>NC_068368.1:40679790-41029790 GCF_020536995.1 Dreissena polymorpha | reverse complement strand
GCGAGAAAACGACACTTTTAAATGATAAAATTTCTGGGGCTAAAGGAGATACGAAGCGATTGTACAGTTTAGTTTCGGAACTCACTGGAACGAAGTCGACGAATCCATATCCGAACTGCGAAACTAATAATGAGTTATGTAAACCATTTGCTGACTTTTGTCTCCAAAATATTAAAAGGATTCGTGACTCTCTTAGTACATTTTAAAACATTCAGCCAACGAAAAAAATGCTCAAATGTTGCAGTTATTTAAAGATCTTAACCATGCTGAGATAAGGAAACTGATTGGAGAGATGAAAACCACATCGTTTGAGTTTGATATCTTACCCACTGATATTTTAAACTCATATTAACGCTCTTCTTCCTTGTATCACTAACCTGGTAAACATGTAACTGCGACAAGGAGTGTTTCCTAGCACATTCAAACACGCAATTGTTCGTCCACTTCTCAAAAAGGCTGGCTTAGATCTCGATCTTTCAAATTATAGACCTGTGAGTAATCCGGCCTTTCTCTAAAAACTGATTGAACAAGCAGTGCTACTTCGTTTAAATGTACATGTTGACGCACACAAACTTCTACCGAAGAACCAGTCCGCCTACCGTCGGCATCATTCTTGCGAATCTGCCCTACTGGGGCTCGTCAATGACATATTGGCAGGCATGGAAAACCAGGAAGTAACAGCAATGATCGCCATTGACCTAAGTGCAGCCTTTGATACCGTGGTCCACAACATTTTGGTTGGCGTGCTTCAGGCCCATTATGGTCTTCAAGACACCGCACTTGCGTGGATGACCTCATATTATAGGGGTCGCTGTTGCATTGTTCATGTGAATGACAGACGGTAAACGGCGCGCCCTCTGCAGTGTAGTGTACCACAAGGAAGTTGCTTAGGGCCAATGTTATAACTTGTCAATGCTAGAACTATATTTGATGTCATCCCAGCGAATGTCTCAGTATATGGGTTTTCTGATGATCACATTGCCAAGACAACTTTTAAGCCGTCCACTTCAAATGAAAAGAACGCAATCACTGAGCTTGAAAAATGCGCGTTTACTATTAGCCACTGGATGAATGCAAATACATTAAAAATTAACACATGAAAACTGAGGTGATCCTCTTTGGAAGTCGGAAAACAACTCCAGAAAATCCATAGGAATGAAGTAAACATCGCAGGGGACATAATCCAGCGCGAGCCAACTATTCGGTACCTTGGTGCATTCTTTGACGAATCCCTTTGTTTAAAACAACATGTATCAATGAAACTTGAGCGTTTGATTGAACGCTCACTTATACGTATTAAATATATTCAATGGCGTTGTACAATAGAAATAAAAAACCTAAACACAAATTACAAAACATACAAAGGTACATCACGTATTACCTTAAAATAATGCAAAAAAGTCACCGAAAAAGTATGTCTTAAGTTGTTTTTTGAAAGTGTCTATTGAAGTACATTGTCTTAAACTCAAAGGTAGGTTGTTCCATAGTTTTGGACCTACAGTACTGAAGCTTCTATTACTGAATGATCTTTTCTTGTTGAAAGGAACATTAAAACAGCCTATTGATTATGCTGATGATCTAAGATTGAAGTTCGGTCAAATAGGCAGGGGCATTACCAATTGAACAGTTAAACATGTATGTAAGAATTTTGAATTTGATTCTAGCCTTGATTAGCAGCCAGTGCAGGTCATGAAGTGATTGTTTTTAACTGTCACTTTTTAACGACTCGAAACCAATTTTGCGCACATATTTTGAATGCGCTGTGCCAATTCACTCTGGGAGATGCCGTACAAAATAACGTTGCAATAGACCAAATGTGAAATGACTAAAGAAAGAAATAGTGTTTCTGTGGCGTCTTGTGTTAAGTATTTACGAATGCTTTTATTTTGAAATAATTCAACATTGCAGATCTACACTTTTTCTTAACGTGTTCCTTAACGCCAAAATAGTTTATGCTTCTTTGTCGCTTGATCTTTTCACCACATACATCAATCTCCAAAGTGTTACACTTATTAAATTGAGGTCGAATTCCAAACACTATGTATTCAGTTTTTGAAACATTCATTTTGAGCTTGTTACTGTTCATCCAATTGTTTATTTCTTGTGCACAATCTTGGAGTTCGTTGATGGCTTCAGTTTCTTCCAATAGAATCGGTTTCAAACGTTTGCTGGCAGTACGGTCGTCTGCAAAGCCATAGACAGAGATGGAAGGGGTTACTATTCCAAAAATTGTTCCTGCATAGGTGATGTAAAGCCAAGTACCCAAACATCTTTATTGTGGGACACTGCATTTCAACTCACGTGGTTTTGACATGTCTCCGTTCACACTTACATAACAACTTCGCGGCCGCAAGTATGAGTCCATCCAGTCCAGCGCCACACCACAAACGCCATATTGACTTTTCAAGACATATAAGAGTATGTAATGATCTACGGTGTCGAAAGCAGCACTAAGGTCTAGTGCAATTAGTGCTGTTACCTCTTGGTTTTTCCATTGCAGCTAGGAGATCATTAACAAGTCTTAGCAATGCCGACTCACAAGAGTGATATTGTCTATAAGCAGACTGGTTCTTTGGGAGAAAATTTTTTTCTCGAACATGTTTGTTTAATCTATAGAGTGCTGATTTTTTCAATTAATTTTGACAGCAATTGCAAATAACTCACTGGTCTGTAATTTGAAAAGGTCAATGCAAGGCCGGCTTTCTTAACAGAGGTCTAACTACCGCCTGTTTCCAATTCGTAGGGAATACACCTCGTGCCAAAGAGATGTTAACTAATTTAGAAATTGTTGGAAGAAGCTCATTCAAAACAACTTGAACACTTTTGTCGGTAAGATATCAATTTTGCAGGACTTTGTTTGTAATTGATTTGTAAACTTTCTGATCTCATCTTCTGTGGGTTTTTCAAAATTTCCAAATTGTGTGGCCTGTTTCGCAATCGGTGTGTAGTTGTCAAAGTCTTTAAGATTCTCTCAGATTGTCTCTATTTTCTGCATAAAATGATCGGCAAAAGTATTTTCATTTTGAACAGTTGGCAACGGGTTCTCAGACTTGCTTCCCGTAAGCTCCGACACAAATGTGTACAGCTTTTTGGAATCACCTTTAGATTCAAGTACATTCTGGCTGAGTATCAATTGCTTTTCCTGCTTTAATTCACAGTGATATTTATGAAGCGATACTTTGTAGTTTTCATAGTCTTGTGGTTAACGATATTATCGCCAATTGTTTTCTGCCTACGTAAAAGTCGCTTTTAATGAAGAATATTCTCACTGAAACACGGTTTTGGGGATCTATAAATTTGCATTTTTTCTTTTATAGGAGCATGTTTATCCAGAAGTCCCCCGATTTCATCCTTAAACTAATGGATATAAGTTTTAACAGAGTCATATTTGATAAGCAATTTAGCCAGATCACTACCAAATTCGGAATTATCCATGTCTTTGGAATTTCTAAAAACTACAGATTTGCTGATTATATTTTCTTTTTTCACTTTTGTGACTACTTTGATAGTACAGTGATCAGAGATGAAAGGGCCAGCTTCACAAGAAAGTAATTCTACACCGTTTGCACATTCAGTTATTATAAAGTCAAAACTATGGCCATGTACATGTGTAAGGAAAGTTACACGTTGTTTCAATTCCAGGGCAAATAAACAGTTATTGAATTCTGAAATTGCATTATTATCTTCATGTAGGTGCAAATTAAAATCGCCCATGACCAAAAGGTTTGAATATTTTGCGACAATGTCTTCTTGAAATTGAAAGAAATTGCTTACAGACTGTACAGGTGTAGCCAAAGATGGAAGTCTGTAAACTCCAACACAATTTATGGTAATATTATTACAAATCAGCTGCTGCAAAACTCCGTACTCAAAGCTTTGGGTTGTGCCTTGTACGCATGATAACACTACTTTTGCATGTCGGAGCAACACCACCCCCTATCTTATTTCTACGATTTGCAACACTAGTTTTATAACCATTTTGATTTAAATCTGATGTTTCGAAATGTTGGTGTTTTTCTTCTGAATACCAGGTCTCATTTAAAAGAGCAAAATCAGTTTTTTAATTTCACGGAGCAATTGAACAACTAGTACATCTTTCCTGACTAATAAACGGCAATTTAAAGTCAGACAGGTAACATTCTCTGTAAAATTGAATAAAATGAATGAACTTGAATTGAACTAAATTTGAATTCAATGCAATTTTGTTCTGTCATGTTTAAGTATGTTAGGATCAAAAGCATGAGAAAGTATCTTACAAGACAGTCCGCAGAAATTCTCATTGTTTCCCTTGTTTTATCACACGTTGACTATTGTAACGTAATTATATATGGTGTGGCAGAGTGCGAAATCAACAAAATGCAACGAATTCAGAATATGTGCGACAAATTGGTTTTACAACGAAGCAAATTTGACAGTTCGAAGTAAGCGTTATATAAGTTGCACTGGTTGCCGATCAAAGCAAGGATAATCTTCAAATTACTTACATTCATGTACAAGTGCTCAAATGATGAGGCCCCGACTAACCTCACTGAACTTCTCACGAAATATATTTCAAACAGACAAGGTCTGCGGTCATGCGGCTCTAACATGGCCCATATGACGTTCCGTTCAATAAACGAAAGACATTCAGTGACAAGAGCTTCAGTACCGCTGGGCCAAGACTTTGGAATTCGTTGCCTCAGGATATAAGACAATCGAATTCCTTAGAATCTTTCAAGAAGAATTTTAAAAACATACCTTTTCCGTGATTTTATGCACTTTTCTGAGATTATTTATTTTAATCGAAATACCGTATATGGTTCAATGTTTTAAATGACCCTGATTTTATCTCTTTTTCCAGGTTTATATTTGGTTTATTATTTATATATTGTTTAACTTGTTTTATTTTCAGCTTATTGTAAAACGCCATTGATTATGTATTTTCATAGTAATTGGCGTTTAAGCAAAGGTTTTAAGTTTCAAGTTTCAGTATTACGCTAATAAAGAGTTCCGGACATCAGGTGTATAATAATTGTTAAAGTACAAATGCTAAACAGGTTTTTTTTTATCGATGACCGCTTTTATTCATAAAAAAAATAATTTTGCAACATATAGTTGACGGACTAGTGAACTTTAAATTTCAGATGAGCTGTGTAATGGGAACATGGGACTTTTGCCATTTTGGGCCATCGTAGCTCCAGACATGCATGCGCTTCCATACAGTGTGGTCAGGAGCTACTCTGTCTGTTAATTAGGCCACGAGAAACCACGAAACTATGCACGACTTTATAGCGACCAGGGTAGCTAAGCAAACGCGGATTTGTTCGTCAGTAAGTAAAGGACTGCCATAACGTTACACAAATATATGAGGACGGTTACGGTAGATTACGATTGTGTATGGCGACCTACTGGCACAAATACGTGCCGCTCTATTTAGTCAGCACTATTGAAATGTGAAGAACTATATACCATTATCATATTGCGTTCACTTCATGGTTATCAAAACTGTCTTTTTTACACTGTATTTGTTTGACGTATGAGACGTCTCCAGTCTCCGAAACGGTCAAATACACAAGCTATGTATTAAAACCAAACAATTCTCTATTAGTATGGGTGCACCCATCATTCGAATTCATTGTTACAGAATAGAAGGACATTTGCCTATATAGTGTTAAGATTCACCATATATATAGTGTTAAGATTAAGTTTCAGCAAGATAGGTTCATAAATGTGGCCTCTAGAGTGGTTACAATTCATTATGTAATAGGATCTAGGGAACAAGTGTTTGATTCCTCTTGACCCAGATTCAAAATTTGCTAAGATATCATAAAGATAAATAGTCTGACCAAGTACCAACACTTTTTTTGCCAAATATGTATAATCTACAGTGATTATGAGGTAAAGAAGTACCTAATTGTCGACCCCAATTGACCCAACGACAAATCATGATATGTTTTTAACCAATGTCTTCGCATCGTGTGGTAGAATGGCATTTCCATGTCATTCCGTATAACAGATCGATGCCAGGCTGTAATTGCGTCGCAAGGCACTTAGATAGATATCTGAGAAATTTGATTATGTGTATATGTATTTTGTGCTGTTGTTTGTTATTACAAGTAACTCTAAATACAGCGATAGAACGCGCGCCACGTATGATATTTTTCTATCAAAATTAATTAAAACAATTGTTATTAAAATTTGCTTTGATAAGTATGTATTTATAGTTGATTGGGTTTTCTTTTATATGATTTATTTTTCATTTCATTTAGTGATCAATTAGAAAAAACTCAGTGCACAAATGGTTTAATCACGTATAATTAAATTGTATATTTACACAATTGTGATATGTATTTACTTTTGTTCATCTGTAAATGGTAAAATGGCACTGAACACGTATACAAGAGAAGAAACAGGTTTTGCTAGAAGGATGAAATAGTTTTTACCACACGCAGTGTGAATAATTGTGTCAAAACGGTAGACTTTGTGTTTAAGTTATCACATGTCAATCGTAATTGTCAAAGTCAAAATGACTCGAGCATAAAACAAATAATAAGAGATTGATGTTGAATTAAGGTGTTAGCCATTTAATGAAGAGGTTCGACTATGGTGTCGACACTGTCCTTTTTCAAGGTTAATAACGTGGATTTGTCTTAATAATCTGAAATCCAATATTTCCCGCAAGAGAGATTCCAAAAAAAGCATCAGACGCAATCTGATAGTTGACTGCTATGATGATTGGACATTTTCTTAAACGGAACATTTTGTTCACATTTATTTGATACGGATATTGACAGTTTGTGAACCCGCCCCTTTAAGTTCTTACTTACGTTTTGCCTGAATTCATAATCGACCCGAATTCGTTCGACCCAATCATTTTTCGATCGCCCTATGTCTCTTTCAGTTTATTCGAAATTGCAAGGCTGGACAACAACATTAGTCCGACTGTCCTGGACGGGATAAGTTATACCAGTCAATATATTGCTTTTCTCTTATAAATTGGCTCAAAAATGTTAAAATTCAAGTAATTTGGCTAGAAGTTTATTTCAAAACCAATTTATAACATTTGAACGATCAAGTGCGAGATATAACACGGGCGATCAATCTTACATTGAAAATCCTATTACCGTTGATGTAAGTTCCCTTGTACTTTATTTACTATCATCAGTGTGGTTCATTGATGTCAGCTTTAATGTACAATTATCCATAACAGTTCACAATATTTCTGAAGTCCAACTAAGTTGGTTTTGTTTATAGATTAATATGAATGAAATGCACAATACATTGCTGTTGAAGTATAAATTCACATCCTAAGTGTTGAAACAGTATTATCAGCTTAAATAGAGTAAATTAATAGTTGTAAAAGTAATTCGCTTTCGTCATAGCTTTGTTTGTATTATATTCAAATATCAGGAGACATCTTGTACGTATTCAAGTACTCGCGGCCTAACTTGTTTATTTAATGTGAGTCTGCTAGATACTAAGGGGACTACACAATTGATGTCAGTTTAGCCTGTAAGGTACCTATGAGCCTACCCAGTTAATGTTATATTAGCCTGCAAAGTACATAGGGGCCTCCCCTGTTAATGCCACATGAGTGTGCTGGGAACTCAGTTGCCTAACCAGTTGATGTCATAGCAGCAAGTTATGCACTCGCAGGCATACACAGTTAATGTCATAGAAGCCATGCTAGAATCTCAAGAACGAACCCATTGAACGCCAAATGAATCTGCTAAGTACTCAGGGTCCTATCCATTTGATGACATATGAGTCTGCTAGATACTCAGGGACCAACCCATTTAATATAAGATATATATAAGTGATATAAGCCTTCTAGGTACTCAGGGGCATACCCAGTTGGTGCCATATGAGCCTGGTAGGCTAATTGCACGAAAGCGTTTAATTGTTTCGTTATCACCAATGTCTTTAACGAAGAACTACGAAACTGTTTATTTCATTTAGATTTAATAATTTTTTAATTATGATATTTACTTTTTACGCATTATCAGCAGTTGGAACGTCGATCTACCTTAAAGATACCTGTATCTACCCCGTGTTTCAGAAGATTGCTTTGAGTTTTTGAAAAGGCTTTTAAGTACTGCGTGTTTTTGTTCGTTTTGTTGTTGTGTTTTGTTTGTTGTTGTTGTTTTGTTTTGTTTTGTTTTTGGGAGGTTGGGGGAATAAGCATTAAATGCTTACATTGAAGCAATATGAGATCAAATGACACTTATAGTGTATTCATTAATACTGAAAATTATTAACACGTAACACAAAGTAACAGAGTAACCGCAACAGACCTATATTTTACCTTGTTCACCGAAATGCGACAGCAATCTTTGAGTCAGGTATTCAGGTCTGGTGCGCAACAGGCGAAAACCTATCCGATATGTGTGGTAAGTTATTTTAAACTTCCAGTCTTTTTGGCCAAAGTTGAAATTGACTTCTAACTGTGACATAATCCTTTACATGCTGGTCGCAGTAATTCAGTGTGACGCTGATATAAAGCTGACCTCAAGTATACATGAGTAATTAATATATGTCTATTTGTATTGTTAAGGGAGTTTTGTGTCTAAATTCAATGGAAGAAGCGTAGTGATAACGAAGATAATGATGATTTGCTCGCATGCGTAATATTTTTTATGAGTTACACTATTAGTAACTGATGGTCTATCGGATATACACCCTCAGTACTTTCATACCATACTCGAGCGAGTTTGGTATGAAAGTACTGAGGGTGTATATCCCATACACCGTCTGTTACTAACTGTGTATCGATTATATCTCAACAAACTACTCGATTACTCGGAGTGTATGGAAATTACTCGGGTGTATGGAAAATACACCATTCGGATTAGGTCATTTTTGTTGGAGGTGAGATTAACCAGAATAGCATCCTGCACACAAAATTAACCTCATTTTTCCGACGCAACTAAATAAGTGAGTACTATAACTAAAACTGTTCGATGATTTATTTGAGAACAATTAAAATAATTGGCACATACGTATGGAACGCCTCAGCTGTCTCGCCTATATACTTTTATTTTCGTTGTCTGCGTGTCTATAGTCGTTACGTGGGATTCGAATATCGTTAGGTACAAGCAACAAGTTGTAGAGTGAAATCTGCATTGTGTTATATATAGTTCATCTATCGTTCTGTACAAACAAAATTCCGTCTTGTAAAGTTCGCATTTTGTTTGGTGCAATTATCATTGTATTATGTTAAGAATTAACTTTGCTCTGTACAAAAAACTTTTTGTTTTGTGCAAATTACACATCGTTATGTGCTTTAGATAATGCGTTATGTATGTATGACGAGTTTTGCTGTGCAATATACAAATCGTTATGTACATATTTCAATTGGTTTTATCCGATTTTATTGTTGTTCTCTACAAAGCGCACTTTGTTCTGTGCAATACACACTCCGTTATGTAGTTGTCTTTATGTTATAATTTCCGTTGTCTGCATATCTAAAACCGTTATGTACAGTTCAAATATCGTTGTGTCTAAACAGCAAGTTGTCTAGTGACCAACGCATTGTATTTTGTCCTTATCAAAAACTGTTCTGTACAAAAACAATACCGTCCTGTATATTGTGCATGTTGTTTTGTGTGTTTATAAGTCTATTCCGTATAAAGCTTATTGTGTTATGTACACAAAACATGTTATTCTTTGCAAAGAGCTTGTTGTTTTGTACTTCTGCAAATTTGTTATGTACGTATTACGTGTTGTACTGTGCATTATACAACTAGTTCTGTACAGATTTAAATTGGTTGTACGCACTTATACTTCTATAAAACTACCACTTTGTTTTATGCAATTAGTACTTTCGTTTTCTGCATTTAATAAACCGTTCTGTCGATATTACAAATCGTCTTCTGATTTTCGCACTTCGTTCTGCGCATTATTGGAATCACCGTTCTGTCTGAAAACCAGGTCGTTATGACTGCTCTTAACTTGGTTATGTGCAAACTACACTCCGTTCTGTGGTAAAATTGGCGGGAAATATGGAATTAGTCGAGGATTCCCGATTGACCCGTCTAGTCTTAAAGCGCGCAGCAATGAAGGCTGCACTTGAAGAAGTTGGCCTCGGGTATTTGTGGCACAATTTCAGGGCCAATAAAATATCATTAGAAGAAGCCAAAAAGTTGACTGATGAAGAACTGTCCGCCTTAGGCGTCAATACAATAGGAGATCGAGTTCGATTAAAGGAAAAATTAAAGGAAAGTGGCGAAGGTTAGTGACACATTATTTCGACCTTCTAAAGGGTACATGACTGAAAACATGTTGAGGTTTAACAAGCCGATGTATCATGTAGATCTATATCCTCACAGGACTTAAACAATACAAATAAGATGACATTTGTCATAATATTATGTTTAGATAATCTATATATTAAAAATCATAATGGTCAGTTTTTAATGTGGAATTAATGCTAAGAGATTTTTAAACATTTAACGAAACAGAGAAAAAACCCGTCGGAATCCCCCCGGTCCATTTATTTTTCATCATGACCTTCAACAATTCAGGATTCTAAGAATTTTGAAAATTAAATTGTAAATATGACGTAGGTTTGACGACATTAGCTCGATATGTTTTGCCGTGTTAAAGCGACAACCTCGATTTGCTTGTTTCGACTATGTTTTGCGAGTATAATACTGGTATCACGAAGAAATAGAAAATACATTTCCAACCACATATATCAAAATGTTCGGCAAAATAGCGCCTACAAAATGATATACAAATATTTTGGTTATCTGTACAATTGTTCATATAACTTGGAAATATCATGAAAATTTGCGTTTGGACCAAAATATCATAACTCGCGCATTTGATTTTGTATAAGCACATAGTATCAGTGTGTGCGCATCGAAATTTCTGTTAATCTGTTGAAAATGTTATTGAATTCGGACAACTGGTTCTAGAGATATTGCGTTTAAACCATGTTCAAAGAAATACAATTTTCTATCGTCGATATGTAAACACCCCTTAAACTTTGGTGGATGAGATTTATTCAAATGACGTCGTTAATTTGCACTAAGAACGAAGGGTCAAATTTACGATTTTCGTGTTGTGATATGGTTTTCTGCCCGTTTAACTGCAGCGTTTTACAAAAAAATCAAGTATGTTACACCAAAATGCACAGAAATGAATTCCCCATCGCATGATATAAATATCTCAGTACCATATTGCGAAATGAAAATCTCCGATAGAATACCAGGAGATCACGCATGTTATAGCGGTAGTTTTATACTATTTATAATGCAAATGGTGATATACCGTTATACCAGACTAAATGTTACTTAAATGTGTGTGACAAAGGAAAACTTGTTCATCACTAGTTAGGGCCTACATATTATGAGATCTAGTGAAACTTGCTGCAAATGTTTATTGATATAATATCATAATAAAGCGCCAGCAGATTTTTTCTTCTGTCGCATTGTATTCAAACAACGTCTGCTGGGAAAGATGAGTAGATGACTATATAGCTAAACAACAACCAGTGGTCCGTGAATGAACTGGAATTTTCACGTGAAACAGTCACGCATAATAAAAATTAAAGTGACTTTACGGACCATTGGCCGTTGTTGAGTTAAAAGAAAACCCGATTCGGAAGGGGAACAGTTTTCACAAATTAAAATACTTTAAGAGTAAATAACCGAGCTCGGAGAACGCTTAAAAAAATACACCGTGTTCTGTTTGATCGTGTTTCATCCGGAAAATTAAAGTGTCGTTTATTTTTCTAGGTGGACGTAGGCAGCCAGTTACTCTTGGAAAGGTGCTGAAATTTGTTACTGGAACAGAAGAAGAGCCTGTGTTGGGATTTTCGTTAAAGCCATCCATCCACTTCTCAGAAAACCAACCATTTTTGCCATCCGCCAATACATGTATCAACCGCTTAAATTTGACCATTCCCTCCGAGACTGCGGCTATTCCAAATGACACCGAGCTGTTCAATCTGTATGATTATGCCTTCTCAAATGACTATTTTGGACTGCAATAAATTTGATCAAATGTGTGAGACAGGGGATAAGAACTACTTGAGATAATACAGCCACGGTGTAAATCCAGACAACCATAGTGTATTCAGTATAAGTTTTCACATTTAATTATTTTATGCATGAATGACTATGCACTTCAACAAATTGGCATTTTTACATTCATTTTGTATTTGCAGTGTAAGATACTCTTCAGAAGAATAACGAGATATGGTTCTCTGTTTCCATGTTTTGTTTGTTCTCTTGTCAATTATTCAAGTTCCTATTTGATTAATCTGCATATGTCTAATTGCATATTTGTTCAATAGTAATTCAGTGCAATACGACGGTAAGTACTTATAAATTTAAAAGCACTTACCATAGTATTTCAGTGACGTGACTGTTGAAAGATTTGCGTGTGTAGTGTTTTAGATTGAGTTAAAAGTTGCATGCTTATTAAAATGCTTTCTTTTTGTTTATTCTTTTTGTAAAATAATTTAAAAAAAAGAATAGGCAGGGGTGCTCAATAAACTTAAGTCACTCGTACCTGTTACGAATTTGCAACACAAGACGTTAAAACAGATGGGTTGTTTTATACATAATTAGCAGTTGAAAATGTTATGAAATGAGAAATCCGCCATTATGAACAATGTCTCCTTATCTCATAAGCTTTTCAAATACCGTCTGCTGCAAGACGCATATATGACCCTGCAGGAACCAAAGCGCAAACTTCGAAAATAATATATTTAAAGCACTTTAGAGCACTGCAGACGGAAAATCACAACATTGCAGTGAAATAGAAATTTCTTATCTTTGAAAAACCCAGTTTATAAAAAGTTTTCAAATTTTGATAATAATCCTTCTATATATTTCTTTAGGACAAGAGTTTGAACATGCTCATTTTTGCATGCACACACTATCAAAGATTGATTGTAATTGACATTAAGTTACAAACTGTTTAATGTTACAAATTCTTTTTTGAATATATAGATTTGTTTATTCTATTATTTGCATTTCATCAATCGTTTTCTATTAGATATGCATCACGTGGGCTATTTATTTTAAAAAACGGGAATGAATCGAGGAAGGATTCCGACTTTTACCAGTTTACGATAGAGTGTCCTTTGATAAGGCATGTATTCGTATTGAAGTATACGTTTGCAACGTAGGAATCGTGAGTAGGTGAAATGTTGAGAAGGAATAACTGAACAATTGTAAGAAAGCCATACTACAACATTCAAACAAACTGAAATATGTCATAGAATCAAGTTCCCCTTAATATCTACGAGTTAATCCAATCCGTTACAAAACTAGGGTATAATTGTTTAAATGAAGGAAACATAAACTGAAACAAGAGCTGTCTCCGAAGGATAAGACATGTCCCCGAAGATGCTCTGATAATAGGAAGATGCTTTGATGGAAACATTAGGTGAAAACAGGATATTTGTCACTTATGTATGATATCAGTACCATTACAAATGGCTTATATATTTGGCAAATTTTGCTATAAATTAAGGTCCGTAACTCTGAAGTGTCCAGGTCAATTTAACTGGTTATCGAACTTGACCTAGATTTTATGGCTTAACGGATTTTCATGAAGATTGGTGAAGATCCGATGACAATTGCTTGAGTTATTTAGTGGAAACGAGAAAGACATTTTTTTTTCCTTGATTCAAGGGCCGTAATTCAGGAGTGTCTGAGTCAATTTGGCGGAATTTTGTAACTCGACGTAGATCTTATTTCATGAAGTTTGGTGACGATCCGATGACAATTACTTGAGTAATTGAGCGGAAACGCAATTCTTTGATGATTCAATGTACATTTGGCTGATTATCGAACTTAACCTAGATTTTATTGCCTTACACATTTTAATGAAGTTTGGTGAAGATCCGATGATAATTGCTTGAGTCATTGAGCGGAAACGAGAACAAACCTAATTTTACGATGATTTAAGGGCCGTAACTCAGGAGTGTCTGGGTCAACTTGGCCGATTGTCGAACTTGAACTAGGTGTTATTGCCTTTTACATTTTCATGAAGTATGGCGAAGATCCTATGACATTTGCTCGAGTTATTGAGCGGAAACATGAAAAAACCAAATTTTACGATGATTCAAGGGCCGTAACTCTGGAGTGTCTGGGTCAATTTGGCCGACAATCGAACTTGACCTAGATGCTATTGCCTTGCACATTCTGATGACAATTGCTTGACTTATTGAGCGGAAACTAAACCGGAGGGACGGACTAACTAACTAACGGACGGTGCGATTTTAATATGCCGCCAGAACCAAAGGTTCGGGTGCGTAAGAACAAACATAGCCAACATACATCAGCAATCGTGTATGTTTTATCACATGGGGCCATCTCTGTATTTCTAAATAATTATAATGTGACAGCATCTGTGTTTGAACCATAAATATGTTTATTTGCAGTATCGAGCAAATGATAGAAAATTAGCATTTGCTTATGATTAGTTAATGTTCCTATACTCAGTTTTTTTATCTGAACCGTCAAATTATACAAGTCTTGTCAAAAACAACACCGAGTCCGTAATAACTTCAAACATCACCTTCTCATAGTATTATCAGTACTTTAATTTGGCATTGAAGTGTGTGTGTACACTTTTATAATCAATGATCATTTCCCATAAAGGCGGCATCAGCCTTAATGCCATCGACTGCCTTTCGCTTATGGTATATTAATAGATCAGTGCAACACTCAGTTAAATGCTGTTTACTTTTCAATCACTTAGTTTAGTATTACAGTGACACAGTGATCTGTTTGGACCATAAGAGTATTTTGAGGAACTATTGGTAAGCTATATTAACACCTCATTGTGCTTGATACACGGTTTACAAATTCAATTGGCGAAATAACCATTCTGAGTTTTACAATCATGAAAAAGAACAGTGTCATACATTTATTTCTATTAGTTTGGAAAACTGTCATGTCTTAATATAATGTGTACAGCTTGAATGAAAATCTGGACTCCGGATCGAGAAATCTCAAAATCTGTATCTAAATGTTCCAACTCCTGCTGACACTGTTGAGAAACAATATATATTGATTGCTGAAATATCGGCCTGGACTCATGTAATAGCTGGTTAGCATTTACGGTATCTGCTTCGTCTGCTGTTTGAGAAGGACGGTCTGTATTTACGTTTATTGCTCCTGCTAAAAACAAACGTTTAGGAGTATAACGAACAGTTCGCAATCTGTGGTTTGCCCATGCCTCATACCACGTGTCGAGTTTATGGTTTACGTTCGAAAGGAAAACAAAATGCAGTGCGTATATGTGGCGCTCATCCAGAGGATCTAGAATACTTTCCTCTTCCATATAAAAGAAAAGGTCATGGAAGTAGTTCGCAATCTGTGGTTTGCCCACGCCTCATTCCACGTGTCAAGTTTATGGTTTATGTTCGAAAGGAAAACAAAATGCAGTGCGTATATGTGGCGCTCATCCAGAGGATCTAGAATACTTTCCTCTTCCATATAAAAGAAAAGGTCATGGAAGTAAGACAGAACACCTTCGTACACATCCCTCCACATTCTCGCAACACGCTGGTTATGAACGCTTTTGCCTGTTATCATTCCATAACCGTTATCCAGCATATATCTGGCAATATCAAGATTTTCCATTCCTTGATCTGTTCGAACTTTCTTTGGAATCCCATATTTTGAAACAGCTTCCTTGAAGCAGCCGTATACTGTTTTGGACTTGTTGTTATCGATACATTTAAGAAAAACAACAAAACGACTGAAGCCATCAACACCACCAGAAATAATGAATCTCCATCGAATTAGCTTGTGATTAATATCAATGTGCCATACATAATTTGGGGCCTCCACGTTGTAGATTCTTCTGTGCAAACGTCTGTGGCGTCTCTCTTGAATCCCTTCTTTATCGACAATGTGCAGTCGTTCTCTTAATTGGGACCTCTTTACCTGTACGGAGTGCAAAATAGTCTTGTTAGTAAGAGACATTTTAACATTTTCTTTTCCACCTATCATTTACAATGGGTAGCTTTCTAATCACCAAGGTAATACAGTATAAATAATCTGTCTTATGATTGTAAAATAAATCAATACAATAGGAGAGCCGACTCTATCTTGAAATTGTCTTTTGCAAAAAAGATGTTAAATTGTCTCTTTATAAGGGACATGGTTCAGTAGTCTGTTTCCAGGGAAGGCAACTCACTATTTTGGATCTTAGTCGATCAAGCAGTATGAACTTTACGAATTTGAAATATGATACTGCTGACCTCATCAACACATTCACCAAAGTCAATCACGCATGTCGGCATTTCCAATGACAATTATGACAGGTTCAATTTGAAATTGTCATGATCGCAACTGGATCTTTTCGGACTGTATTTTTTCCTTTATCGCCTGCTTTATATATTAATAGTGGAATAACACTATATATCTAATTATAATATATGGTGACATATTGTTTGCTTCGTTTGCTTATGCATATGACTGAACTATATGCAGAAATATCCAAGAATCCATAATCGAAAATATTTTTTGCACAGGATATATATGCATTTTTTTCAGCTAGATAATACCGACAAGCAATCATCTAAATACTATGTGCATTGACTACGGTCTTTGCAAATTTTTTCAAGCAAAACTGAATGATAATGGATCAGGAATAGCAACACACGGATATTAATATTGAAAGGGGATTTGGGGTTACGCCTTTGTGGAGATTCTATCGATTATATCACGGCGACAAGTACCATATCAATGGCCCTTGTATTTCATTACCAGTAATGCAAAATATTATTTCCAAGCCAATGGCTGCTTTGTCCACGTGAATACAGAAGTTTAGTGGTGTTAGACGAATAAATCCCGTCATTAAACGTCAGAGAGAATGTTGGCCGGCCAAGTCGTATTTCGAACATCCAACCCATGTATTTAGACTCAGACACTACCGACTGACCCTGAGGCCTCCGTGCACTAGTTATTAATGTACTTGATTTGAAATCACAAGGCAATGCCCGCTTGCGACCATTTCGGATTTTCGTGAAAGAATTCTACCGGCTGACTTGCGGAAGTTCGATATTTCTATCCAGATTATCAATCTAGTCACTAATGAGCCGGGTAGCTCAATATAACTGAAATAATGGAGACACGATGTAAAACCCTATGCAAAGAAACTCAAAAGTGACTGAGCTATTGATGCGTGTCTAGAATTAGTATATACCACGGGCTGCATTGGGTAGGTTTCATATGGGAAAGCAGTCAGTAGCTTGAAAACAATTGTGTGAAGTGGGCCTTCTATGGTGAGAGTACGTGAATGTAGGAATAGAAAGAGTAATCGACGTATTTTTACTAGAATGCTTTTGTATATGACCTGATCAAACACAATTCCAAACAAATGCACTTTACTCTGATGTCACTATATCCGATTATCTCATGGAATGGCCCATATTTACTAGACATAGCTTTTTAGTAAAAAGAAGGCCCGTAGGAAGGACAATGTAATTGAAGGGGCACAGTCTTTCTAGGGGGTGGGTCCCTCAAGAAAATGTCTATTTCTAGATGGCTCTGGTGTGCTCTGACAATGTTTCACGCGTTCCAAAAAGGTAAAATAGAAACATAAATCTATGAACATATCAACTCAAATTAACATCAATTCTAAAATCTATGATAGTACATTTTTGGGCTAGGTGCACTCACTATTCCTACGGGCCTGAAAAGTATGGGCAGAGCTTTGGGTACTTGATGGGTATCCGTAATTCAGTTACATTATAGCTGCACACGTATATAATTTCCTCGGAATCAATATAAGACTTCCTGGTCATAGACTGCTTTCCAACATGCACAGAGGGGCATAGAGGTAACATAAGTATAGTAAGTATATTTGGAAATAACGTAAATGAAAGTAAGAGAAATGTACGAGTACCTTTATTCCTCTCACACGAAGTATCTGTCCTATCATTTTCTCTCCGCAGCGAAGATACTTGGTAATAAGCTCTCTGACATACTTGTCTAGCGTTTGGTTGTCAATATCAGTAAAACTGTGCACATATATGTTGAACTGACTCATTCGGCGAAACACTGTTCTCTCTGATACATCCAACATTTTAGCCATATCTTTCACAGTAAAGCCCGATTCCAACAATGTATGAATCATATCCTTTGTTATTTCGAACTTAAACACCTTGTTCTTTTTTCCAAATGGGATACATTCAACACGTAATCTCACCATATCTGCATTACTATTAATTCCAAGATTAACAAAGTCTTTCCTTGTCAGTTTACAAATAATGTCAGGGGTTATTTTTTCGCTCCTGAATTTAAAAAAATGTGCATCCAAGTTAACGCTTCTTAAAACACGTTCCATTGCCTCCATTTTTAATATTTTGGTTGAAGGTTATGTACAAATACAGGTAAATAATGGGTATGTACAGAACACATTACAGTATTTGCAGAACAGTTGGTTGTGTTCGCAGAACGTGTAGTCATTTCGAGATAACGGTAAGGATTGTACACAATGAACTGCGATAAGGATACGTTACAAAGTTGCACACATAGAACAACATAATCTATATAGAACAACGGTAAAATGCACAAAACGACCAGTCTAATATACAGAACAATTTTTCACTTACTCGAAAAACACTTGTTCATAGCGAAGTGCCATAAGCACATAATAAACATTTGTAAACACAAAACAACTTTAAGATTTACAAAGCGAATTGCCGAATTTACAGAACGAATTTTACTTTTCAACGAACAAACTGTTTTTCATAGAGAGCGGTTTTGATAACGTACTAAACACTACAGTGTAACTACATAACGGAGTTTTTATTGCACAGAACAAAGTGCGCTTTGTAGAGAACAACAATAAAATCGGATTAAACCAATTGAAATATGTACATAACGATTTGTTTATTGCACAGCAAAACTCGTCATACATACATAACGCATTATCTAAAGCACATAACGATGTGTAATTTGCACACAACAAAAAGTTTTTTGTGCAGAGCAAAGTTAATTCTGAACATAATACAATGATAATTGCACCAAACAAAATGCGAACTTTACAAGACGGAATTTTGTTTGTACAGAACGATAGATGAACTATATATAACACAATGCAGATTTCACTCTTCCTAACGATATTCGAATCCCACGTAACGACCATAGACATGCAGACAACGAAAATAAAAGTATATAGGCGAGACAGCTGAGGCGTTCCATACATATGGTTTTAAAGTAGTGTATGGTTTATTGTTAAACCTTCGTCTAATATCTAGCGCATAACGCCTGATACAAACAATTGGTATTATAAAAATATTTTACTGAGCGTGGCAAGGTATTCAAATCAGGACATATTTAATCGACATAACTTTTGAGTCGTTGACGTAATTGATTATGATTTGTTAGAGATTGGGAAACTGACCTTTATGAAAAATACTGTTCCAAATTCAAATTCACGAAAACCAATTACTTTTTCCTTGATCTAACTGAGATCACAATGTTGACACATTGTCAAGTTTAAAACTGTATGGTCTAATCATTTTAAGGCAATCTTGTTTGTCAGTTAGACAAATGTCCCTTAACGATTTAGAGCTACGTTTGACGCTTTGAATGCTGTTTCAAAATAATTAAGTGGAAGAAACCGACTTTTTCATTTTATTTCTGGTGTAACTTGGTAAATATAAAATTACGATTACAAGCTGACCATTTTGTGAATGACTCTAGATGACGATTTAGTAATTCGAATAATTATCAAATTGGGTGTTCAATCTCTATCTTCAGAGTACATGGACGTAAACATTTAAATGTATATGCAACTTTCCGTCTATCGCCAATGCAGTAAAGTATCAATGCAGTGAACAAAAATTGCGTTTACATACCTATTTTGGAATTACACACACAATTTTACTTAAGTGCACCTCTGTCAGACTCATATAGATTTATGCATTTGACAAAAGATTTGAGATTTCTTTATTTTCAGTTACAAAACATGACCGAAAAGATTATGTCATTTCGTTTCTACCTCAAGTAAAAGAAAGCTTTAAACCAGGTTGCGCTTAATTCATAACTGAACGCGTAATGTTTAGTATTTAACACGCTGAATACAAAACAACTATGTGTCGCATTTGTAGAATTTATTTAAGCGAACATTTTCAAGCGTATGTAGGTTTTAAATGTCTGGATCGTCAGCATGGTGTTTCTTTGCATTTGAAAAAGAAAATCACCAGAATTTCTGCAAGAACAATACAGACACAGAAATATTTTTATTGAAATTATATTGAAGTTGTTTCCTTGTATATGCTATGGTGAACTTGACCGGACTGTCAATGGACCATCCCGACCGTTTTACCCAATGGCCGAATGACGCGCTTATGACGTTAGAGTGCAGTAGCGGACCCTCCAAAGACCAGTTCCTAGTTTCTTACGGAGGTTTATTCTGCGCCGCTACTGACGATGGACTCAAGTTCAAGCAACTTACTAAGGTAAGTTAAGTTAATTAGTGGTTATATACATATGCACTGTAAATGGCACTGCGAGCACCAAACTTGCAGCATTTGTTTGTGTAAACAATCGGCTTTTTTTAACCGTAGTGTTCGAACTCGGCCATCTTGAAAAATTTCAAGTTTCATTTAAATTGTCAGTTTTTAATCGTTATTTTGTTTATTTCATGTAAATAAAATATTTGTTTAATAAACTTAAAGTGCTTTTCATTGAATTAAACCGATTTCGTCGGTTTTTGTCAGCTTATTGGCTGAAATTGAGGTTTGACTATTTACGTCATATTGCGGTTCGCTGAACCGTGTAACCGCTCATTATGTCGTCTATTTTCAGGTTGTTTATAATTAATGTGCTTGATTGTGAATTCTATTTAAATCATCACACGGTTATAGTTAGAGCAGTGTTAATTTACATTGCTGTGTCGCATGTGTGACTTGTTTTTGCTCCATATAAGCCATCTATATTTAGCTGGCTGTACATTTGAATTGTGATTGTTTTGTCTATCGTCAGGCGAATCACCACATTGCTAGATAATCATTATAATTTTTTAGTAGAGTATTTCTACAACTCAATTTATTTCTGATAGTTTCACATTTTCATCATTAATAATTCCGCTATAAGTGATGGTGATACTTAAATAATGATAAATACATTTCAAATCATACACTATTTCTTTTAAGTGTTCTTTGTATTGAACGGCGATTTGAATATTTCATTGAATTTGTAGTTCGTGTATTTTGCCCATGTTAATTGTTTAATTCTGTGACCCGTGTTGACCCGTGTTGAATTACACAAGTCCCTTCGGTACGTTCTAATGTTTTCCTAGAGGAAGTGCCCAACCTATATTGATGACAGTTCACTATTTATCAAGTAATAACTGGTGAATTTCTAACTTTTTCTCTTTGGGTGTATTTATGTACTCAAATATATAGCATTACGCGTGATGTTTTGGACAAAATCCCTTATATACGACCATCTAGTCAAATGTGGAGTATGATTAGATTCAGCAAATCTGAGTATGGGACCATAAATGAGATGGAAAGTGTGAATGAGGGGGAGGATGAAGGTGAAGGGTTAGAGGCAGCTGGTGGACCAGTCATTGTGCCGGACACCAATTTGGGTTTGGGAGTTATAGAGAGGGTGACGGCAGCTATTGATAGCGCGTCCCTCAGTGGACCTCCTGTATTATATATCAAATCATCTGATGCTAAGGTGGGGGAACAGGGGGCAAGGTCAAAAGTGATACAGGTAAGGTGGAATCAGGAGTCAGGCACCAATGCTTCTGGAGCCTAAGTCTGTTCACTACCAGGCTGCAACTCAGCCCAGTGTGGAAATTGGGTGTCAGCAAGGGTCATTAGAGCAACCTGTACAGTATAGGTCTGTGACGTCGACACCATATATTCCAATGAAACATAGTGTGCAGTCTGGTTCATACCAGGCTATGGCTCAAATGCCCGTGGCACATGGGACGTTCCCTGTTCAGATCCATGCCATGTGGCATGGGGCATAGCCTGGTCAGTATCAGATCATGACACAGGTGCCAGTTTTACAAGCGGGTCAGCTACATTACATGTTAGTGGGCGGTCAGGGTCAATTAATTGACCCTGTAAACCAACCACATATGACATATATGAACCCCGCCTGTACAGTCAGGGTATGTTGCAGCGCCACAGGTGGTACCTACACCGCAGGTAGGAAGGAGCGAAGCAACAGCTCCTTGTGTTCCGCAAAATGCTACACATGCGGCGCGCGGTGCTACCAACAACACGGTTGCAACACCTGTTGGTCAGAGAGCTATGCTTTTAGGTCAACAGAAATCCAGAATCCAGTCCTTCCCTAAAGCACTGGTCTATGATGGCCATGGACGCTGGCAGGCTTTCCTGACCAAATTCGAAAAATACGCGGGTATTTTCGAATGGGAGGATTTTGAGAAGCGGGATTTCTTGTGTCTCTGTCTCACCGATAAGGCTTGTGAGTTCTATGCCTTAGCAATGGACAGGAAGGTGAAAGTAGTCTTTGAGTTTGACTTACGTTTTTCTGCATGAGACGGAGGGCAACGGCACTAGCCTCACAAAAGTACGTGCCCCGCCCCCGAATATGCAAAATCACTGGTCGCCTAGGGCAAGCCAGCTCCAACAGCCCCACAAACATCTCCTCCTGCCTACACCACTCTCGTTCAGGCATCGGTCTAAACCGATCTCTCCAAGCGATACCACCCCATTCTTCCTCAATACTCTCTCCACCTGTCCTAACACCCCTTTAACGTCCCTTAGAAGCGCTTAAGGATGCAACACGACAGCCGACCCGAAACAAGTGACACTGGGATATTCCTTTTGGTAGTTGGGTGGATCGCAGACAACTGCACTCCCCACATCTACCCGCAACGGATACCTTAGGCATTGGCCCCACGGAATGCCCCACCAACGCCTCAATAGAACCAACCTTGGTCGCCTTACTACTGCTGTCCAAGTGAAAGTGGCTGTCGAATGCGGTAAGGTCCGCATTCCTAGCCGAAATCCACTCCCGAACCACAGGGGTTCCACCTCATCGCCCCATTCACACTCGTCCACCAGAGACCCGGGCTCTGGAATCGACTCTGCCACTTGAGCCGACGCCATTACCCGGGCCCCTTTCGCTACACAACTGACTGGCTCGGGTCTCTGAATCGAATCCATCTGTGGACTCGACACAGTCGCCTAAGCCTCCACAACCACACTCCGATCTGATCCGGCTCCCTGTATCAACTCAGTTGCCCGAGTCGACCCAGTTGTCTGGACCGCCATACACAAATCTGGTCCGGGTCTCTGCATCGACTCAGTTGCCTGAGTCGACCCAATCGCCTGGACCGCCAAACAACAATCTGTTCCGGGTGTCTGCATCGACTCAGTTGTTTGAGTCGATCCAGTCGCCTGAACAACGCAGGGCCGCCAGTCAAACCTTTGGTCCAGAAAATTGTCTCTGACTTCCTGGCTGCATAGCCTCAGCAACGCAGCCAACACCCTCCAATGAAAGAGAAACATCCGCGAATATAGGGGGGATAAAAAACATGAACCTCCGGGCGACCCTCTGTAACCAGGCCTGGTCATTGTCGTTCAGGCTGGACTGCTACGAAATGAACAATATATTGCGGCCCACGAAAAGCATAGCCTCCAAAAAGCTCGTAGACCCAGATTATTGACAAGGCATATGACATCCTGAACCGCGCAGGGTCCATCTCCGAATCACTCCATGCCTCCCGACGAAATACAGGCGGAAAATGCCGGGGCTCAACATGGTTCCTGATAGACCGTGCCCTTAAACCTTACACGGGACACTCCTGGGTTTTTTTTCCACTTAAAGTCTTTATCATCCTGTTGGGACCGGAACCTATCCTGGGTCCCAACCCCTCCACTCCTCTCTGCACCTCTATCTAGAGGCATCGACCGTCTCTCACTCCGGTCCATACCTCTTACCATCCTACCTTGAAGTGACATAACCCTTACGGGCTCCGCCACTTTATCTACAGGCCGTGCAATGCTAGCCTCCTCCAGCCTGTTCATGATTAGCCTGAAAGGCAGCTCCAACATCCATCTCTTCTGAATCAGAGATGACGATTATCTCTCCCTCAGGACTAGCTGCGACCACAGCCTCCGCCAACCTCACTTGCAACACATGGAAGCCCAGTGCTGCGAGACCTCCCCCTCAGTCTCGACCTTTACCTCCACCGACCTCACTGGCGACGCAGGGAAGTCCAGTGATGTCGGATTATAGACAAATGCCTCCCCATTGGATTCGACCTTCACCCTCCCACACTCCGACCCCACTGGCAACACAAGAAGTCCAGAGAAGTAGGATTGGGCTCGAGTGACTCTACCGCTTGTTCATTCTTGACCCTCTCCGATCCCAACCTCGCTGGCAACGCAGGGAAGTCCAGCGCTGTCGGGACCTGAACCGGCTTTGGTTTCGGTTTGGGAAAACTTTACATTTCCCCAGGGCCTCTCGCTCAGTGAGTCCCCCGCCGTTTCTCAGGACCGGCCAACACCCTCTGAATGAACAAGTCACTCAGAATTTGGTGGCCGTACTTCCTGACCTCGGCTATAAAGCCGTGGTGACCTCTTTCCTATCTAAACTAACCTGACTTTCCACTGCCCTTTCCACCCTTCCATGATCCAAGGACAAAATGGTCCCCAGTTCTATGACCAGGTACCGCCACGAACTTCAAAGCGTTTTCCGACCATTTGCCCCCTCGACCTCGCGAAATACGTCGCGGCCATCAATAAAGCCCACCACACGTTACATTCTGTAAAACGGTAAAAAATGCATTACAAAATTGATATAAGCTCCACGATCTACCGACATGTACGATAAATATAGAGCTAACCTGCCCTACACCATGGACATGTATATAGGTCTATTTCCTCACCCTGTTCCTCCTTGACTCCCACACACCTTCCATGGAACCAGTCCTCACACACATCGCAAGCGATCATAAAAGAGCCATCATCAATTCCCATACACATACAGTATACCGGTTTATCGTGCACATCTTCCGCAAGACCGCAACTCTCTCGCTCTCGAACTACCCATGCAGGAGGATTGTCTAATATACAACTCTTCAATCGGTTGCGATTCACATTGAACCTGCTCTCTTTTAAGTTCGTAAAAGCACATAAATTACCAGGTGGATCAGTTCCGTGCATGAGCCATTCCTGAATGAATCGGAAATTGCTCACCGCCTTCCTCACAACTCGCCCCAGTGAACCCCGAAGCATATTTTCCCCTTTCCTAAGCCCCTTCCCACCAATTTGCCTTGCTTTAGCCTAACATGGTGATCAGACATGTTCACCATTGGCAACCTAAGCCCAGCCTCACTGACATGGACCAACATAGGCACTATCAGGTCACCACACTCAGCTTCAAGTGCAAAGGTGCCTATTGGCTTTCCAAAAGAACACGTAATCATGGTCATCGAGTTGGGTGGGATACAGTTCAAGCGACAGTCACATTTGACACTCTGGCCTCCATTAACCCCCTATGTTGATCCATTGGAACCATCTTTCCATTTAAACACATGATGGACCCCACTATGCCAATAGTGGCTCCATGATTTCTGAGGAAATCCAGCCCGAGTAACATGCAATCCTCAATAGGGGCTACATAGACCCTCTCTTAAAAAAACATGTCACCCAGCTGGATGGTCACTGGTTCCACAATGGAACCATTCATCTGCAAACCTCGTCCTGCAGCCTTCATATACACATGTTCAAACACTGGAACTGCTTCCGGCAACAGAGCCAATACCCGGTCCGACACCAAGCCGCCGTATCTACCACAGCCTGTACTTCAAATGCCGTTTACCCTTGCATTCACACGGAACATCGGATAGGATTTAATCTGTCTGATTATCACCGATGGGCCCTTATCATTATGGATCAGGTCCAAACTCCTCTACACTGACCCCTTGCCGTTTAAATCGGCAATGACACCTTCCTACCTTCTCTAGGGGTATCACCGACCCTATCAGTTGCTTGTTTGGGACAATCTCTGGCCATATGACCCAGTTCGTTACAACGGTAACACTGGTCACCCCTAGCCGGGGACGGTGTCCTGCTCCTAAGCTTATGACAGTCCCTTTTGAAATTTACGCCTCGTTACAATTAAAACATTTCCGCCTGGCTAGGGATGGAGATTGACTTCTGGTGGGTCTTGCCAACATTTGGTCAAGTTTACCCCTCAAGAGGTCCATTTTCACCTCCAACTTGACCACCCTTTCAACCAGTCTATTCTGAGAGGCCACCTTCACCTCAGCAGATCAGGTTCTGAGTTGGTCCGCCGCATTTCCTCGGTGCTACCTTAGCATCTCAGGTCTGGCTGCGCGTTTTGATGAGGTGCAAAAGCTAGCTGTGCGAGGAATTCCGGCCGACCGACTCCTAGTGGAGACTGACTCTCCCTATTTGCGAGTCCTGAGTAAGAGAGACAACACTCCGGCGTTTGTGGGTGAGGATGCGAATACTGTGGCCCAGATCCGAAAGGTGTCCCTCAGAGATATTTTATTGCAAAATTATGGCCAATGTTAAAGTTTGACGCAAACAAACCAACAAACAGACAGGGCAAAAACAATATGTCCCTTACTATAGACTGGGGGACATAACAAGTTTAATAAATAGCTAACCTTTACCCTGGACGTCACGTTTTGACCAGGATTCATTTTTCGGATTAGTCAGGTATCATCACGTACATGTGTATCTCTGTGTATAAGATGAAAGCATACTTTCACAATGCATGTGCTAATAGTTTCAGTTTACGACGGATGTAGTAGAAGTAGTAGTAGTAGTAGTTGTAGTAGTAGTAGTGGTGGTAGTAGTAGTAGTAGTAGTAGTAGTAGTAGTAGTAGTAGTAGTAGTAGTAGTAGTAGTAGTAGTAGTAGTAGTAGTAGTAGTAGTAGTAGTTGTAGTAGTAAGTAGTAGTAGTAGTAGTAGTAGTAGTAGTAGTAGTAGTAGTAGTAGTAGTAAAGTGCTCCCAATTTCTTTTTTTTCGATGCGATTATATTTCATAGTTGGTACAAGAAGTACGATCAAAGTAAACACATTCGATCTTATATATGAATATTGTAGAAGAGTATTTAATTAGAACAGAATATGTTTTTCTTTACTGTATTTTCAACTGTGAAATAAACACATACATTAATTGTGTCCCAACTACAATTAATTAATGCAACCTCGTAAATATAGTTATATTGTACGGTGAACTTAATCCCTGTGTTGACATGATTAACTAAGAAAATACACCTGTTCCAAATGCATTTAGAGCGCAAATTTATCAGATTTATCGAAGCCATTTCGTTATCAATCATGCGCTAAGCAACGTGTTCCCTAACTAGTTATACCGTTACGTCGACTTATCACGTTCACTAGACGTCTTGTTTCGTTAAAGGACAACAGACAAGGTTTAAAAAAGCTGAAACATTCCAATTTTATGGGAGATTATAATGTGTTAAAGCATTACCACATCATAGTTCGCTTAAAACCATCGCATTCAGCGAGTATTCAGCCGATAATAATGTCGAATTTTCACACTTTGCGATCGAGTCGACATTTTTGTTAAAACCGGAAGTGACGAAGTCGTGAGACAACTTTCTTCCAATTCATAATAAAAGACTCGCTATCAGCGAGTGTCATTGTGAAGTTCGAAAAATAACGACCAGTTTTCGTATTATACATACAGGTCAGCGTTATTTAATGAAGTTCATTATTGAATTATGATTTAACCAAGACGGTTTTATAAATGACACTTATTGAACTGATTAATTTAGTTATAACTAGAAACTTATCGCTGTACAAATTCACGTAAAAATTAACCGTTCAACTTTTAACACTTCAATAACGTTGTCAATATGAATAATGTTAATTTGAAATGTATAATTCTTACAATGGTCACGTCATTTAAAACGGATTAATCGAGATTATTCATTTCGTTTCTTTTGCTCATATCCTGACATGTTCATTTTGTTGAAACCCGATGTGGTATCTGCACACGATTTTTTATTTATGGTAAATTGAACTCGTTGTTGATGCCATTCACTCCTGAGAATTACCTCAGTTCTGCACTCTTTTTATTAATAATTTGTCTTCATAAGTAGTCTTGTTTTGATTTCATATTAATATGACGGAATTTAATTGTTTTATAGTACATAACACGAGCGTGGTAAATTTATATTTATATCATAACGGAGAAGCAGCATGTCAAATTTAAACTTTCGATATTATTGAAATGGATTACACAACACTTTATATGTAACACACAAATTTATTACAACATTTAGAATTTAAATTACCACTGACACAACACAACAAAGTGTACCATAACACCCTTACCATAACAAAAAGTTTTAGCAAACTGGACGGATTTACTACAGAAGATTTACCAGCACAATGTTGCAATACAACTTTATTCCGAGAGTCAACTCGAGTACCCTGAACAAAATCACTATTAAAAAGTATTTTAATAAGCAATACTTACAAAAAAAAAATGGCCAAAACATGTTAGAACAAGCAAATTCATTGAATTGATATCCCCCCCCCCCAATAGGTATACGGACCATACGGACCATGGACCATACGGCCCAGACTATACGGCCCATATTAGTGGACCATACGACCCAGATTATCGGACTATACGGCCCAGATTTGCGGACCATACGGCCCACATGTTTCTTTACGTCATGTACATTGTTCTAAAACACGAAAACACTACAATACTGTGCTACCATTGTATTATGAATGTGTTAAAAATAAATACATGCTAGTATGTGTTACGCTTTTGAAAAAAAATAACACTGGAAATGAAATAGTTATTATTTCTTTCAGATTTTAAATTCATTTTAATGTTGTCATCAACTATTTATGTAAGCAGTACACATCACGCAAACATGCACTTTAATCGACAGAATATATTTCAATAAAGTTGTAAATTAATACTTATTAAATTTAAAACATGCCGCGTGGTGAAAACGGTAAAAAAAAATTATAACACAATTATTAAATTGTATACATGCCGCGTGGTGAAAACGGTAATTAAAATTTATAACATAATTATTAAATTTAATACATGGCGCGTGGTGAAAACGGTAATAAACATTTATAACATAATTATTAAATTTAATACATGCCGCCCCAATATGCTTCTGGACACAAAAGTGTTATATTTGACACTCAAAAAAAGCATTTTTTCAAGATACAAAGGGCCATAACTCCGTTATTAACAGATGGTGTACAATGCCATTTGGCGTGCATCATCCTCTTATCCATATATATACTCATTCCAAGTTTCATAGAAATCCGCCAAAGCACTTCCAAGATATGGCTCCGGACACAAAAGTTCCGGACGGACGAAAAGACGGACAACACCAAAACAATATCCCTCCGCCTATGGCGGGTGATAATAAAAGTGGAGACATGAAATATATTATACTTACACTTTAAAACACTAAGGGGAATGCTTTGTTGAACAAATTTATTAATTACTGTTATATTTCCATAAACTGGTAGTTGGTATGAAAACATATTTATCAAAATAAAACATTCACATGATTTCACAATTCATCGAAGTTGCTATGTTAATTTGAAGCAAAACATGATCAGTCCTCCAGCAAAAATTTGAAAAGATCAGGGGGGCTTATTTGTTAAAAGGCACTTAAGCACGCATGTTCATATTATATTTTAAATATAGCATATATTCTGGAAGAAAGGGGCCTAATGAATGTGCGAAAAGTGTCGACCCAGATGAGCCTGTGCAGTTTGCACAAGCTAATCAGGGACGACACTTTCTGCCTCAACTGGATGTACAATAAGAAGAAACTTACTATGAACGAAAAAGACAATATAGGCTGAAAGTATTGTTCCTGATAAGCCTGTGCGGACTGCTCAGGTGAATCTGGGACAACACTTTAGGCACATGCATTAATAAGCCCACTTTTTCCAGAGTGCGCCAGCTCATATACATATTCATATTCAAAGTATTTTCATTTAAACTATTGTTTCTATAATTCATAAAACTAGTTTCCCTGTGAATATCTAATGAATTTATTGAAACTTCAAATAAAATATCCTGTATAATAATATGATCAGATTATAAAAAGGGAATGTTCTGGGTCCAGGGTGGGACCTTGGGGCGATAGGGTGCTGCGCCTCTCCGTTTAGGCATAGCAATTGAAACCAGGGCTCACGCAACTGGGCGACTCGGGCGATTATATCGCCGCGGCTTCCCTGTAATCGCCCTGATCAAAAGCACCGGCGATAACCACTTCGCCCTAAAATCTGGCACTTATCATATCCGCAGCGCTATCATATTTGCATCTATTTATTACAGAATACACGCCGACGTCAATCAACTGACCGAATCGACGAAACTCCGCCCCCCTTACGTAGTAAATTACCTATTGAAAATTGATAAGCAACCATTCACAGCGCTCGTCATACAGGTATTTGGCAGGGTTCTCTCCTGACTAATCAGAGCGTGGGTTACAAACTCAATTTCGGCTAATAGAAAACATGCCGACACCGGGCGAGACACTTTGTTAATTGATGACAATTATCGCATTCAATGTCCCCAAAACAATGTGGATTAAAAGAATGTCGGTCTCTATGTATTAATTGGTATCTGTTCTTGGTAGATAGTTATGTATATTTTATGCTCCTCGCCCGTAATGTCCGTTTTTCAAACCGTGAAAACTTGCTTTTCGCGAGTAGTAGATGGCTTAAAATGGTCCTGGACGGGAAAAGATGAGTTGATGCCGACGAAAAGTGCGAACAATTAACGTATGTCCCCAATTATGACGAATCTTTATACTCATTTTCTTGGTCATGATCATTCTGAATCGAGAACTCGGACTGTTAACACAAAATTGAAATCTAAAATGTCTCTAACGAGTTGGTTACAGGGCGATTCGCCCTAACCAAGTTCGATGAAACGTAAACTGTTTGAGATTGACTCTAAATCTATTTTGTCTGACACATCTAAAAGGAGTTTTTCTAAATAACTAAATCAGGCATTTTTTGACTGGTATGTTAAAGATAGTAAAGGACTATGGCACTGTAAGTTGTTTCGAGATGCAAAATTTGACAATCAGTATGCTAAGGGTCATGAGATTCCTGCAAAAACCACAAATCATGAACGACATGCTGCATGTGAGTATATTTTACTATACTGTTTTGTTTCGCTTAAAGTGATATTATGCGCATATATCGAAAATAATACTTTAAGATACGCTGGCCGAAACGCTTGAAGTGATATTATGCGCATATAACAGTATATGCTATGTTTATAGGTGTCTATCGAAACCGGTGTTTATTTTTGGTGTTATCACTTCATATACACTTATATTTGTTAATGCAGCATCAACATACTAAAACAATATCCCGGAAAGAGAAAAATAATGCATTTAATATCAACCGTACTTTCGTTTGACAACTAATGTACGATGTAAATTTAGTTTTAGTGCAGATTCGTTCATACGACACACAAACACTAACTCCGATCCTTATAAAAAAAGACAGTTCCTCTCGGCTTAGAGGGCTGGGGCAGTAATGTGAAATATCGATTATAATACTTTAAGATACGCTGGCCGAAACGCTTGGAGTGATATAATGCGCATATAACAGTATATGCTATGTTTATAGGTGTCTATCGCAACCGTAAATTTAGTTTTAGTGCAGATTCGTTCATACGACACACGAACACATATCGAATATAATACTTTAAGGTACTGGCCTTAACGCATAAAACCCATTTTCGCATGACGCGGCTATGAAAGAGTGATTTAAATGTGTCGAAAAAAATCTAGGTAGATCAATTCCCGCGCCGTTGCGGTAATGTTTGTTAAAGTTGTTGTTGTCATGCAAACTCGTTGATTTAATCCAATGTTTAATGTTAGCAAGTGTTTGTTTTTTAATTGAATTGTAAACAAAGAGTCGGTTAAAGTCTTCGGAAAATTTGCACTCCGTGTGAATTGACAGTTTGACGTCATCCAAGGATAGCCGCTTCCTGTCTGAAGCAATAATGCGACAAATTTCTCGCCGACAAAATTGGCTTCCTTTGTCTAGCAATCAACATGCCGAACTAATCGTGTGTTTGTTCCTCAGTGGTAATCGTTCAATTAAATAATAGCACGTGCATAGCTCCGCCTTCGAATCTTTTGCAGAGAACGGAGGTGGAGTTTAACGGTTAATTGAGCAAGTGTTTTACGCAAGTTGAGTTCCGATGTGCCGAAATTATTATGGCGGACGCCCGTGTTTACAAAATTCATAAACACATATATCGTAAATAACGGCAGTGTTTTATTAGATTATTTATACTATTTTATCTACTTTAATATCGGGTTTGTTTAATAAAATTAACATGTTAAACAATATTAATGCGTCACAGACTCGGAAATAAATTTGATGGGGTCGCAATTTTACTGACGCTGATTTTCCTGTTGTCTGTAATTTTACCCGAAATAAATCTTGAGAAGTGCCCATTCATTTTTACAAAGTGCCCATTCAACTTTGTAAGTGTCCATTGTTATGGGGCAGTAATCCCATCAGAGAAAAAATATCCATATCTCTGCTGTTCATGCTTTTATTTAATTATTTCTGATTATCTTTTATTGTATATTTTCAGCACAAAATCACTTGACTGCTCTTGAGCGAACAACCCTGAAGGCACAAAAGCCCATGCAGAAACTCCTGGCTGCCAAAATCAACATGGACGATGAACTCGCGTTGAACCTTCTCAAAACAGCCTACCACATTGCCAAGCGTGAGCTCCCTAAAGGAGAAATGCAGCACATGGTCGACTATGCTAGCTTTTTAGGTGTGGACTTCTGTAAGTCAGCGACAAGTTCTGCCTCTCACACTAATCATCAGAGTGTGTCTGAACTACAAAGTGCCATAGCAGAAGTGATACTAGAGGACAGTCTCCAAGAGGTTAAGGACTCTCATGTGTTCTCCCTCACTATAGATGAAAGTACTGACAACGGGAACCTGAAACGTGTGTTGATGTATACACAGTTTGTGAAAGAGGGTGCATTGAAGTACAGACTCTTGACCAATAAAGTAATTAGTGAAGGTTCTGCGTGTGCTGTGAACATTGTGTCCATGGTGCTTGAGGAACTTAAAACCAAAGGACTTGACATATCAAAAATGGTAGGCATCGGTACTGATGGAGCTAGTGTAATGACTGGTAGAACTGGTGGTGTTGTAAAGTTGCTGCAGGAACATTCACCTTCTCTCATTGGCGTGCACTGTGCAGCTCATCGAGAAGCTCTTGCAACTTCTCAAGCGGCTAAACATATCCCAGACATGAATGAATACTCCAGAACAATTATGAATATATTCAAGTATTTCAAGAACTCCGCTCTCCGCTCAAACCGATTGCGTACGATTCAAATATTGTTGATGTTGCCCGAGCTGAAGTATGCAGAAGTTCACTCTGTACGTTGGCTCAGCATGGAGCATGCTGTCCAGGTTGTTTACAGGACTTACCCTGCCTTAGTGATGGCCCTTGAGCGTGAGGCTGCTTTTGAGCCAGCAGCCAAGGGTCTTCTACAAGATGTGAATCAGTTCAAGTTTATTGCGATAACTCACTTGATGATGGACATTCTTCCACAGATGACTCTGCTGTCCAAGAAATTTCAGGAAGAAAGTGTGGACTTTAGTCTCATTAAACCAGTGATAAGGAGTTCATGTGAAAGTCTTTTGGACTTACTGGAAGTAAGTGGTGTTTTTGTGGAAAAGTTATCGAAGTTTGTGCACGTTGGTGACCATAAAGTGACCTACAGTAGACCACTGTCAGAGTCGGACTGTAATTCAGTAAATGAACAGATACAGCAGAACATCCATTTCAAGGGTTTCACTGAGAGTGACATTGATGCCAGTGATGGCGAGGACGATGATGAAAATGTTGGGTTCACACCAGAGCTGAGATACTACACTCAACAGAAACATGTGTTGGACAGTATTGGGCATCAGTACATACAGAAGTTAACAGACAACCTGATTGATCGTTTTTGTGACACTAACATACTAGAATGCATGAAAGTTCTGATTCCCTCCAACATCTCTGAGGCAGAGTCGGTGACCAAGTATGGACTTGATGAACTTGACAAACTTATTGAACACTTCGAAATGCATCTGCCACAGAAGGAAAATGCCCGCAGTGAGTTTCAGACTTACAAACGTCTCGTGAAAGGCAGTTACAGCAAAATGAGTGTGACTCAGGTTCTACGGATTCTGGTGAAGGGGAATGACCTCCCCAACATTGTTATGCTCCTGAAGTGCTGTGTTGTCATTCCCATGACCAGTGTACAGTGCGAAAGAGGATTCAGCACACAAAACAGAATAAAGTCTAAGTCTAGAACATCACTGAAATCAAAGGCACTGGACGATCTTATGAGAATCTCGGGGGATGGACCAACACCAGGTGACTTTGACTTCGGCCGTGCCCTGCAGAAATGAAAGTCCTTGAAAGTCCGCAAGCTGTACTATTAGTAAAAAAATGCTTATTGTACTGAGCTGAAGTGCTCAAATTCAAACATACATGTATATATTGAGTTTTATGCTTTGCTCTTGTGTCATATGTATGAACTGATAAATTAGTGCTTATAAAACTGCTTTTTCAACATTATTTTCCTATGTTTTTATGCTTATATTTTTATCAGTAATAAATTTATTAAAAGGAATGATTTTATTACTTTAGTTCATACGCATTAACAGGTCATGGTTCACAATGGTCCATCGATGATCGCAAAAGATCCACTTCTTCCTAAAACTGCCCCACTTCTCCCTCTCCAGAGCTTAGGGAGAAGTGACTTCTCCCAAAAATTGGAGTCTAGCTTGAGCCCTGTCAGAAACTGCACTGCTTCAGTCTTTAAAATTTTCTTCGCAGAAGATGCCAAAGGTGGAGGAGAGAACAGAACGGAAGAAGCCTGTCTCACAGTCAGGCTGCTCTTGATTGTTCTTTCGATTGCAGCAATTCAGCCATGAGCTCGGTGACATAATCTGAAATATTTATCAATGATTGATATTGTACTCATTCAAAACCAATCATATGCATTGTTACAAATATGTACATTGAACAATAAAGAAAATACACATATATTATAAAAAAACAAAAACATTTGAATAACAGTCAAGCTGGCCATTTGTAATTACAAGGTTTTGGCATTATATGTATATTAGAATGCGGCTAGATTGCACTTTACCGGTACGCAGTTGTTTACCACTATCGACAAAGTGGGGGTTTGGGGGCGGTAGCCCCCGATACTTAGAAAATATATTGGATAATATGGATTATTAGGTATTGCGTTAGTTGTTAGGTGTTAAGGTTCGTTGTTTGGGGCTAAGTGTTGCGTACCGGTCAAGTGCAATTGCACCTAGAATGCCAATATTCTATTGTGCTTAGAAGGACTATTACCATAATTGCAAGCTTTTTTAACAGGTTTTACGACATGGTGCCCCGCCTTATACTTCGGATACAAAATTCTGTAGCGCTTTCCCCGTTCTTGGTCTCCGCGTGTTTTCTGTGTGCATTCTAAACTGAATGCAGGGCTGCCAGATGCAATCTAAATTCAAAAAAAAATACTTTAAAATCACAAATTAAGTCAACTTTGTATGTAACAAGAATGAACTCAAAATTGTTTTTACAACTTATGCAAGTGCATTATGGACATACTAACTTACTAAGTCCATCACACATTTTATGGTTAACCCATTTATGCCTAGCATATAGAAAAAAGGGCTTGGCAAACAGCTGAGACCCAGATGAGACGCCGCATGATGTGGCGTCTCATCAGGGTCTGTGCTGTTTGCTTAAAGAATTTCTTTGAGAAATATTCTAAATATAGAAATAAATATACTAGACATAACTTATTTTGGAAATAAATTGATCCAATTTAGATGGATGGGAGAGTCCACTCGGCATAAATGGGTTAAAAACTGCCACTGACACTGCTACTGTTTATTATTCAACTAGCATGTTGATTTTACTATAAACAAAGAACATATTTTTGGTTGTACGACTTTCCGCAACCAATTCAGAAAAGTCAAATGCCTGTGATGTTAGATTGACTGTCAGTTACGAATTAGGTGTAAATATATGCATACAGTGATCGTTAAAAGATTAAGAAAAGACAAGTTGCCATTTTTACTCGGACTGAATAAATGTCAATCTCCAAACAGAAATATAGTAAGGATACGTACAAATCAATGCATGGACAGCCCAATTACAAGATGATATGAACAATTGACAAATGCAGATGAAAAAGACAAAGATATTTACATAATTCATTCTCGACTTTCCAATTACCCATGAGCCTCCGCGCATCCGGTCTGCCGGTAAAAAGTAAACAAAGTATTCAGACGCAAAACACCACTCTACGCAGCAAACGTGATTCGATGAATAGAAAACATCTACTTTACCGTAAGTTTTTATGAAATGGATGTTATAATAAGGAATTAAACAAAAATTTACATTAATTAGAATTAATACATTTGTTAAACTGAAAGTAGATGTGGTAAGATAGTACTGTATTACAACAGCCTACTTCTTAACCCGGAAAAATAAGATTTTCCGACAGTCAATCATGAATTATAAGTTTTATTAATTTGTTGCGGGAGTGGGAAAGAAATTATGACATTTTCTTCGATCAATATAGTAAATGTACGATAAACATTAAAGCAGTTGCTTTGTTTAGATTACTTTGTAAAACCTAGTATTCAAAGATTATTTAAGTATAATTCATTATAAAAAAGGATAATGTAATATTATGTAGAAGGCACATTTTTTATTTGTAAAGGTTTATAAATCTGAGAATACTGCTCTCCCCATTGAGCATAAATTTGGAGTAATATTGATAGACGAATAAAATAAAGCAATTAGTTTTGCAAAAGATTATTATTATTTTTAAAAACTACACCTATAGATATTAACCACATCATGCACACACCTGTATAATAACATAAGGTTGACTATTCTACACATTATCTTAATTTTGGGGTGTCACACAATTTTGAATGTAGCAATTAAAATTGAAATAAGTAGTATATTGAAAAAAGCAAATACTACACTGATACTTTTCATAGACAGCAATAAAATAACTATCCTTTTATCTTGTTTCAGATGGCTTGTAGCAATAGCCACATACCAAAGTATACATCATACAGCCAGATTGCAGCATTGAAGGCTAATGAGCTCGAGAAGATATGTGTCACAAATAATGTTGACCCAAAATTGCCAAAGAAAGCAAGGATTATACTAATTTGCCACATCCTTGGCATATCTACTGTTGGAACAAATCTGTCTGGCAATGTGTGTCTGCATTCAAATGTTAATTCTTTGACCAGTGCTCAAAGGGATGAATATGAAAAGCTAACAGTAAACACAAAAGTCAGATTACTGAGTGGACGAAGGACCTTTATAAACTTCCAGCAGTAGAAGATAAGGATAAAAAGACAAACCTGCTAAACACTGAGCAGATAAACGAGGCAAGTGCTCGAACTTAAAAACTCTCAAGGCCTTATCAGTTGAAACAGTTTGTTCACTCAGTGGAAGTGTATGAGAACGTGCTGTCAGAAACATTTATTGTCCTAAAAGCACAATGCAACCCATCACAGGCAACAAGTGCGGATGAGATAAAGCTTGTGTATGTGGTGCTGGACAAAATCACAGGTGGACCATACGGTGGATTCTGCACCTGCACTGTGGGTTGTTCCCAGACATGCGGACACATTGGAGCTGTGTTATTTGCAGTAGCAGATGCTCTGTCCAATGGAACTTGGGGTAGCAAGGCATGCACAGATGAACTATGTGCATGGACTGATCCTAAAGGCAGCAAATGTGCACCTTCACTGTTTAGTGACATTGCTGTGATGAAGAAAGAGAAGACCTTGAAAAGGACCACCCAGCAGTATAGGAAAACTTTGCAAAAGAACAGTCTGCCAACCAAGGAGGCGCTAATGGACTTACGTGCATATCTCCTAATGGCTACTCAGCATACAGGCCAATATTGCTCAGCAGAACATATGCTGCACAAGTTTAGATTGCAGGAGACACAAACAGAGCCTAATATATTCATGACTTTGCCAGATTTTCTGCCGAACAACTCTGAAGAGCTGGCCTATTCGCATGAGACTGTTGTAGAGAGTTCGCCTACTTCTATAATCAGGGTACCCCATGCTACCTTCAAGGCCAATCAGGACTCGGGCTTCAAAGAAGAAGTTGAGAGCCTCTACCAAGCATGTGAGACCATGAATGACATCTCTTTGGTAGAAAAAAGTACCCGAGGCCGAGCCAATAATAAAGAATGGTTTGTCCAAAGACATGGTGCTATAACGGCTACAAAATTGTTTGAGGTCATGGAATTTCATGAAAAGAGAAAAAAAAAATGTGAATCGTTGATCAGAGACATATTATCTGAAAACACCAATGACAAACTAAGGAACGTTCCGGCCATTAAATGGGGTCGAAAAAATGAAGAAAATGCTCACCAGTGTTACATGGACAAATTTTTAAAATATCATGCAAATTTGTCTGTATCAATGCATGGATAATTCGTATATGAAAAGTGCCACACCATAAGAGGAAGCCCGGACGGAATTGTGAGCTGTCACTGCCATGGAAAGCGACTCCTGGAAGTTAAATGCCCGTACAGCGCAAGGATGCTGACAGTCGATGAAGCTGTAGACAGCGGTGTGATAAAATATCTAGACAAAGAAAATGGACGGTATATACTAAAGAAAAACTCCAAAGATGGGTATTACGCGCAAGCACAAGGGCTTTTGGGGATCACTGGCTTATCCCTGTGCAATTTAGTAGTGTGGATAACTCGTGACATGGTTACAGTACCAATACATTTTGATTATCCATACTTTGAAAAAATGGTTGGAGCCTGCCAGGACTTCTTTTAAAACTGAGTCATTCCAAAAATGCTACTCAACAGTGCTGATGTGGATGCACCTGATGAGCCATGTCCCTCTACAAAAGAACCTGCAATTACTGGTAACACACCAGTGAAAACCAGCCTTGTATTACCGTGCAAATCCCCACCAGATACTAGGCCTGTTTCCACTTCAGCCAAAGATATATTGAAGGAGTTGTCAGCTATAAAGCTGTACACCTGTGGGAACTGCAGGAAAGATCTTCCTGAGGATGCAATCCTCCAAGATAATTCCAATGCAAGTGTCGGTTGTGATTGCGAAAACTGTGGACGATGCGACACATGGTTTTGTTGGCCCTGTGCCATGTATAGCCAAGAGTGGGCTGACGAAGGCATCAATTGGTATTGTCCACACTGTGTGAGAGAATGTGACATTGTTTATTGATGACTTTGTGATATGTTTAACAATACAAACCCATAATTGTGGCCATATCTGAACACAAAAAAAACATTGATGCCTCTACAATTCATAAAATTTATTGTCTTCTAAGTTCTACAATTTGCAGTGCTCCAGCTAGGATTTCAAAAGGGCAGGGGGGGGGGGGGGCTATTGTGTCAAAAGCGCACTTTCAATGGGCAATATTTTGTCAAAAAAGCACTTTCGAGCGCTCGGTCTTATCTGGAATGCTCCCTTTTGCATATTCATTTTCATGCTGTTAATAATTGTTAAAATATATTATTTTCATTATTATTAAGCCATGCAAATAAAATGTCTTCAATGAGGAATAATTAAATTGCAATGTAATAAGATTTTGATAAATTCTAATATGTCAAAAAAACATTTTTTTAATTAATAAAAGGGCAGGGCGGGGCCTCAGAAGGGCATGGCGGGGCGCCCTTCCATTAATGCCTAGCTGGAGCTCTTATTTGTATCTGTTTTAACATTCAATCCATAGTGACCAACTTGTTTTGAAAGTGCATCATCATACAAAAGGTATCATTGGCATTAAGCTACAATCATAATGTGCTTAGCGCTTTCTTATGCGTTATGATACATGTATGCTCATAATATTTTCATATTTATATATGCCTGTGATTTTATATGATTTTTTATGCCCCCGAAGGAGGGCATATAGTGATCAAACTGTCCGTCACATGTTTGCGTTTAGGTTTCGAAAAATGCTCATAACTTCTATGTCGCTTCAGATGTACCCTTCATATTTGGTATGCATGTGTATATGGACAAGGCCTTTCCATACGCAAACAAATGTTGACCCCCGTGACCTTGAACTTAGCGTCCAGGTTTAGGTTTCCAAAATATGTGTTTAGGTTTTGAAAAAGCGTTTTTTGAGAGCATAAGTCTTCCTATGGAGACAGCTCTTGTTTTTATCTAAATATAACGCTATACGTTACTGGAGTTTTTTAAATTTGGAACATCTTTTAAAATATCACCTTCATAGTTGCTGTACAAAGAACTTCAAATACAATTTCCTTTATAAATGACCTCAGGGCTGGTATTCATAAAGCTCCTAAGGGTACACTTAAGAAAATTACTTAAATAAAAAAATAATTCCTTAAGTCTTTAATTCTTTCGTTTTGGTGTCCTTTTCATTAAATTGGTTAATTTACGTAAATTTTGCATAGAAAAACAGTTTTTTGGCATTACAAAACTGATATCATTAGAATTTCAATAGAAAATTGAATTTTAAAATGTTCCCTTAAATTCATCCACCTTATTTAAAGATTTGCCTTAAAAGCTTTATAAGTTAAAACCAGCCCAGGGCTTTCTTGTGTGTGATGATATTGTTATTAGAGTTTCATATTTATATATGCCTGTTACTTTATATGATTAAAAAATAAATAAAAAATATTATGCTATCTGTAGATCTTTTGTATTTGGTACATCTTTTGAAATATCACTTTAATTGGACATAATTGGAGCACTGGTCTGTAATTGATAAGGTTTATGGTGCTAAGTTGTTTTAACTGGGGGAGTGCTTATCTCTTATGATACAATACTGGGTCTTCCATAATCAAATTGAGATAACTACTGATAAGACACATTTCAACACCCAAATAGCCATAAACTACATGACAATGGACAGATCTTTATGGATTAATACACAGCAGTGGTAACTGGTGTCATTTTGAGATCTCCCTTAGCTGGTTGCCAAAGGCTTTAAATACCTGGTAGTTTGGCAAGTTTGTGTAAAATTGAAACTTATCGTCATTGTCCTTAACATTTTCAAGACGCAAAAGCTTTGACTTTAACACTTTATTTTCAGTTTGAAGCTGCCTAATCTGGTCTTTATTACTAGTTTCTTCTTGATCAAAGGGTCTCGATTTGATATAGTCATGGTCTGTTGTTTCCCACACGACTTTTCCAGTAGACTTCCCAGGGTATTGCAGCTGTCGAGGAATCTTACTTCTGGGAGCGCCTTGTTCTTCAATCTTCCTCTTTGTTCCTTTTTTAGGTGCAGGTGTAGGTATACACAAACCTAGAAATAAAAATCATGTGAAATACTTTGAATGGTTTGAATCTTGCGAAATCCATTGTTATTTTAGATCTCGTACAATAATACATAAAGAGGAATGTTAACATTTGATTAACAAAAATTTCCACGTAAAATACATTGCTTTTTGTATCTAGATGACACATTTAAAACTAAAATATTCCTCATGTGGTTTGTACGAGTGTTTTGTTTTACAGTTAGTGTGGTATTGCTAATACATAATTGATCATATTTATTAATCATTACCTGCTTGTTCTGAAGTTTTTGTCACTCTTTTCGAAGTGGAATTCCGTGGGAATATGGAAGGCATATATGACTGATCGACAGGATCATCACTTTTGGCATCTGAGAAAAAAAAGTTATCTTTGAGTTTTATTTTCATCATTTATGGTTAGAATTATTAAGAAAGACAGTTGTGAGTCCTAAACTTTAAACGCCACAGATAATTTGTATAAAAAAAATTCTCCTATCTAACAATTACTGCACTTTATTTTTCAAATGGCAGATTGCAAACCATTTTACTATTGTCTTCAGTTGCATTTAAGTAAGGTGAATTAAGTGGCATGTAATTTATTGTTAATAAATGCTGCAAAAATATTTATTTATTCTTTAATACACCAATAATCATTTATGTACCTCCTATGAAATGTTGTGAGCAGATCCGTGTATGGGACTTTGGAATGAATGGAATTATTCGGCCATGTTCATCAACTTCTCCTCTTCGTATCCTCTGCAACCAAAGCTTACGTCTCTCAGGATTTGATGGAATTTGATAGAATGCGACCTTCAATCCCAGGCGATTACAAGACCCTCTAGAATTTGAACATCCGGGAACACAACAGTAATCACCCTTGTACCCTTTGTATTTCCCAACAATCCTTGGAGATCTTTGTTTTTTTTTTGTTGGACTGCCATCCATTGTTTTACTAAAATAAGTAATAACCAACACTTAAAAACTTCTATAAATTATCTTTAAAAATGGAAACATAAGCTGAGTGAACACACATACTAATAATCAAATCATGATATGCGCTATAAATTGATATTAGAAACTTCTAAGAATTAGTAAACTTTTACCCCACCCACTTAAATTGCGTACCGGCCCGAAAATAAAGTTGTGTATTTCAATATATTTACCAGTTTATAATCATAATTTGATGCATATTTTATTTTTATTATACTAAAGCTATCACATTCTGAATGAAATCGCGAGTGCAATATTCAATGCATTACGAAAACAGTCAATAATAACAATTAACCTGGAAGTAATGGCGAGCTGTCAATTGTTTTCAACCGGAAGACCGGTTGCGCGGTGGCTCATGGGTAATTGGAATAAAGAGAATTTACTGCCATCAACTGTCATCAACAAACGATTGCGATCGAATGCGAAATTGGCGCGTGTAAATAATAACACACCTCACAGTAAAGGCTATTTAAAAAGGTTACATTCAACAACTTAAAGACAAACGACGATTGTCCAGCCCTGTCACACTTTGGAAATCTTGATCTTGAAAGCCGAAGAATCCTTTTGTCCCCTTCTCGTGACGAGCGTTGCAGCCAAACGCTACACACTGCACCATCGTACACATAGGTAAATCCTAAATGTCACGTTACAAATCTAATGGAAATCAACACAGTCTAGATTGAAAATTGTTTTAATGCTAGTAATTGACAAACACAGTTCTTTATACTCTGAAGTTTTGCGGGAAAATGGCAAGCTTCAGTGCGTAAATAACAATTAATGAAGGTCGTTCTGGGTCATGCGCAGTTGTCTCACGCATACGTCATCAGGGAAAATGGTGGCGATAAGTGCCGAACGCATTACGGAAATTACCGATCATCAAAATCATCGTTTTTTAGCACTATATCGTTTTTTTGTGTTTTTTTTTTAAATATTTTAATGATATTATATTATATTCAGTTATAAAATGTGCTTTTTAAGTCTGAACTTGTCTGTTCTCCTTTAAATCAATTTGTTTATTGGTCGTTGAAGAATATTATGAACTGTACACGACATTTGTGTGTAGTCAGTATAGACCAGTTGAATGTTATTGTTTACATTCGGGATTTTCCGCGCATGCGCACTGGCTGGTTGGCAAAAAACACTGGTTACAGTAACGTAAAACATGTATACATGTCGTTTGTTTAGTCAATAAAACGATACAAAAATCCGAAAAAAAACATTAAAACTCTTAAATAATAGTGCAAAAATATAATATTTAGTACCAATAAATGTATTTTCATAAATTTAATTTCCTATAAAAATACGATTTAGTTATTAACATCAGAGTAAACGTGGTCGGAAGACTAAAAACTGGCAATTTAACAAAACAAAACAATAAATATTCTTTCCTATTCTTTGTGATTGTAAGATTTTGGTAAATTATATTTCAAAGATAATAACACATACATTTATTTGATTATAATTATAAGTGGTGTAGATATTGTTATTGTTCATAAGCGAGCGAAAGTGTAAGAGGGGCATTTAATCAATTATAAAACAAAGCCCTAATAGCGGAATACATTACAATTTATATACATTGTAGTAATTTTATTTTCCATTGAATGAATTACCGTTTCGTTTCCATCGAATGACAATATCATAAAGTTTAGCATACATATGAAAAACAAGATCTGCATATTAAGCAAATTAAACTGTCTTTGCGTGCACTCTCTTTACTGGTGATAAGGAGTGATAACAATCTAGCATTTTATGATAAATAAATCTATATATTAATTTATTTTACGCAATTATTTTTTACCCTTTTGTTGTTTGCTTGTTTTCATGATGTCATTTCGTACACTACAGAAACGTACAATCTTAACACGTAATAGCAGAGTTTACATTTGCCGGTACTCGTTTAATACGTTAATTGTGTAGCAATGAAATTGCACAATATTTTTAATTTATAGTTATTTACACTCTATTATTATGATTAAACAGGCTAATATATACATGCACTAATTCCTGTTAACCCATTTCGGACAAATATCTTCATTTTTTTGAATATGTTAAGATATTTTATTAAAGCAACTGTTTCGTATTTTGGCTTTACAATTTTGCTTAGATGATCGCTCAATATGCCAAGAGATGACATGGATGTATCATAAATTGTGTTTAATGACCAGACACTTGTATGCCACATGTGGTTTATGCAGGGGCTCAAGAATAGGTTCCTGGATTTTTGAAACCATGTGTTATTTGTAATTGTTTGGACAGTATCCGATCATAACGAGATAATCGCTTAATGATGAACAAAGGTGCAATAAAACACCGGGTTATAAACGCTGAAACAAAGAGTGTCAAAATTGGTGTAAATAATTAAATAAAAACAATTACATTTATCAAGAGAATTTATTTAATGTGTAACAAGGCAAGTTTTTACAGGCATAAATGTTCAAATCAGTTACTATATGTTGCGTACATAAAGTCGATCTATTTGCTGTTTGTTTACATCCTTATTTTTGTTCGTTCATTAAAGTTGATTTATTCTGAAAGAATTTCAATATCAGAGAATTTTTTATCTAAAAAATGGTCGCGAAGATGTGCCAAGTAGAGATTTTTATGGTAACCGCATACCGCGCTCGTACATTGTGTTCCACTCCAGAGTTCGTTTATAGTAAAAACAAATAATAACAACAATATAATCGTTCCAAAAATGCATTTTCTTGCACGCTTATGTTTTATTCAGACATAGTTAGTAAAATTATATTCGATATAGTGCATGATTATCAATAAAAACGATTATTATTTCAACCTTCTCTATATGCGCTTATATGAATTTCACCTCTTTTTGCCAACCAGTGGGCGGAGTCAAATATTTGCAGGTGCGCGTGACGTCACTCGTCAACTGGTCTATACAATGCAATAATTGTTTCAATAACGAAGGAACTGAAACAGCGTAACGGTTACAATACAGCGTGTTTTAAATATATTTTATTTAGAGGAAATGTCAATGCCAAGTATTTCGCGAGGTACCCCGGTAATTAAGTTGAAATTCACAACGAAACTTATAATGGAAATTAAAATTAATGATATCAATGTTTTACGCACTATGAAATGTTTATTTACAAATAAATACACACACGCCAATTTTCGCGCGCTTTTTATCAGAACAAAGATATTAATTTAATTCATTTGCACTATGTATTTGTGGCTAGAATTTGTAACCGAAAATAGCTGTACACGACGCGTGCAAACCGAGTCAGGTGAATTACGCATGTACATTACAACTGATCTGATTGGGCGCTTATTTCATCAAATCTTTAAATAGAAACATTTGCCGAAATTCATTTGATAATTTCGAACGTTTGTGTATGACATTCTTTGGGACTCTTATTGTCAATATTAACCAGAATTCGCTTTTAAAATGGAAATCGGGCATATGCGGGATTATCGAGTAATGGATAAAGACGGAAGAAGTTGCATGTATGTGATTGAGACAGTTGAAACGTATGTATCGGGGAATCGAGAGACTCGGAAAAATACGACGATAACATTACAATCAGTTATGAGTTCTCCATGGCTTCAAACTGTTAATTGCATAATCAAAAACGCAATAATCACTCCTCCAGGTGCGGTATCGTACAGCTAGGTGCGAACACTGTTTTGTTTAATACGCAGCATTTAAAAAGACAAAAAAAACTGTCAGGGACATGGGTGTGAAATACATGTTGACATTTTAAAAAGGATACTCAATTATATCTAACAACAATGCTAATAATCCCAATGCTATAATCTATGTGAAGATTATATATGTACATGTAACGTAGGAAAATCGTTCTTCACCACGTTAACCGGGAACGCGGTGAATCGTGGTGAATCACCGCGGAGATTATATTTATCGCATTCGCGGTGATCATGCTCGACCTAGCGTGATGAAACGCGCGAGATTGCAGTGATTTTTTACCCAAAATAAATAATGAATACCGCGTGTCGGTGATTTAGGCAAAAATCGCGGGCCGCGTAGTGTATAGGCTATACATGGTTAAACATGCTTTAAATAAACAAATTTGACATGGATTTCACAGGAATTAAATAATTGTTTGAAGGTAAATCATTAGTTTTTGCACTGTTGGCATTAGTTAAATAATTATGTTACTTGTTTTCTCAATATACCAGCATTTGGTCACTGAAGGATAACTGAAGTCTTCAAAAGTATTTTTTGAAATTTCTAGAATTCACTTAAACCATATTCGAATTTATGCAATTATTTTTCCAAGATGGACAATAATCTAGTGATAAAAATAAAAATTAGATAAACCAGGTAAAATATTCTACTTTGGCCTAGGATCTTGACCACATGTGCAGTCATCAGCTTTGCCTTTGATTGTGTCTTGTGATGAATAATTTATGCTTTCATTATCAGTATCCCTAAGTGAATGACGGAAAACATTGAGTGATATGTCAAAATATTAAAAAGCCTTTCCAGATATAGACAGCATTTTTGCTCATAGCTTGTTGAATATTTAATTCGGTAATGATGATCGTTCCTATCTTAAATTCATTAAGAAATTTAATAAGCGTTTCGCCGACTCCGATGATGGCGACACGAAAACGTCTTGGAATTTACAATAACTAGTAAAAAACCTGTGTTATCCACATTCTTTAAAATATATAAATTTATGAAAAAGAAAAACAGGATATATAACGAAAGTTTTGTGGATTCATAGTTAAATAGCATATCTTACGTTTTCCTTTCTTCCCATCGCAATCTTGATTTGTTTGTTGTTAAACCGAAAGAAAAAAAATTAAAAGATGAAAAGGCTACATTCAACTAAAAAAAACCTTGTCCGTTCGCCCTTGCATTGGTCCGTTTTATATTGTATCTACATCTACATCATACGTCGGCGAAATCACACTCGATTATTACGCGACGGGTGGTGCTAGGTCAAGAGCAAGATATGAAGTGATAGGATAGATAGAAGAGATTTGATAATTAAAAGTATAGAGATAGTAAAAAGTTTTGCCAGCTTCGTTTTCTCCTCTTCAACCCAGACCTCTCCGGTTACGGTGGCCGCGGACGGCACAGCAATGGGAATCACTAGGGGTTACTTGAAGCTGGGCACCTTACAGTGATTAGAAGGTGAGTGAGGAAAGCCGCTGCTTGAAGGATACCAAGTCAGGGGCCTCTGCGACTGACGCAGGGAGGTGGTTCCAAACGGATATGGTTCATGGAAAGAATGAGTTCTTGTGGGAAGATGTGGATGTAGACGGCTGGTGGTACTTCTTGTTATGGTCCTTAGTGCGACTTGGGGCTTGTACAAGGTATTGGTTGACTGGGATATCCACCAGGTCATTGATGACTTTGTACAGCATGGTGAGTTGCGCTTTGGTCCGTCGTGATTCAAGCGTCTCCCACCCCAAGTGCTCGATCATGGAGGATACGCTGCTGGTGTTGTGGTATCGGTTGGTCACATATCCAGCAGCCCTCCTCTGTACCATCTCAAGCTTGTAAGCCAGGTCCTTTGTAAATGGGTTCCACACTGTGGAGCAATACTCAAGGCCTGGCCGGACAAGAGAGGTGTATGCCGTGGTCTTGACCTTCTCATTGCTGACGCGTAGGTTGCGCTGGAGGAAGCCTAGTGTACTGTTTCCCTTTTTCGCCGTGATGTCCACATGGTGGTTCCATGAAAGGTTTTGGGACAAGGTTACTCCCAGATACTTGGTAGTCGAGTCAGTCTCGAGGATGTGGTCTTTCAGGGAGTAACGAAACGTGATTGGGTTCCTCTTTCTGTGGACACGGAGAATGCTACACTTCTCTGGGTGAAAGTCCATACCCCATTGTTTCTCCCATTCGGCTAGCTTTATCTGGTCGTTTTGTAGGATCACGCATTCTTCTTCCGAGTTGATCAAACAAACGTACGTACTGAAGCAGAGCAATTTTTACTGTAGCAGTAACGGTGGTTTCAGAGTATGTAAGACTGAATGGTTTAAGGTTTTAGCCAGGGCACGACATCATTTTAAGTAGAATCATTACTCTTTGACAGAATTTCGAAGTTTATTTGTTCCATGCGAGCCTGAGGCTGAAAAACGTGAGTACCGCGAGTGCGACCCAGTACTCTTATTTTATTAATTTGCTAGAGTCACGAAAGTTGCGCCAGTAATTTCCAGAATTGTTTTACTGAAAGGCGTTTAATTTTGGTGTGTTCAAGAAATGTGGGGGAATTCCAAAGTACCCGGATGAAAAACCACCTTTCCGGTATGGTGACCACCTAACAGACTCCTCACAAACAAAAGAGATTGAACCGAAGGCACATTGGCGAGAATTATATTTTTTGCTTCAACTATGGCAGTTTTAAGGATTTATATTATATTGGTTTAGGATTTTAACTGACACGATCTGTTAAGTTTCCATGTGTTCATTTAATACGGGCAAAAGCCCGCGTAGCGGGCGTTGACCGTTCATACATATGGAAATTTAGAAATAAAAATTGACAAGGGATGCATCTCAAAAATTTTCGTCACGTGACATATATTTTCGCGATGCAATTATCTCCCTTGAATAGTAATCTTGTCTGCCTCCGTTTGTTTAGTTGCGAATTTATTTGATCCGATTAATTCAATATCTTAATGTTATAATTATCCTCACAAATCAATAAATAAAACTGTTTAAAAAAATTGATTCGCTGAATTTATGAACATCGGCGTTGATTTCGAGCTCTCAAATGTTGAATGGGGAGCTAACCACTGCGCACAAAGCGTCCGGTGAATAACGACACCCTACTGTTTACTTGTCAGAATTCGTGACGCATTTACCATTCGCTCGCAGAAAGCAGTTTTACCCGTGATCATGAGCAATAGTTGGGTAAGTTGCGGCTGTTATCCACGAGGAACACGTTTATTCACCAAATTTAACGTTTTTGTGATTTAACTTTTCAGCATTTTAGCTAATGTTAACTGGTTTTAACTTCGTCTGCACTCAGTTTCTCAATTCTCATTTATTTTCATATAAAAGGTTACACATCACTATATAAAGATTAGGCCTCAAACCACTTAATTGAATAACAATCGGTTGGTAATTATTGTATTTGGTTACATAAAATATCAATGTATTTTTAAAGATTAGCTTTTATAAAACGGAAACTGCTTTCGTCACATAGCAATTTTTTTCGCCGATTTTGAGATAAGTTCTATCTATGGCTATTCATTAAAACCATTTAAACAACAACGGTATCCATGCATTTAACGTTTTGGTTATATTTCTAAAGAACATTCAACATGATTATTCAAAGATCCTCTCTCTTTGGTATGTAAAGATACGCTGTGATTGTAAACAATATTTCAACTCGTACTCAATTGTTTTCGTACCAAACTGTGAATGATTGTAAACAATATTTAAACTTGTTCTCGATCATTTTTTAGTACAGTAAACAGGTTTATACTGTAAAAAATCTGTGATTACATAAACAAAGGATATTGCCTTATAAATGTGTATTCTATTGATTTTTCTTTTGTTTAATATTTTACAAGATTCTCTGTTAAGCACTGGGCGTCACACACTCCATACATTATTCTGCGCAGCAAAACTGACTGGATGCTAAATACTCAACAACGTTGCCATCCTGTATCTATCAAACTTGCCAGTGATGGAAATTATGCCATTGTGGCCTTGAAATATTCAATAGTTCTGTTGGGTTATTGTTATGTAACATAAGTAGACTGTAAAGAAACTGCAGTTATATGAAGAGTCTCTGTATGCCATCAAAAAGCAGTTTCGGCATAACAAATATAAGATGTGTACAAACAATAGTAAAAGAGAAGTGAAATAAACAACTAGCAGCAGAGCTCCAGATAAGGGTCGTATTTTCGTAATTACGAATTATTTTCAAGTCCGTTACGTATTTATTTTAAAATCTTGTCGTACCATTAAGAATTACAAAATCAAGTTACGAATATTATTTTTACATCGGTTCGTATCGATTTTTATTAAGTTCTTTTCGCGTAATAAAGATTTTTGCGGTGCTTATATAGAATGGTTATCGGGTTTGTTTCAGGTAGCGCACCTCTAATGGGCACATATCCAAATATAATCTAATTAATTATTTTCTTAATCAGCATCATTTCACTGAACTACATGCAAATTTGTAGGTAGGCTTTCCATGCTTTTAAAAAAAATATACCGATTTTTTCAAAACCACCCCCACGCTCGGCTTTTGTCCAGTTTATTTTCACCCCTGGGGTATATAAAAGTTCCATAATTGTTTCAAATTTCCAAATATGGGAATGCAGTTGGTGTGTACAGATGCTGTAAAGGTGTTTAAAGTTTAAACAAGATGAAATAAGTATTCTTTTACAGACATTTATTTTTTACAAATTTTTATCTATGGAAGAGCGCCATGAAATGTAAGTGATTTCAGCCAAGTAAAAATTGGGTCGGTTAAAAACAAAGTGTCATAAAATTCAAATAGTATCATTTAAGTCATATTTTAAACTTAGGTTTTATAGAAACACTATATACAGCAAAAAAAACAAGAACTAGACAGATTTATCGTTCACTTTTTGAAATAAAAATAAAAATGCAACATGCATGGTTCGTACTTTCAACAGTAAATCACCCAATTTCGCCATAACGTTGTTTTAATTCTAATAATTGAAGAATGTGCATACAAATTGCAACATATTTAACAATAAATGTAGCTTATATGCCATATTAAATCAAATTACGTTAGAACATAAATAAAACGCGTCGCAAAAAAGTATACGTCGTCGGCAGGATTCGAACCTGCGCGGGAATATCCCAAAAGATTTCTAGTCTATCGCCTTAACCACTAGGCTACGGCACCTAATAGTAGGCTCTTCAACCTTCGAAGAAATCGCGGGAAATCATTAGTGGTGCGCTACCTTAACAAAGCGCATTTTTTCCAATAAAAGCGGCGTATACAGTCTATCTGTCAAAAAACAATGGCGGCGCCCAGAGAGCGTCCTAAAAAACTGCAAAGCGTCCAAAAACACGCTTTTAACATATTGTACGCAAAGTGAGCCGAAGTTAAATGTTTAGAAAGACATTATAGAAAAGATCTTATACGATGTTGTATGTTCAGTTGCCGACACAGTCGGAAAAGCTAAACAAAAAGGCGACTCGATGGGTCCAAACTTGAACACAAAAAAACATTGAACGAGTGGAAGGGACAAGTCCCGTGGCTAATCGTTAAAAAGATTAAAGGGGAGACCCGTTTTAATTGTGAAATATGTAAAAATTCATCCAAGGCATGCAATCTAAGCACAGTTTGGGCATATGAAGGTATTTGAAAAATAAAATTGTATAATACTGAAACGACACTGTTGAACTCGTATAAATAAAGTTGCTAGTATGTTTATCTTGATTTTTTTTGCATGAAAATAACCATTATTATTTATTTTTAGGTCAATTAGAAAAAATAAGAATTATTTTCCAACACTTAGTAGTAACGTTAAGAATAAAATTTCAGAGTTAAGAATTCTTTTTGAAAATCTGGTAGTAATTTAAGAATTTCACAAAACCTTATCTGGAGCTCTGACTAGCAGATAGCAAACATGTTAAATTTATGTTTATACTAATACCGGTAGTGTCCATGCATTTATATAATTTTTTATGAAAGTCTAGTAGTTAATAAAAAGCATGTCACAATCAAGGAAGCGCACTCAGTTTTGGGATCATTGTGTTTTGAAGATTTCTAGCAAGACATTAAACTTTTAAACAATATTAATTAGCATGTTTTACTACAGAATTTGATATATATTGTGTAATTGAATGTTAATTTTTCTCTCCCATGATATAGTGGCAAAATTGTGAATATTTTAATTGCAAAAATGCCTGTTGATCTTCGACATATATCTTTTTTGTTCTTGCATAAATAATATTTGGACACATCATGCTGTTTTTTTATGTTTATGTTTTTTATGTTTCATCAGTTTATGCCATGAGCAATCGCTTTAAATTTTTTCTTCTACTTCTTCCCATAAAGTGCATGGAGCATTGATACACCTTAGGGTAAAGAAAAAAAACACTTTCAAGCTCAATGCAAACAACTCGGCAATCAATGTTGTGTATACTTTTTTGACTTTAATTGAATACCAAAAAAAGATCGGAAGAAGTAGCACCAGAAAATAAATGAAAGAAAAGGTGTATTTAATAGTACTAAATAAATTTCTGCGGTACAGAAAAAACTCCTTCCGTATGCGTGTTAACTTGCTTGTTTCACTGTAGTAAACACTATTTGATTTATGGTACCATATAAGGATTGATAATTAATTTAATTTAACATTATACGGTCATATTAATATGTTGGCTTAGGAAGGAAGAATACAATATTGACAATGAAATCATATAATATACTTGCTTTAAGTAAAAAAGGATCATTTCCCCCTTTTACTTCATCTTCCACTTATTGTTATTGAAATCCCTGCATATGTTCAAGAAACATAAAACACAATTTTAATAATAAAATACATTATTTATATTTTGACTGTTTAGAAATAATTTTGTTTTTCGGTGGACAACAACTTCGCATATGCATGTTTGTCAAAACATGTCATTCAGTTAATCGTTTCTAGCAGGGTCTAGATGAAATCATGGATGTCAGACTGCTGTAAATAGACACATGTAAAGATAAAATATATGTTGATATGCAAGTGATTTAAAGATGCGCAAAAAATTATAAGAAAATTTATCCTGATATTTAAACATTTATTTTACTTTAAACGCAGTTACTTTAATCTATTCAAGAGGTTTTTAAAAAGAAATTTTAAATATTGTTTATTTAAAAAGTGAACAACCATTAAACTTGATATTAAAATGTTTGTAAACAAAACTAGTGGTTGCTATATCCATTGCCTAAATCTTAAAAAAATGTTTTTGGTTCAGTTCTCTAAATACGAATTACCTTTTGGGAGCTGGGTTGTTCCATTTAAATGTGCAGGCTTTTATTTCTAATTAATATGCAAACTAAAATAGACATCTGTTAAGCTTTTGCCCGCAAATTAGGTAGCACCTATAATCATATTACATTCAACATTGATGTTGACAAATAACTGTTGCGACGATCCCATTCCTTAGTTACTAGTTTCATGTGACAAATCAATAATTTATGATGTGTCTAAAATTATCAAAGAAGTCTGTCTGTCTGCCTGCCTGCCTGCCTGCCTGCCTGCCTGCCTGCCTGTCTGTCTGTCTGTCTGTCTGTCTGTCTGTCTGTCTGTCTGTCTGTCTGTCTGTCTGTGTCTGTCTGTCTGTCTGTCTGTCTGTCTGTCTGTCTGTCTGTCTGTCTGTCTGTCTGTCTGTCTGTCTGTCTGTCTGTCTGTCTGTCTGTCTGTCTGTCTGTCTGTATGTATGTATGTATGTATGTATGTATGTATGTCTGTCTGCCTGCCTGCCTGCCTGCCTGCCTGCCTGCCTGCCTGCCTGCCTGTATGTCTGTCTGTCTTTCTGTCTGTCTGTCAGTCGGTCCGTCATCTGTCCGTCCGTCCGTCGGTCCGTCCGTCCGCTCGCTTCAGGGTAGTACTCTCAGTCTTCTTGCAAGACGTATAGAAAGCTCAACCAAGCCTGAAAACTAAAGCTGGTCAGAAGCGCCCAAAAAAGGACAAAGAAACTATGGTGTAAAAGGCTTTGAAACCACCCGTGAAAGCTTAAGTACCAGTAAAGTATCTCGTGCCATCTAGTAGCTGTCTTGACCACGCCTTTACCAGTGTTTTTCACGAGACAAAAACATTACAAAACAAGTACATCTGACTTTCTGTTAAAATAAATATGTTTTGTGTTCAGCAAATACCGTTAATATCGTATCTAGATATTGCAAATCCCTGATAATGTCGTTTCAAACAAAAAATGTTCCGACTGAGCGGCTTTACTTCAACACTTTACGACTTGGCTTAACAGTGTGTTTTGTTTATCCAGCTTAATGTACAAACCATTTGTATGCAAGGTGTACAGTGCGGTTTCAGCGTTGCACGCCTTTGCATTTTTCCAACCAACACATGTTTGATTTCAGATATGTATCGTTAGAGCGCAATCGGTTCGTAAATGCAGTCGAATATCAAGGTCGTAGTGAGCCCCTTTAGGTTGTACAGGCACATTTTAGGGGGTTCAGTGGCATCCCCACATTTTTAACATATATAAACAGTTTTAGCAGCAGATATATAATCGGAAAGACCCCCAATAGTATTTACCACCAGAAATGTTGCACGTGTTGAGTATTCAGCTGATATGTTCCATGTTGCAATTATAGATTATACATACATGTCAAATAATATCCGTTCAAATAAACAATGTTTGATATTTAATGTTTCAATTTTCAACGATGTTAATTATAAGGTGGAGACATCTCAAATGTTCATCTTGGGCATTGTCCAATAAAAACTGTTCAATGAATAAAAAATTAAATGTTCAAAATGTAAAATATACATTTACTTTTATTTTTTAAATCGCATACACAACGCATAAAACTTTGTCACAACTCTAACACTTCTTTACAAAGGTGAATGCTAAAGTATACAAATTTGCAACAGTAACTTTAACAAACTGGCGATTTCCACTGTGAGCATGTAAACACGTCTAGATTAGTCATCGCGTATCTTAACATCTTGCAATGTTACAAGTTGACATTTGCACAGTTTGAAAGTCTGCATGAAAACTACACGCTTTGGCCGGGAACCATTGTAAATGTAAACAATCATTCTTCTGGTGCACAGGTGTTGGGCGCGTGGCCAACTCACTTTAACACTATCAATATGTCGATTTTCGTAAACTATGTACCATTTTGTTGGGAAAGGTTGCCTCGTGACGAACGACTACTTGCCAACATAAACTATAAGAAAACAATTCTCAACTCGTAGAAATGCTAGGTCAGCTCTCGTCTGACCGAACGTTCAGTGCCGACTTTTACAAGAGTAAAAGTATCGAAATACCCCTGATACCGAACATAATCCGCATTAGTACAATAAACAAATATGAGTTTATTAACTAACAACACATATTTGTATTTTTGTCCACACCAAACACTAATATAATCGTTATGTTTGAATGTTTATTTCAATCGTGTACGATGATCCGTCCTTCACCTTACGCTATTTATCCAACTATTGGTTCCGCGCCTCAGAGTTACCGAAAACCTGAAACCGAGATCCGTATTTACCTTGAGCGTCTGATCGACATGGAGCTAGACTCGAAATTGTCGACAAACAATTCCCGATTTACAACGATTTCGACGTTATATCGCAAACAAAAGGACAATATCAGAAAAATAGTTTTGGTCAAAATGATGAAAAATGTTGTTTTATGACATATTCATAGTGTTTAAGTGACATGGCCAAGCGCCCAACACCTGTGGCTACTACTAATGACAATTTGTACCCTAACACAGGTTGACTTGAAAATGCGTTGTAAAATGTTGAATTGTGATTCATCAACTTGTATTCTGTAAAATTGTATTGAGTACACTTGTTAGATGCTGACTTGCAGCAGATTACTAAAACCGATAGTATATGAAGATGTATACTTTATATATGCACTATCTTCATTTTCAGATCTGTAGTTTAAGAAGTTACATGTTTGTTTTTAAACATTTAAACATTTTGTAGAATCGGAACATACAACATTTTACACTTTACAATTGTACAAAACAGATATTAAAATGTTGCATTTTAAAAATTCTCTGTTAAACAAATGAGCTGAATAATCAACACGTGCAACATTTCTGGTGATGAATTATATTGGCGGTCTTTCCCTTCCATAACAGATGGCAATTCAATTGCATTGCTGAAGTTTGGTTAGAGGAACTGCATGTTCCGACTTTTGGTAGAAGCAAAAGTGTTGATCACTTTTTCAATGTCCGCTACACTTTCCCGGTGGATATGGAGCACTGCAAGCGATCCTCGCCCATGGTAGAGCGAATGTATGTCTTAATAGCTTCATAGAGCTGAAGGACCGCTCGCAGGATGCTGACTCCGTTTCATCGAACAACATGGATCTGGATATGACGGTGGAATATTACAGGAATTCATTGGTTTGATATGCTCGCCCAACAGTAAAAAACTTTGTCCAAAATATTTTATGTTTGAATTCTCTAGGGGTTACCCCCCCCCACCCCCACCCCCCTCCACCATAGCCTTTGATTTGTTTTACATTTTCGGGCTTTTTAATTTTCGAATTTCATAATGATGTGCAGGCACGTGCCTAAACTCCCTACACACTGCTTCGCGCCTGAATATGCAGTTAATAAATAATTATCATAATAGCATTACATGTAAATACCATTTTAGTGCGTTAAAACGTTCGTAGTTTGCAGCATTTACCTATCATTAGCGGATCCTGCAAACGTGAGCAACCAAAAAATGTGGTTTGTCGCTATAGACAATCCCAGAAATTGATACCTCCCGGATTACCGCCCCTGAATACTCGCGCGCGCCTCCAAAACGGTACTGAAGAAAACAACAGGGACATATATTTTATATAGGTATATGTTTATATAGGCCCCTGAACAAAACAAGAAGGCGAAACGATTTTATTGAATATATTTGAAGATTTAAAAAGTTTCTGTTATCGATCTGATAATAACATAATAGTTCGTGTTTTTTTTTAAATATCAGTTATTACGTAATTAGAAGAAATAAGGTTCATCTGCATTCAATTAAGAGTGATAAAACGCAGCATGAACAGGGACCTATTTGTATAGGTCCCTGACGAGAATAAGGTCTTGATTGTCATTAAACATGTTATTTAAAGGTGGCACGTGATATGTTATCTTAATTACGGTATCTACACATATGCAGACATGTGGTGTCAAGGGCATACCCATAAACGCTGTAAATCCACATTAACGCCCATTCAGCGGATTCGTTCGCTCCTTTATCGCTGATGTTGTTTTTTTTCCAAGACCTTTATCTTGCTGAAATTAATCATCCATAACAAACGAAGAAAAAAATCACTTATTTGTTTCGTGTTTTTATTTTTTAATCGTATATTTAGACTTTATAACGAAAATTGAATAAAGACATACGTTTAGGAAATCTAGAGAACACAATTGGAACTATTCAAGTTTATTTAAGGCTCCATATTTTTCATGTTGAACATGTTTATCGTGAATTTAGATGTTATTAAGAAAATTTAATAAATAATGAAATAAGTTTAGAAAATATTGAGAACAGACAAAAACAGTTTATTTCAGACTATACACTTAGATAGTACATGTTAAACGTTATTTCAATAATAATATAAGAAAGTTGTAGGCAAAAGCTTATATGTTCTTTTCAATAAAAAAAGTATGCCATGTCCTGACATCTTACACAGTTTTGCAAATGAATAGCTCCGGTATTTGTTTATTTATAAACACAAAATTCATACTCGGCTAGTGATTTTTGTATAAACTTGAGAGCGATTTTTGAATAAAAGAAATTGCTAAAAAAGCACTTTAGTTTTAGACTTTTAATTAAAAAAGTTTACCTCTACCTGAAATCTTACAGAGGTTCGCTAATAAATATTTCTGAATCAGTTTTATAATCACAAACTTCATTCCGGCTATAGATTTTTATATTACCTTTAAAATGACACTTACAATGGAAATATTAATAACGAAATGGAAAATGTTTAGACAAACAAAGATATGTACTATTCAATAAAAAAAAGTCGGCCTCGGTCTTGAATCCAGTTTGTATAGGTCCCTGTTGATTCTTACAAAGTTTCTTATTGAGTACCTCCGGAACTATATAATACGGCATTTAATAAAAAATAATACAGGCTTAAACAAAGGCAGATATCTACTTTTCAATAAAATTGTCTACCTCGTCCTGAAATCTTTCAAAATTACGCTCATTAATATCCCCGGCACTATTTACGCTAAAATCATATATCCTATATATATTGCTCATTTTTGAATTGATACGGCTAATGAATCTTCCTCATGCGCTTTATTAATTATTGTGTAATATGAAAGGATGGTATACATTTGTATTTAAAATTAAACGTTTGTTTTCATGTTTAATCAAATTCACTTCAGGAATTCAAATGTGTCAAACAAGATTAAGTTTGTAGCAGTTAAATTTGTTTGTAAAAAGTATTTTTACTAAATTCAAAACTAAAATAAACACTGCTATTTCTACCTGTAGTCCTACTTTAATGATAGTGTGAGGTATGATGGCGATAAGGTTATATACATTTCCTTTAGAGATGCCTGACATAGACGACATCTCACGTTGGGTCTGTGGATTAACTTTGGCGATCATACCATTGCTTTTTCAGATGACGTCCGGTACGTGTGGCCACATTTCCACTGCGGGGAATCACGTGATCACAAAAGTACATCGTACGCACAAAATGGCGGAAAAAGCTCTCGCTAAATGACGAAAATCAAGGTATTTTCATATTTTAATATCAAAATAAATGATAACTATGCGCAAAGTACCCGCTTAGTCGCCTTATGTACTCTGATAATTGTCGTTTTTCTTAGATTTCTGTAGTTTTCTCAAACATTCAGGAACAATAAACAATGAAAATTGTACATCGTCTGAACATACTTTATTTTGACATGTTTGCTATTCAAGACGACAAATAACGAAATAAATACAAGATTTTTTGCTTGATAAAATGCTTAGAATATTTCGTACAGGGTTCTGTACGTTGTTTTAGCTTTTTCAGATCTGTGGCGAGGAATTTGGAAAATAGTGCATCGTCTGAACGTTTTTTGTTTGAGTACATCGTCTGAACGGTTATGAGTACATCATCTGAACTGCTTCTGTTTTTACTTTTAATGCGATGATTATCATAATAAAATTATAATAACATCTGTGATCAGCCAATAACTTTATTTATGACGCTAGTATTCTTTTAATTTTACTACAAAATTAATGGACAAAGAAATCATTCATGCCCATCTGTGAATGTGTGTTTATTTAATGTGTTAAAAATGTTTTTGCTGTTATATTGTCAACTGTATGTTATTATATCTTTAAATTTTAGAACTGAGATCAGATTGTACTAAAAAGGTCCAAGAAGACTATCATAAATGCCAACAGCGAATCGAATCCGGTAATGTTCTCTCTACATATCGATGGGCAAATAAATTAAATCAATATGAAGTGGACAAATTACACTGGATTGCTTTTGATTGTTTCATATTGAGAAATTAACAACAGTGAACGGAATGAAACAGGCTTCAGTAAGGGCAATTTTATAACTGCACTACCATGACCACGAATATTGTACAGCTGGCTTGGTTTTGACACGTCATCAGGCACGAATCTCTGTGCAAGACTGTTCTCCAGGGCAAGTTAGAGGGAAGTCGACGCCGTGGCCATCAAAAGAAAAGCTGGATGGATAATGTAAGAGTGGACATCCCTTTCCATGGATGAATTACTCTAAGCAGCAAACAACAGACTTGACTGGAGGAGGATTTCTGTATTGTTGTCCCTCATTTCCCCCCAACAGCCGAACTGGTCAAGGGATGATTGATGAGAAAATTATCACCGTGATATGACTTTAATAAATCTTGAGAATGACTGTGATAAAGAATTTATGTAAACTAACAGTGATACATTTGAATATGTAAATATTCCAATCTATGTACTGTATATGTGCATAATCTTTACCTCTCTGACTATGACATAACCAATACAAAGTACTGGAAATTTAGTATAGTGCAAATAAAAATTACATTTGTTTCATAAAACATATAACGTTAAGTTTCTTATTTTTAGCTCACCTAAGCACAAGGTGCTCATGGTGTGATTTTAGGATCACCATTTGTCCTTAATGCGTCGTCAACATTTTTCCTTGTTCACCCTCTAAAGGTAACATTTATTGCTTGATTGTCATGAAACTTGGTAAGAAAAGTTGTCCCAATAATATCTTCGTCGTGTTCGAAACTGGGTCACATCAGGTAAAAACCTAGGTCACTTGGTCAAAATAAAGAAAAAGATTGTTAACACTAGAATTCACATTTATAGTTCAATGTTCTTGAAACTTGGTCAAAACGTATGTCTTAATGATATATCAGCTTTCTTTGAAAATGGTTCAGGTTCGTTGAAATAGATGGCAGCCAGGGGGGGGGGGGCATGTCTGCTCACATGGCTATAGTAAAACCATTTTAACACTCTAGAAGTCACATTTATACTTCAATCTTCATGGAACTTCGTCTGAACATTCGTTGTTATGATACCTCGGCTGAATTTGAAAATTGTTTCGGTCCGTTGAAAAACATGACCACTAGGGAGCGGGGCAGTTTACCTTGTATGGCTATAGCAAAACCTTGTTTACATTATCGTTTATAAAATAAATCTTGCTGCACTGATGTTGTCTATTGGAACTTGTATCTGACAGTGTAGAAAATACCCTAAGCACTAGTTGTAATGCACCACATGCTGAAGTGTACAAATGCATAAGTTCAACGTTGCGCTAGGCTATCAACAGCAGTATATTCTGATAGGAAGACATTCATGTACCAGGTATAATAGATATACAATACATAATAGATATAAAAGTCCTCAAAATGCTTTAATCCAGTTAATTCCTCTTGAAGCATCATAACTTGTGTAAAGTGTATTTGCTGTTTTTGCTAATGTCTTATATCTGCCCCACCCCCATCAAATTGGGCACATGTCCGGTAGAAGTTAATTTATCAGTTATTTAGCTATTCGAGTCAATAAAATATTTAACTTCCTGCGTGTGGACACTTCTGACCTCAGTCAAGATTAAATAACACATACATGTATTCGAGGGCCTCTTTATGATGTTTCATATACAATATAACACTAGGTCATAATGACTTCTTTATTAACATTAAATTGTATTTCATGACATAACATTAACATAATTTGTATAATGGCATAAAATAGCACAAAGCATTCTTAAAGCATTCGGAAAGTCTATAACAATTCATACAATTTGTATTAAAAGGAGGTGGTAGAATCTGAGAAGAGTTAATATATGAGATGCAGATATACAACTATTTCATATCTTAGATACATAAGTACAAACTATTGTATGAATATGTATCTCGTTAAATTGTCTGCTTGTATTGTAGTATTCTCATAGCTTTGAGATTCACACGATATCGATTCCACTTTACTGTTCGCTTTTCGTTTTGACTGATCCATTGTTAATGTTCAGAAGATAATCTGATTCAGTAGCGTCATGAATGCCACGGCATATTGTTTTCACAAGATGGCTGTTGCTCAAAAAAAGCTCTTGTAGAAATGCTTTTCTTTGCTCGCTTTTGGGGTGGAGATACTTTTACACTGGTGAACGAAATGGTGACTTAATGGGCGTTAGCACAGGTATAATTTGTTGCAGACAAACTCCAGTGTGACATGCAGTTGACGAAATGCATTTTGGTGTAACTAATCGTATTGTTTGCGATGTTTTCAAGCGCTTTCTCTTCAAACGATGAAGCGACCGACTTGACTGTTTGCGCATTCTGAAATAAAAAAACCCAGCTATATATAACATACATCTAATTATATCAACTTATTTGATGACATCAATATTTTATCTTCACAAAAATAATTACATATCGATTACCACATATATATAATTCAGACTAAGATTTACATTTAATATTATATACTACATATATTATTGAAGCTTGACAAAAATCACCGCAAGCTCAGAGCAGCCACTGTTTCGAGCCGAGCATTATATTTTTATTAAGCACTCACATGTGCCAAGTATGTAAAAAGAAATGTTAAGTTCAGTTTAGTTTTACTGCAAACTACATTTGGTCTTTTTAAATATAAATATGTGAAAAGCCAAGGATCTTTCGTCCAAATGACATACCTCGTATTACATTATTGTCATGCCTTTTTATATATAAATAACAACCTTTGTCGAGCGTGACTTGTATTTAATTTAATAAATTTAGTTTTATAAAATTAAACACTATATAAACATGTAAAATAACACAGGATTTTTTGTTTTCTGATCATAGAACGGAACGTCATTTGGACGAAAAATCGCTTGGCTGGTCACAGATGTTATTACAATTTTATAATGATTAACATCGCATTAAAAGTAAAAACAGAAGCAGTTCAGATGATGTACTCAAAACCGTTCAGACGAGGTTCGCAAACAAAAATCTTTCAGACGATGTACTATTTTCCAAATTCCTCGCCACAGCTCTAAAAAAGCTTAAACAACGTGCAAAACCTTGTACGAAATATTCTAAGCATGTTATCAAGCAAAAAATATTGTATTTATTTCGTTGTCTGTCGTCTTAAATAGCAAACACGTCAAAATAAAGTATGTTCAGAACTTCAGACGATGTACAATTTTCATTCTTTATTTTTCCTGAATGTTTGAGAACACTACAGAAATCTTAGAAAAACGACAATTACCAGAGTACGTAAGGCGACTAAGCGGGTACTTTGCGCATAGTTTTGGTTTGTCTTCCAACTTTCTAAAAAACAAAATTAGTTTCAACGGTTTTGAACTTGACAAACAAATGCATGGTTTGTCTACAGGTTTTTACCAATATGGCGGAGTTTCTAGTTGCTTTGCGTGAGGCGTTTAAAGATGACTTTATATCAGACAGTTATCATGTTATTTTGTCTTCTAGACATCGTGCATATACCCAGATCAGTGCTGTGGCTTCATTGTATGCACATTGTCATGAAAAAGTAGAATTGTTAGTTATGTGGAGACTGTATACCGTCAGTACAGCCTTGACGACTTTAAAGACCAATTTCGCATGAACAGAGATACGTTTGAACAACTGTTAGATATGATGACACCTTATCTTAACAAAACTAATGTTTTACAAAAGATAAGTGCTGAAAAAAACTAATATTGTTTATCAAATACCTCTCCACTCAAGGTACGTTTCAGCAACTTGCAGACATCTTTGGTATGTGCGAAACAAGTGTATACGATATTGTCCATTGTTTGTCTGAAATTATTTGCACAGAGATGTTGCCCAGCTTAGTTAAGTGACCAACAGGTAAAAGAATCAAGGAGACGGTAGAAGGATTTCAACAACTGTCTTGATTTCCCGGGATGATAGGGGCCATTGATGGCAGCCATGTGACTACCCGCACACCTTCAGAATTTCCAGAAAATTATATCAATAGAAAACAGTTTCCTTCAATTGTTTTGCAAGCTGTTTGTGATAGCAGTCTGAAATTCACCGATGTATTTTGCGGCTGGCCGGGTTCCGTTCACGACTCAAGGATTTTTAAAAACTCAACACTTATGGATAAGATTCAAAATGACAATCCAACAGTTTTCCCAGGGAACACACATCTCCTTGGAGATTCAGCATATGCACTGCAACAGTGGATGATGGTTCCGTATAAAGATACTGGCAACCTTAATAAAACTCAAAGGACGTATAACTATATACACAGTTCCACAAGAATGAGCACTGAGAGGTCGTTTGGCGCACTGAAGGGGCGCTTTCGAAGACTGAAAGTCGTCGACTTGAAAGACATCACCTTCATAGTACATATTGTGCTGAGTTGTTGCACCCTACATCAGCTATGTGTGCTATGTAATGAAGACTTAATAGATTGTATTTCTGAAGGGTTGAGTGAAGCTTCTACAGATAACCAGTATGAAAACCTTATGCCTATTTGTAGCAGCGCAGAAGTTAAAAGACATGCTATTGCCAGCAGTCTGAAATAAAAGTCATATGCTTGTGTTGTGTCACATACTAATTTTACAATGTCAGTCTTTACTCTTTCGCTATGCAACGACAATACACAGATACTGTAATGTAACAGAAATTTACAGTTTGTATGTGAAATAAACAAAGTTAAATTGAGACAAATTTTCAGATGATTTGGTTCACATGTATTTTAATAAACTTGGCGCACTGTGTTTCCAATAGAATCTAAATAAATTCTCGTTCCAGTGAAACTGTTGTTTCTAACAAAACATTAAATTTGTAATTGTATTAAGGTGGACTTTTTTTAATATGTTCCAATAAACGTTATTTGTACATGTCCATTTGAGCTCTGCTATGCGATTTCCAACGTTTACATTATAATTACTTTTTCATTGTAAACAAACATGGTGACTTGTGATTGATGCTTTTCGTAAAAAGGGGCTGAGGTAACTGTAATTAAGACATCATGCATTGTTCAAAATTTCTAAAATGACAAAGTAACATCTTTAGTATAAAATGTGATATTTTGATCCTACTGTTTGAAATCTCATAACGGAGCTCTTTTGCGTACAAGGTTTAACAAAAAGTATCCCTGCAATAGCACTCCTGTATAACACGCATGCCCCCCTCGGTGGCCTGTCGAAATATGACCTTGACCTTAAACCAACTTGCCCCCAAAGCAATATGAGTCATTCTCAGTTGATCATCCTATGAAGTTTAACTAGAATGAAACATTCTAAAGTTATTAAAAAGACACTGTTTTTCATTTTTAGTCACAGTGACCTTGACAAACTGACCCCCATATCAATAAGGTTCATCAACTCACCACAGGCAATCATCCTATAAAATTGAACTACCCTATGTTGAACCGTTCTTCATTTTTTGAGCGGAAACCATTTCTCATAAGGTCACAGTACCATTGACCTTTGACATACTGACCCCTAAAGTAATACGGTTCATGTACTTTCCACATGAATTCATCCTATGAAGTTTGCTTATATTTCGTGCCGGCTACAAGACAGTAAATACTACTTCGCTTCGCTCGCGTTGCAGTGAAACCTTTTGTTGCGGACATACAGTTGCTAAAGTCTCAATTTTCCATCAGGTCAAACTATCAGATTATTCAAAATAGTTTAGGAACGCTGTTAAATAATCGGTTACGAGATTTCTTATATACTTTATTTTACATAATCGATTTTAAAACAAATAATTATAAAAGATAAACAACCCTATTAATTTGCTCCCCAAAAGTCCTTGTTTGCTGTCATGGTTTTCATTGATAAAAAGGTTAAAGTATTTTGCAACGTCGACCAAAGAGTTTAAAAAATCAAACGTAAAGAATGTTTTGTTGCACGCGTGAAATTTTCTTACGTTCCATGCTCCTATGGTCGTGTCTTTGTCGCCAATTTGTTCGATGGATTAGCTCCAGTAGATAACTTGTCGCCTTCACTCTGAAGACTGTTTGTGGAGTGCGCGGTCGTCGTTAATCCGGCCCCGGCTTGGTAATATGTTGTGGTGTCCTTATCATTTCCTTTCAGTGGAATTTAGTCTATTTTGGCGGCGCCCGTCTTTTCTTGAAACTTCGCAACGTGCCTTACAATCGAACGATAAAGTGTAACGCGTGACCTGCAGGTCGACAACACATAAAAAAAGTAAAATTATAATCTTGATCAGAATGTTTATCTTTACAAAATCAAGGCAATATTCGAATCTCAGTCAACTGGGTCACCAGGCCAAGTCATATCAATGGGTTTTGGTTGAGCACCTTCAGGATCATCATGGCTCTCTCGTTGTTATTGTGACCGTGTTTTCCCAAACAGTATGAACATTTAATTATTTCTGAATATCAATTGATTTATTTAAATTATGTTACCCAAATTGGAAAATTGAAAGCAATGTTCAAAAATTGTGGGCGAATATTGGGATTGAACTCTGGGTCTGCCCTACCCCGTCCACTCATTAATGTTATTTTTAGCTTGCTATTTTGAACTTATTGCTTGTTTGCCTAGGGACTCAAGAAGTGGTGTTAGTTTTTGCTTACATGGTAATTCCAAACAACAACAAAATATTTATAATTAGCTGAAACGCTTCCAAAGACCCTTTTGAAATTGACTTAAAATGCTTCCAGATTATTAAACCAAATCTGAACCTTGATAATGTGTTAAAGTGTTATTTCAGGCATTTCTATTTAGTAGTATCTTATTTTCATTGAATGCTATCAACAAACATCATATTTGTCGATTTCCAAATGTGTGATGCAGCAACTGTAATTTGAAAAACATGTTATTTCGCAACAAACACACCGCAGCAAAAACATTTTGATTTAGTCTATTAATGTTTGCTAAACTATGTCCTGCATTCAAAGTTAAACAGTACATTTTACGGATACAGGGTCATAAATACATTACCAGTAAGTTTTAATATTTAATAATTTTCCAATCTTTAACCATGTACAATTAAAGGAACCAAGATTTTCACATGTCTATCTGTTGAAACAGGGCTTTGAACTAGTGACCCCAATTTCAATAGGGTCATCTACTGCCCAAAGCAAATGCACATGGGCAGTATCTAGCCAATCGATCAATTTGTTGACGAGCTATTGATCAGACAGAAACAATTTTCAAACTTATTGTAACAGTTACCATTAACCTTTGACCTAGTGACCCCAATTTCATTTCAATAGGGCTCATACTGTCCGTGGCCAATACACATGTGAAGTATCAAGCGTATCAGTCAATTCGTTGACGAGTTATATATCAGAAAAAAACTGGTCTACCAAAAGACTGACATCCAGCAAAACAATATACCCCCTCTTCTTCAAAGGGGTGCATACAAAATCCATTCTTTGACACTCTTAGTACGAGGAAATTCCCAATAACAAGGGGTTTAATTAATCAGATTTAATTAAACGACTGAGCTCTTGTGTATATTATTGGTCTGATTTACATTTAAAATGATGTCTGATATTAATTTACTTTAGTTTTTATAAAAATATCTTGTTATATTTACTTTACATTGTACCAACAAGCAAACACGTTTAATTGATATCACCCAAAAATAACATTTTGTTTATGCACAGGTGCAGAACTAAAAGAAAACAAGGGCTGTTTGTAAAACATGCATGCCCCCATATAAGCTGTCAGATGTAGTGGCAGCCATTGTGTGAATACGTTTTTTGGCACTGTTACCTTGACCTTTGACCTAGTGACCTGAAAATCAATAGGGGTCATCTGCGAGTCATGATCAATGTACCTATGAAGTTTCATGATCCTAGGCGTAAGCATTCTTGAGTAATCATCCGGAAACCATTTTACTGTGTCAAGTCACCGTGACCTTTGACCTAGTGACCTGAAAGTCAATAGGGGTCATCTGCGAGTCATAATCAATGTACCTATGAAGTTTCATGATCCTAGGCGTAAGCGTTCTTAAGTTATCATCCGGAAACCATTTTTCTAAGTTGAGTCACCGTGATCTTGACCTTTGACCTAGTGACCTGAAAATCAATAGGGGTCATCTGCGAGTCATGATCAATATACCTATGAAGTTTCATCGACCTAGGCATAAGCGTTTTTGAGTAATCATCCGGGAACCATTTAACTATTTCGGGTCACTGTGACCTTGACCTTTGACCTAGTGACCTGAAAATCATAAGGGGTCATCTGCGAGTCATGATCAATGTACCTATGAAGTTTCATGTTCCTAGGCATAAGCATTCTTGAGTTATCATCTGGAAACCATTTTACTATTTTGGGTCACTGTGACCTTGACCTTTGACCTAGTGACCTGAAAATCAATAGGAGTCATTTGTGAGTCATGATCAATGTACCTATGAAGTTTCATAATCTTAGGCGTAAGCGTTCTTGAGTTATCATCCGGAAACCATTTTACTACTTCGAGTCACTGTGACCTTGACCTTTGACCTAGTAACCTCAAAATCCAAAGGGGTCATCTACAAGTCATGATCAATGTACCTATGAAGTTTCATGATCCTAGGCCAAAGCGTTATTGAGTTATCATCCGGAAACCATCTGGTGGACAGACATATGGACGGACCGACATGTGCAGAACAATATACCCCCTCTTCTACGAAGGGAGGCATAATAACAAAGGGTAGGTATTGTTTTCTAAATTGCGATCCACCTCATACATTGGTTTCCATGCACCCATGCATACTTAACTCAGATTTCATCAAGACAAACATTCTGACCATATTTCATTAAGATCTGATGAAAACTGAGGACTCTATTGTCTACACAAGGTTTTTCTATGATTTGACCTAGTGACCTAGTTTCTGATCCCAGATGACCCTAATACAATCCCAATCCAGATTTTATCAAGATAAATATTCTGACCAAATTTGATAAAGATTGGATGAAAACTGTGACCTCTATTGTCTACACAAGTATTTTCTATTATTTGACCTAGTGACCTAGTTTTTGACCCAGATGACCCAAATACAATCCCAACCCAGATTTTATCAAGATAAACATTCTGACCAAATTTCAAAAAGATTGCATAGAAAATGTGGCCTCTATTGTCTACACAAGGTTTTTCTATTATTTGACCTAGTGACCTAGTTTTTGACCCCATATGACCCAAATACAATCCCAACCCAGATTTCATCAAGATAAACATTCTGACCAAATTTCATAAAGATTGGATGAAAACTGACCTCTACTGTCTACACAAATTGTTGACGGACGCATACACGCACGACGGACGCTGGACATCACAAGGTCACATAAGCTCACCATGTCACTTCGTGCATGGTACTTCTCATTGGTATCTATACACCCAAGAAGTTTTATGTTGAAATATTATAAAGTTTGTGAGATATTATCTTTGAAAAGTTTGTGACACACGAAGGAACGGACGAGGCCAAAACTATATCCCTCCGCCCTGTCAGGGTATAATACAAGTTACCGTATATTACTTTTGAAATGATTGCAGTTAATTAATATGTACAAGTCTTACAAATAAATTATGTAAATGTATTAAAATCAATTAGAATTGTGTATTGAATATATTGCAATATTGTTTTATTTTAAAAAGTGGTAAGAGTGATTTTTTGGGTACATTTTAGGAACCAATTTGCATTGTAAAGTAACTATACATAATTATAAGTGACTGGTCTTTAAAATGCACAATATTAACAGCTTCAAAACACAATTATCTTTTCTTAATGAACTGACTGATGGAATTCAAAGTTGACTATGGCGAAAGAGAATCATAATTATCTGAGATATTTATCAATTTCAGTTTATTTTTTGAACATTACTTATTACCAAGTTTCCATTAACTATATCAACCATTATTAACTCTTTATGCAACAATCACTACATGTACTTAGACTTTTTATTTACATGATACTAACTCCTACATTACATACATATATACGTACAGATGTAGCAAAAACAAAATTTAATCCATATAATAACAATCCAAATTTATTTCTTCTTCTTTTGTTGTTTTCCTGCCATTTTAGTTAATGCTATATCAGCCTCCCCTTGGCTAGTGTCTTTTGCTTTACAGAATTTATCCATTTTCTCAAGGATATCTCCAGATTTCAGATATTCCGTCTTCAAGATCAACTGATGACCATCATCTAAAATAAAAAAGGTTTGTCGGAATGTAATCATAATGCAGTCAAGTCGCCTTCTGGGAAAACCAGTCTTTATGAATGTGCTAAAAGTGTTGTCACAGATTAGACTTTGCCTATGTTGTTCCCTATTTACTTGATGGGAAGAGTGCATAATTAACATTTTGTATTCGAACATTCAATAGGTAAAATAATGTCACTTAGTATATAGAGAATGGCATTACGCTACAAATGTACCGAAAAAAGCATGCCATAAACTTTGATGTCACTAACATTATTTACATTTATATGCTAAAAGCATTTTGAAATATTGGAAATTAAAGTCGTTATTGCTTCAGTATAAATGAAACCTTGACGATGCGTCCTCTCTTCTTGTCATTACATTTTTACATGTTTCCTGTCTCACTGACAAACATGGCCAAGTTTGATGAAAATCCTTCAATGAGTTGAGGAGATATGGACCAACGAGAGATAAGGGCTCAAATATTTACCTTAAATTATTACCTTGACCTTGAGCCAGCATGACTGACTCATTCCTTCTGTAAATCACTGCCACATTGAAGAAAAGTTCAATAAAAATCCTTCCATTGGTATATCAGATATAAACTTGTCATGAAAAAAGAGATTCTACCTTTTGACCTTTAAGTTTAAGTATGACCTTGACCTTTAGCTGGCATAACCTACTCATGCCTAAGTTTTGGCCCTTGTCTCAATTACTTAAACATTAAAACTTTTTTTCATAGTTGGCTGGTGTGACTGGTTTGTGCCTTGTGTCATAATAACCTAAAATATTTAAGCCAAGTTTCATCAAAATCCTCAAAGTGGTATGGAAGATATGATGCAGACACGAAAATGGGGGCTCAAACTTTTGACCTTGAAGAACAATGTTGACCTTGAGCAGACATGTCTCCTGCACATCATCACAATGCCCCCAACAATGTTTACAATACAACATAGAACTGGAGTTTCTAACCTTTGACCTTGAAGTACAACCTTAACCCAGCATGACTGATACATGCCTGCTGCATTTTTTGTATTTCATTTAAACCTATTTATTTTAACTATATTGCATCAAAAGCATAATGCTAACTGAAATGCTTGAGTCCATATCCTGGGTAAAACCAGTACCTAGTGTCTTCTAAATCTAAAGAATTATCCCACAGTGGGGATCAAACCCTTGACCTCCTGATAGACACCATATCTACAGTGCCATGTTGACTTTTTCAAATATTTGAAACTGCTACTTTGAAACAACACATCAACTCACTGAATTCAACATCAATATGTGGCCTTGATCTGTCTGATTTTATGTCAACTCTCACACGAGCAGTCGCCTCTCTTTTCAAAGACTTTGACGTCAAAATCGAGAGGCAGTCTCTAAAGCAAAAAATTAGGAAATTGTAAGTAAAAAGATATTCAGGTTATATGACTACTGTTTTAACAATTTATAAATAAATATTGGTTCGAAGATTTAAACTTGTTTATTTCAATGTTGTTGTTTTTTAAATTGGAGTCTTATAAAATATATAACAAGAGCACCGCCTTGCATGTGCAGACCGCTCATCTATTTTCTTTTTAAAGGTGAAGGGACTCTCAATTTAAATCACAAATGAGGGAGAGGTGGAGTGAAGAGGGGTGTATAGTGTGGGGGTGTGGACATTTATTACATTATCTTCCAAAAATGCGAAAAGAATTCGTGGGAGCGATGGTTGGACGGTATTTCAAAAATAAAATAATAAAAAGAAATATTTGTGTTTTTTAACCGTTTCAAAAAAAAATTGGGGGGGGGGGGGTGGGGGGGGGTATAGTGTGAGGGTGTGGTGGTCATTTGTGAGATGATCTTAAAAAAAAAATTTAGGGGGGGGATTCGGGGGGGGGGGAGGGCACGGGGAATGGTTTGGGTGGAGTCTATTGTGGTATGTCAGGTAAGAGTAGTTTTGTCAAAGTATCAATCAAATCTAATCATAAATAAAGAAGTTATCGCAATTTTAGCAAAATTTAATAATTTGACCTTGAGAGTCAAGGTCATTCAAAGGTCAAGGTAAAATTCAACTTGCCAGGTACAGTAACCTCATGATTGCATGAAAGTATTTGAAATTTGAAAGCAATAGCCTTGATACTTTAGAAGTAAAGTGGATCGAAACACACTATTTAACCATATATTCAAAGTTACTAAGTCAAAAAAGGGCCATAATTCCGTAAAAATGACAACAAGAGTTATGCAACTTGTATTTTTACTGTCCCCTTATGATAGTTTGCGAGTGCTCCAAGTATGAAAGCAATATCTATGATACTTTAGGGGTAAAGTGGACCAAAACACAAAACTTAACCAAATTTTCAATTTTCTAAGTATAAAGGGCCCATAATTCCGTCCAAATGCAAGTCAGAGTTACATAACTTTGCCTGCACAGTCCCCTTATGATAGTTAATAAGTGTTGCAACTTGCAAGTATGAAAGCAATAGCTTTGATACTGTAGGAATGAAGTGGACCTAAACACAAAACTTAACCAAATTTTCTATTTTCTAAGTATAAAAAGGGCACATAATTCTGTCAAAATGCCATTCAGAGTTACATAACTTTGCCTGCACAGTCCCCTTATGATAGTTAGTAAGTGTTGCAAGTATGAAAGCAATAGCTTTGATACTTAAGGAATAAAATGGACCTAAACACAAAACTTGACCAAAACTTTCAATTTTCTAAGTATAAAAAGGGCACATAATTCTGTCAAAATGCACGCCAGAGTTATCTTACTTTGCCTGCCCAGTCCCCTCATGATAGTTAGTAAGTGTACCAAGTTTGAATGCAATAGCATTGATACTTTCTGAGAAAAGTGGACCTAAACGGAAAACTTAACCGGACGCCGACGCCAACGCCGACGCCAAGGTGATGACAATAGCTCTTTTTTTTTTTCAAAAAATAGATGAGCTAATAAAAAACTCATATCCAAGTAAAGGCAAGTAACTTTATAAATGTTGTGCATATGCATAATCATTGGCCAGCCTTAATGAAAATGTCCAGTGACATGTTTTAATGCATTGTGTTCACCCTTTGCATGCTGGGAAATTTGTCGTCTGCTAAAATTTCGTCTGATGAGTTTCTAAAATAAGCATTTTCTTCGATTTTTTTTTCAAAGAATACTATCAAAATAGCGAACAGTTTGGATCCTGATGAGATCCCACATTCTGTGGCGTCTCATCTGGATCCAAACTGTTTGCAAAGGCCTGCAAAATTCGGTTTCAGCACTGAGAGTTAACTTAGAACTATTCATTTCATGTTAAAAGAATAGCTTCTTAGTATTGCAGTTGTCTTACTTGCTAAAAAGCTGACAAATGAAAAAAATAAATAAATAAATATACATGTTTATTAAATAAGACATATATACAAATGAGTAATGACACAAGCAAGTTTCCAGCAATTAAATTTTACAAGCAGACCAATGCAAGGATTGCATTTTAGCACTTTATGAAAATGTTTAGACACAAGTTTCAAGTTAATAGTGTATTATAAAATTAATTTGATGTAGACTTGTATTATGAACCCTTATTTAAACAAGAAACCATCGGATATGGGTTTTTTGTCACAATATTGCACTATATATCGCCCCATTGGTGCAAAAAGGTACCTCTTGCCTTCTAATTTCAATGTCACATGGTACCTTTTTGCACCAAGGGGGCGATATTCAGATAAAAGGAAACGTCTTGAGGGGCATAACTTTGGACAAAATAATACGATGGATGGTTTAGCAGCTTAAAAATTTCAAAGGGTCATAACTCTCTAAATAAATCATCTAACCAGAACCCACAAATAACATGCGCATCTCCTCAAGGTAGTTAAGCATCCCATAAAGCTTCATTGAATCCCATTCAGTAGTTGGGGAGAAATAGCCAGGACAAAAATTGCACTGTACATGTATGTACAGTTTATAGAAAATTTCAAAGGGACAAAACTCTGTGAAAAATCATCCGACCATAACCGGCTGATAATATGCACATCTCCTGTTGGTAGTGAAGCTACCCATAAAGTTTCATTGAATTCCCGAAATAAGTTGCTGAGAAATAGCTCGGACAAGAATTGCACTACATGTACAATGGAAAATTTCAAAGGGCCATAACTCTGTGAAAAATCATCCGACGAGAACCGGCTGATAATATGCACATCTCCTCTTGGTAGTGAAGCTTCCCATAAAGTTTCATTCAATTCCAGTCATTAGTTGCTGAGAAAACGCCCGGACAAGAATTGCACTATATGTACAGTTAATGGAAAATTTCAAACGGCCATAAGTCTGTGAAAAATCATCGGGCCATAACTGGCTGATAATATGCACATCTCCTTTTGGCAGTGAAGCTTCCCATAAAGTTTCATTGAATTCCGGTCATTAGTTGCTAAGAAATAGCCCGGACAAGAATTGCACTATATGTATAGTTAATGGAATATTTCAAAGGGCCATAACTCTGTGAAAAAAATCATCTGACTAGAACCCGCTGATAATATGCACATGTCCTCTTGGTAGTGAAGCTTCCCATAAAGTTTCATTGAATTTCTGTCATTAGTTGCTGAGCAATTGCCCGGTAAAGAATTGCACTGTATGTACAGTTAATGGAAAATTTCAAAGGGTCATAACTCTGTGAAAAAAAAATCATCTGACTAGAACCCGCTGATAATATGCACATGTCCTTTTGGTAGTGAAGCTTCCTATAAAGGTTCATTGAATTCCGGTCATTAGTTGCTGAGAAATAGCCCGGACAAGAATTGCACTATATGTACAGTTAATGGAAAATTTCAAAGGGCCATAACTCTGTGAAAAATCATCCGACCAGAACCGGCTGATAATATGCACATCTCCTCTTGGTAGTGAAGCTTCCCATAAAGTTTAATTGAATTCCGGTCATTAATTGCTGAGAAATAGCCCGGACAAAAATTGTGCAATAACGGACGGACACAGGCACAGACAGACGAAGCGGCGACTATATGCTCCCCCAAAAAATTTCGGGGGAGCATACAAATTATTAGGAGTCTTAATGTGACAAAATACAACAGAACAGTTTAAGATGCCAGGGCTTTTTTCTTCTTTAGCCTTATAAAGGCCCCTTCCAAAAAGAAAAATTGCTTTAAAATGATGCAATTTATCCCCAAATTTCAAGCTTATTTTGGGAAATTGTTTTCCCTTTGGGGCTGTCCATAAAGTACATCACGCTTAGAAGGAATGTTATAAATAGTTTGTGAAGGGTAGGGGTCAGGCCATGTGTGACGACACAAATTATTTAAAAAAAACAACTTATTTCTTATTTATTAAGAAATTTATTATTTTATTTATTATTTTTATGGAATTTCATAGCTTGAAAATTATATTCAAAAATAATTTTATGAGACATTTCTTAATTAGTTTCAGTTTTAAATAGCATGAAATGCATATCTCCTGAATGTGTTGTTCATGATTCCTATCACTGGGATCACTATTATGCTGTTGTGAAGCCTTGTTTTATGTATAGCCTTGCTTCAGTCATGCCGGAAGTATCATTAATTCAATTTTTTTCTGTTGCATAGGTATGTCACTGTGGGAGAAATTCAGAATGTAATGGTATCATATAATAGTTATTATTATAATACCAAATGTTGAGGATTCAGATTTGCAATTGTTATAATCATATTCAATCTAGATTAAGTTACTGCTTCAATGAATAACTAGCAACCCTGATAAAAGCTGATTCCTTAATATGATTATCAGTTCAATGGGAGAATAGCGGAAAAAACCAATACCACTCTCACTTAATTATCAATAAAACCATTATTTCATGATGTAAAGCACAAAATTAAAATGCTATTAAAAGAGAAATGTTTTATCTTATCATGCATATAAATTTTATTTCATTATTATTTCATTATGTTGACTAAATATGCTGTTAATTGAGAAATTTATGAGAAGAAATATCCCAACCGCGTCGTACCGATTTTCGGACTACTTGCATCAACATGTGTATGTTTACAATACAATTGCGGATGTGTCAAACATCATGAATATTCATGAGATTGAAGTCATCTTGTTCACGTATGATTGAACTTAACTACAATGTTTTCAAAATTGACGTAGGACCACCCTTCACCGAGAAAATAGTACTAATAACTGTGACAACTGTTAACAATTAGCTATTCTACTGTTAAGTCATCTTAATAATGCTCTTCTTCACATGTTATATATGTTAAAGAGTTTAATAGTGCAGTTTGCATTAGATGTAAGTTTAATATGGTGTTAATAAGAATTTTAAGTGTGACATACTTTAAGATTTGTGATAGTTTGTTACATGTGGGGGTGGGTGTAAAAATGGTTAAATTTTTAGTGATGTATTTTATGGATTACTCCTTACAGTTTTGTCATTGTTTTCCCAAAATTGGAAGACTAGGCCCTTCCCCATATCTAGTATTAAAAAGCCCTGATTGCACCAAATGCTTAAGATATTCAGATACTTCAAGTTTCAAGTTAATTCTTTTAATTTGATATTATAAGGGTCATCTAAAGAACACCCACACTTAAGTTAAGGGATCAATACCAAGACCCCACAGTCGCTAAGCGGACACCATATTCACTACGCCAAAGCCACTGAACCAGCTTTGAATTACAGAGGCTAGAAAAGCATGCAATTATAAGATAAAAGATCTTAATTAAGCTCGGCTGATATAATACGGGCAAAAGCCCGCGAAGCGGTCGTTGACCGTTTATTTGTATCAATTTTCTGAAATACAGAGAAACATTACCTTATAGGCTATCAAGTAAAATAATTCCTGCCTTCATCTATTTTCGCGATGGAAAATCAAAGACCGCTGGAGCAACATAGGCACTTCGACAAACGCTACATGACACGTAGATGCATTTCTCAAGAAATAATACGTCATGGCAGTTATTATTGTGTAGCGAATCGTACTCTATGTTATTGTATTATATGCTTTTCAAGGCCAAATGCGATTTCTTGTTTTTCTTCCTGTTTTCCTGTTTCCCGGCCTAACGCGGTTACGGGAATAAGCCAAATACCAAAGACTGCTATACTAAATTTCGCGTTCACTTTTTCCAAACATAATCATTTGCCCTTACGCAGCGGGAAATAATGACGTAGTAGATTAAAGTCAATTAACAACCACATTTAACAAAGCCGCCTTTTCGGTTTGACCGCGAACGTGAGACAATCGATATGATAACAGGACCCCTGTTAATTGATCGATTTTGACATTAGCGTAGTCTGCCTATTCGGGTAGGCATTGTCATGGAGACGCTGCAGATATACACAGATTCGAGGTGCAGTTAAACCTAAGATAAGGTACATGTATATATGAATTTGGTAAATTCCGGGACATTTGACAGATTTCCGGGACAGCGGGACAAGTTCTTCATTTCCGGGACAATCCGGGACGTATGGCATGTATGCATAATGTTCAGAAATATAACCCGTCTAAAATGTATTGCCTAAATCCCGACGCTATTAATCGAATAAGATTAGTCTCGAATTTATTTTATTCGTTCAATTCTGCACCTTATTTTTATTATTATCCTCATAAATTAATACAAATATATATTTAGAAAGCCTTTTTTTGTTAAAATCATTAACCCCAGCGTTGTTTAGAGGTCTTAAATTTAAAGGGAGGTCACCACTGCGAAAATAACAATACCGAAATCCAGCATCCGGTGTGTATTCCCTAATTCCGGTCGCGAGCGGTGCATTTTTGGTATTTGTCTGCAGCAGATATTGAGGGAAGAACTGTCCTGTTGAGAGCTCCTGGTCTTGGTATATTTTATTTTAAAAAAAATGGTTTATTTATGAATTATAATTGAGAACTAAATAACAACAACCAACTTAAATATAAATTGGTATAATTATCCACATAATTAACAAATTTCACATAATTTCTTTATTCAAATCCACATTTGTGTTATTCAAGTGTTTATTTTTAATGTTATTACAATCACACTGTAATTTTTCAATAGCTTTAAAATAATTAAGCTTTTGTCCGTAAATTAGGTAGCACCTATAATCATATTACACTTCTTTCATCAAGCAAAAAATATACTTTAATTTTTTGAATGCATTACTTTTTTATTTAAAGTCTTGTAATGTTTTGTACACAATAATTCCCATAGATGTATTACAATACATGGTAATACAATATCTTAGCTTTAGCCTGTGAATTAGGTTGCACCTATTATCATACTATAACTTTTTAAATAATAACAAGATGGGCACATTTAAACTATTATTTCTTTATTGCCGTGAGGATACAGAGTTTCAGCTTTTTATATTGAGTAGTTGACCTTACATTAAATGAAAAACAACGCAGCGTTGTCGCCTTGTTAAATAACAATCCCAAATGTTGGAAAAATATACACATTTAAAAAGATGAACTAGAACTATAAAATACATGTTTGGAAATCTTCTCCTAGTCTTAGTTATATAGGTTGGATGTTACCTTCCACGAATAATTGACCTTTTATACTCGCGAAATCACATTGCATTCGCTTCAATTTAAAATTAACCTTATAGAAAATGTGTTTGGTTCATACGGATCAAAACTGAATTTCATCGTCTTGTTTTGTTGCAACAAAAAACACTCACCAAATAGTAAAGGTCAGGCATAACATTTAATTTAATTAAGCATGTTTTTATAAATGGAAGACGATACACGTACACAATGAGCATATTTTTGTTTCGCCCTTTTGATTGTACGGCCATTTGTCATCGAAGGGCCATATAAACATGCATCTTATAAACATAATATTTCGTTCATTAATTCGTTTGTCTAATAATTTGTTAATTTTAGGGACGTACCCCGGTATATTGTTTGTATAGGTCGATCCCTGCATGATTAATTCACGCATGCCTCAAACTACAAATAATGCTTAAATGGAACTTATCACGTTTTGGTTAATTGACAAAATTGAAAAACAATTATTTCAGAATAGCAAATTTTCGTTGTAGTTATGATATTTGCAACGAAACAGTATTACTTAACATAAACCATGCTCATGTTGACATTTATCAATTTAAAGCATTAACTGACAAACTTCAATACATGCCGAAATTTGTGAAAAGGTCCCTTTCAGTTCGTAAGTCCCTTTCAGTTCGTAAGAATAGTTGTATCATTCTTTATTTGCTCAACCCGAAATCCCATGTACCGGTAATCCATCATAAAAAATCCATGGGAAAAGTGTGCTCAGTGCAAGGCTCGAACCAACCGGAACAGTAGGACGGTGCTCTTCCATCTGATTCTATCAGAGGAAGAGAACGCCCGGTGGGAAACTCATAGCCACGTTCACCGGATTACTAGCACGGTTGTCTACCAATTAAACTAACAGTGCGGCTGATTCTTACACATGTGCACTACCATCCTCATCCCTTTAAACTTGTATACAGACCATCATGCATTCCGGCCTTTCATTTATGAAACCATGAAAGTAAGCTCAGGTGAAAAGTGCGCCAAATTCGGGGCTCGAACTGACATTCAGCGAAACGCTAGCACGGTGCTGGTCACAGCGTAGCCACTATTAGTCTAGTAGGAACGGAGGTCCACCATGCATGATTCGAAGGTTTTTTTTTAATACGCTGATGATGTTCTACATTGCCTCGGGTGAAAGAAAAAATTTGTTCCCAAGAAATAAAGTGTTCCCATGGGGTCTAAATCCAAGATGGCCGCCAAGATGGCCGACCAAAAACCTTGAAAATACCGTCATTTTGCTAATGACACTAACAACATTTATTTTCCTAGATTTTGGTAGGCATTTTAATTTAAGCAATCAATAACATATTATGCTATTAAACAAATACATTTTTGGGTGAAATATTATACATTTTATAAAAATAATGACTACATATATGAAAAAAAGGTGCCAAAAATCATGTTTTTTTGGCTGATGACATGTTTCAATTTGTACCTGAAAAGCAGTTTAAGTACAATTATCATTCTAACTAAATTTATGTACACCTATGGGACTAAGGAATATAATAATATAACATTTCATGTGAATATTACCAATAATTATGATATATAAGACAATAAAAGTGGGTGGGGTAAATTACAAATTTGAAGGAAAATGCATGTTGATATATTTATTGATATACTAGCCCTTTTTAACTTGTTATGTTTATGTATGAAGATTGTTTTTGATACTTACAAGTAGATTCTACTTTTTTTAGATATAAAATACATTTCACTTACTGATAGTAGTGTATTTACCGTAAATATATGAAAAAATATAATTTATAAACAAACGGCATTCAAATGTCTCACATTGAGCAAATAGCACATTTGTTGCAAATTAACACTTAAATTGTCCAATAAAAATCATATTTGTTCCAAAACAAACAGTGTCATGTTTTATACAATACTGCTGAGAATGTGATGATTTTGTGAATTTTCTTTTTATGGATGTAGTTGAGTGGGTGAAGGTGATATTATAAATATTTAAAGGAAGTTGTTTTATAGAACTTTCATCTGGTGAATAAAATATGATACAGTGTGGTTTTAATGATCCTAAATTTGCTTTATAACCTAATTTGTTTCAGTATATAATAATTAAACTGTTAAAAGGTAGGTAATTAGGTACATAGTTTGAATATGTATAGTTTTAGCTTCGCACAAGGGAGATAATTACGTAAATATTTTGACTGATTTCTAAATTACATTTATTTTATAGTAACTTCCCTTATAAATAATTTAGCCACTAAATATGTTCGTCTGCAATCAAATGTCCAGCAAAAGATCCATTTTAATATAATACTATGAAGGAAACCAAACAGCACAGTAAAATTATTTACCCCATCTTTATTGACTATTGTAGTTTTAATAGAAATTGATGTTCTTATCTCTATCTCTATCTCTCGGTTAATGTGCTGGGCCCCTCTGGGACATTGTCGCACAATTGTGAACTATGTACACGTGTGAAGGGAAGAACAATGGTTAAAAGCCGGATAAAAACATTTTGCTCCAGAGTTATATGCACAGCTCCCCCATCCTAGTCTTAAAGACATCTATGGACGGGGAAATGACCACCTGTTCTGAGAGACCATTCCAGAGGCGTATTCCAGTTGGGAAGAAGGAATACTGGTAGGCATTGACTGTCGTAAATGGCACTATTAAGTGGTTTGCATGGCCTCTGGTGTGCACTCCTGCTGGTATGAGTACACTTCTGGAATCGATGTCCACCAGGTTGTTTACGATCCTGTACATCATGACCACTTTTGCCGTTTGGCGTCTGTATTCAAGCGTTGGCCAACCGCGCTTGTTTATCATTGCAGTGACACTGCTGGTGTATCGGTAGTCGCCTGTGCAGAAGCGGGCATTTCTTCGTTGGACAGATTCCAATTTGTTGATGTTGGATCGGGTTTTGGGATCCCAAACAGATGCCGCATACTCAAGCTGGGGTCTTACAAGAGATGTGTATGCCTTTACCTTGATGTCTGTAGGGCAGGTTGCCAGATTTCTACGAAGGAAGGCTGATGTTGAGTTTGCCTTTTTAGGGGTGATGTCTATATGGCTGTTCCACGTGAGTTTTCTGTCTATGGTCACACCAAGGTATTTGGCTTTATCTGTCTGTTTAAGTGTTTGGCCATGGATGTTGTATGAGCCAGGTGTGATGTTCCGCTTGTTGGTAATACGGATCATTTCGCACTTGTCTGGATTAAAGTCAATTAACCACTCCCGCTCCCATACTTGTAACTGGTCGAGGTCATCTTGAAGTGCCTTGGTGTCATCTGCCGATCTTATGGTCCTGTATAGTAGACAGTCATCCGCAAAGAGGCGTACAGTTGATGAGACTCTACCTGGGAGGTCATTTATGTAGACCAAGAACAGGAGAGGCCCTAGGACAGTACCCCGAGGGACTCCTGATGTAACCGGGGCTGGTGCAGATACCTTTCCGTCAAGTACAACTTGCTGTTGTCTATCGGATAGGAAGCTGTTAATCCACCCCATAGTCTTGCCGCACACACCGTAGTGGTGCAGCTTTGTTGAAAGACGTCGGTGGGGCACCTTGTCGAATGCTTTAGAAAAATCAAGTAGTATCCCGTCAATCTGCTGCGAGATCCTGTACTGTGTTGATGAGTTGTGACTCGCATGATCTCCTCTTCCGGAATCCATGCTGTGCATCGGAGAGAAGCTTGTGTTCATCCAAGAACTTCATCAAGTGGCTGTGAACAATGTGTTCCATGGTCTTACAGCAGATAGAGGTAAGTGACACAGGGCGATAGTTGGAAGCTTGGTTCTTGTCTCCTTTCTTGAAAAGTGGAGTGACATTGGCATGTTTCCAATCAGTAGGGACTTGGCACTGACAATGAGACGCTTGAAAGATGAGGGTTAGTGCTGGGGCTATGACCGATGACATCTCCTTCAGGAATCTGGATGATATCTGGTCTGGTCCTGATGCTTTGTGTAGGTTGAGGGCTTCAAGTAGCTTCCTTACACCATTGACATGGATCATCAGTGGGGGGGCCTCCACTGGGATATCCTGTCCGAGGTCTGGAAGGTTCTCGGGTGAATATTTGATTAGGTTCCATTTATTGTCCATATTCAACAATTATCTAAATGTTAGATATTAACAGAGATAAGTTTCATAATTACAATGTTAAATAATATGTGACCAATATTAGATAAGAGTTCTTAGCAGATCACACGCTTAAAGCAGTTTTATGCTTTGTCGAAGTAACTAACCCCCATGTATTTTAGTAACGGTGTGATGTCCGAATTCTTAAAGGGTAATTTTCTTGATTGTTTTATAAAAGAATGTCAAACGAAAATATAAAAAAAACAACCATTTGGAGCTAAATATATTTAAACTTAACTGAATAACAGTTGCATTTAGTAGCTTTATATGCAGAATATTTATAAATGGTCAGTTATGGCTCTGTCCCTAATTTTTCAAGTCGACACCGTTACGAAGAAAATTTCATCTACCGCACAGGAATGATACGGGGATACAACTTTTTCCGAAAAGTAAACATTCTTTAAACCTTTTACGTCATAATGAAGCAATGAACAGAGCGCGAAAAATGTGAAAATCATTAAAAAGTAAGTAAATATTGAACGTACTTTTATTCAGTGTCAACACCGTTCTTCCATTTTCTTTGCTATTTCCACTTCCTGTTCTTTTAGGATTTTCAAATATTATGTATTCTTAGATGCCACAAAATAATGTGTGCGTAATGTGTTTTTGAGACAAGTAGCATGCTGTTTGTGGATGATCAATACATATAGTCTTCAAAAAGGTGTCCGATGAAAGAAGAATTTAGTATATCAACATGTACCCAAACATTTTATAGAAATTCTTAAAGTTGTAAAACGTAATTAAAATGTGTATTTACACCGTTACGCACTTAATGTTCTTAAAGTCACTTAATAAAGTCACTGACGATTTGAAATTGATGTAATAGCCACTCATGATCACTTTATACAATGAAACAACGCCAAAAAATTCATTTAAATTAAGTTGAAATAAAATAATATTATCAAACAAATATTTATGTCCGTAACGGTGTTCTCTTCACAGCTTTTGACGTGCGTCAAATAAGCCTTCATAATCGCGATCTGGGTCACATTAGGTCGTGCCCAGCTTAGGTTGACGTCCGTCTGACACGTACGTAACTGATAAACGGTCTGTCGACACTGCTTTACTAAATGTTTTTTTGAATATTTTTTTATTAAGAATGGAACCTAATCAAATATTCACCCTCGATCGCAGTCTTCCTTTGTGAACACAGAGGAGAACTGGTTGTTCAGGATTTCTGCTTTTGCACTAGCATCAGAATGGGTGGACCCATCTTTTTTCAGGGGAGCAACGCCTGAACTGTCGCTTTTCATGCCTTTTACATATGAGTATAGCTTCTTGTTGTTGCCTCCAGGTTCACTTATCATGTCTCTAACATACTAATTTCTGGCATTTCTACAGGCTTCTACAGAAAACTTGGGTTTTCTTTCTGGATCTGTCGGTAAATATTCCATTCTGTCTGATCTTTAGATTTTCTGGCTCTACGATATGCCCGTTTCTTTCTTCGAGCTAGTTTTCTAATATTTCTATTGCACCATGTTTGGTTGAATATTGAAGATGTTAGCTTAGATTGTACATGCGATTCAATGACTTTGTTACATTGTTGTTTGAAGTCTGCCCATAGTGTGTTGATTGGTGAAGCGATGCTGTGGTTTCCAACAAAGGTTTTGCTAAAGCTGTCAAGGTCTTCTTTCATTGCAGGTGTATTCGCCTTTTTCCATAAAAAGATGCGTCGTTGAACTGGTATTGACGTTTCGGGATCACATTTGTGTCTATGAGGACCGTATCATGGTCACTTAGGCCAGGCATGGGTAGGCATCTTTCGACAAGAGTTGGGCGGTTTGTGCAGAAAATGTCAAGTGTATTTTCGTTTCTTGTTGGGAAAGTCACTAGTTGTTCACTGGCGGTATCATTAATTGTGTTGATCTGGATGGAGTACTGATGACCAATTTTGGTGTCTGTGGTCCAGTCTATGTCTGGGAGGTTGACGTCTCCTCCGATCCAGATGATATTATTGCGATATTGAGAGTGGAGGTTCCTTATCTCTTGGCAAAGGTTTGATGTGTAGTCAAGATTATTGTCAGTAGGCCTATACAGGCATCCTATAATGATGGGTTTCTTTGTACTAGATGTGTTAAATGAGGCTGCAATAAATTCTGAAGTAGTACTGTTTAGGATCTCTGTGCCTTCCATGTCGTGTTTGGCAATTATAGCAACTCCACCATAGGTGCTGTTCGTTCTATCTCTGCAGGAAACAAACACGCAGTTGTCTGGCAGGATCTCTCTTTAAAAAATACTTGAATTTAGCCATGTTTCGCTTGCGAGGATTATGTCTGGGTCAACCTGTTCAAGTAGTGCCCAGAATGTTTCACGTTTGGCCCTTATGCTTTGAAAGTTAATGACAAGAATTCGCAGCGTCTTCTTAGGTGCTGGTTGTCTATGGCGACTTATAGTAGGTGATGATGTGAAAAGTGGCGAGCCCAAATTGGTACTCCTGTGCGAAGAAAATGAGGAGGATGTAGGTGTTGAGCAGTTGGACGCTTCATAATCCATAAATAGGCTGGAGTTAAATTTTGGCATGCCGCATTGACAGCAATGCCAGATGTCGTCGATTCCCTCAAGGGGATTGTAAACTCCTGATGACATCTGTAGACAATCCTTGTGGTACCAGGTAGTACAATCACTGCACTGGATGGACTTGACGGTGCGAGACCATGTGCAAGCCCTGCCGCATTCACCACAGAGGTACTTGGGCTTCTTAAAAGATGTAGGTCCGGGGTTTGGGTGACAATCTGATGCATTTAAAATCAACAATGAAAACAGGTACAGAAAGTGACCAGACATGCACTTCTTTGATGTCATCTTTAGGGCATGTTTGTTGAACGTGGAACGACTGACGTGGAAAATACCACGTAAAACACAATATGTGATGGTGATTCAGGTCTGTATGGTGTTACTATGTCATACCAATTGCAACTGGTGGACAGGAGGATGATCAAAATCCACGACAAAAAAAAGTAAATTCATAATTGTAGTCTAGAATTCGAATGGTGCGCCGATTCGGACAGTTGTTCAATAAAGTGCATTAATATTTAATGTACATGAAAACAAATTGTGTTGGTTTTGTTTACAACTACAAGACGTTCCTAGCGAAATATACGATATGGTCATTAAAGAGTCCAGGTTTGTATTTTAATCAGAGAATAAAATATGAAGTAATTGTTTCTTAATCGTGACACAATTGAAATTATTCTAAACACTTAACAAACAAAAACTTGAATTCCAGATTAACTTTTTTACCATAAATTACTATTGTCTTGCCATATTGAAGAAGGCCAACAACTCCACAATAGAGTGTCCAGAACCATTTGACGATAATCAAGGATGGGTTGTAAAGGACAATGTGTTGGAGCCATTATGGGCCAAGGGTCCAATTCTGCCTTCAAGTTTAATTGACATTCTGGGCCATGTGAACACAGAATTTGATGAGAAAGAAGAAGATGAGGAAGATGCTGACTTCCTCGAACTGGAAATGACACTGTCAGATGAGGATTAATCCGTATCTGACACTGTCGTTTCCAGTTTGAGAAAATCAATATCTCCCTCATCTACCCCCCCCCTCCCCCCAAAAAACACATTCACGCTCTAAAGTATGTTTTAATGGTACTGTTTGTGTTAAAACAAATATTTTTAATTTGTATTTGTTGGCTTCTTACCCTTAAAGTGAAATATTACCACATATTCTGTTATTTGCTTACTATGAGATATTATAATGCGTTACTTTTGTATATAAATGATATGTTTTCGTTTTTTTTAACGGTAAAAATACTATTATCAGTTAGGGAAATGCATTTAATATTAAAAAACATTGTGAATGCACTTGTTAGTGTCAGAAACAATCTTTATACATAAACATAACAAGTTAAAAAAGCTAGTACCTCTCAAAACATATTAACATGCACATTAGGAATTTTTTCTTCAAATTTGTTATTTACCCCACCCACTTTTATTGTCTTATATATCATAATTGTTGATAATATCACATGAAATGTTATATTATTATATTCCTTAGTCCCATAGGTGTACATAAATGTAGTTAGGATGATAATTGTATTTAAACTGCTGTTCAGGTACAAATTGAAACATGTCATAAGCCAAAAAAACATGATTTTTGGTAGCTTTTTTCATAAATATAGTCATTATTTTCATACAATGTATAATATTTCACCAACAAATGTATTTGTTTAATAAGAATAATATGTTATTAATTGCTTAAATTAAAAAGCTTACCAAAATCTAGGAAAATAAATGTTGTTAGTGTCATTTGCGAAATAACGGTATTTTCAAGGTTTTTGGTCGGCCATCTTGGCGGCCATCTTGGATTTAGACCCCATGGGAACACTTTTTTTCTTGGGAACAAACATTTTCTTTTACCCGAGGCAATGTAGAACATCATCAGCGTATTAAAAAAAACACTTCCAATCATGCATGGTGGACCTCCGTTCCTACTAGACTATATTAACAGCGGTGATAAATACACATATGCAGAGGAGTCGGCACGGTAAACTTCGATTAATCAGCTGAACACTCTACGGCGAGAAAAGAAAAAGCCAGGCACTGGCTCTCCGTAACACGCTTTCATAACAGTGGACCTCTATGATACAGTTGGGTATAAAATCAAAGAAATTGCTAAATACTATATATTATATGAAATACAATTAATTGCATTTCAACGAATTAAACAGTACATTTTTATTTTCCTTTGTAATACTCAGACGAGAATCTTGATCGTTTTCCAGCCCTTTTCAGCGTGGACCTCGCCAACAAAAACGAAAATGTTCGGATATCTTCGCGAGATTCAAATAGAATATCTTGTCACATACAAAAATAAAAACGAGCTTTTTGAATATCTTTTAATCAATATAACCAGACCAAATCTAGCGTTGACATTATGGCTATTGTTATAAAAGACACTGATTTGTATGGGTTATTTTTATTTTACAAGTATTCGTTGATTTTGAGCATTTACGGATCTTTAAAGGCATTTTGCGATACGCGTTTTAACGTATTTGTTTCTTATATAATCGTTATGAATGAAAGTTTCATCCAAAGATGACGTCACATAAGGTAACGTCATTTCTTGTGTACGTTTCAAATAGCAATACATGGATCTTATAAATTTCCGCGGTGGTGCTTAAGACATAATATTGTACAACATAGGCACATATCGCATTCTACATAACAATATTATCTTAAATAAACAACTCCAATGAGTTCATTGTTTGTTACTTGCAACCTAAATTCTCTAGTTGCTTAAAAAAGCCAGAGTTTTCTCGAGACTTTTGTAGAGTGTTACACAAAGATATTTGACTGAGCTGACCTGTTAGATACAAAAAGTAGAACCATTGCGATGAATATACCGCTTAGGCTGAGATTTGTATTTTGGTTAAGACCAATACGGAATGGATTTTGTTTCAATAAGGGGCAAAGAAAGCATTTTACTAACAAGCCGCCGACTTTCAGTTTGCACGTAAGTATCGGTTTACTAATATAAAAAAAAGTTAAGTGTATTATCAGGTAGCGGTCAAACACATTTTTTGCCTGGGGCGTAGCCCAAAGGCAATAGTAATGATATCAATTTCTGAGCCTATCCGAATTGGCTGGCTGCCAAAAACCAAATTCCCAAAAGTCCGATTTACCAATTTATTCATACGCAATAATCGAAGTTCTTCGCAGATCTCAATAACCCGCCTTGTAAACACAGTACATCACTATATAACATGACAGTGTCATAAAAAGTGTAACAAAATATCATTGAAGCAAAATTCCTAAGCATTGGCTACGACATAGTTTTTATTGTTTACATATTCATGCGAAAATAAGTTCCTCGCTTGACGGTCTAGGCCGAAAAGATACGAGTGTTTATGGAGACAGTCAAAAGATTTTTTTTCTGAGACATTTTTTGAAGACATTATATTTGGTATTTATAAACATTTTTTAAAATATTGTTATTTTATTTTGCGTTAACAAGACATTCCAGAAAAAAGACAATGAAACAAATTTTATTCATGATCATTCTCGGAAAAAGACGAAGTAACCGGATATGGTATATATTTCACTTCGCAGATCGAGCGAAAACATCGAGCGCGAAAAGTTCTACGTGAGACAAAGTACACAATCTGTACACCGTTCTTTAGCAGGGTATGTGGATTTTCTTTTGTATACACATAAAAAGGAAGTATTAATGATTTCCTGATCTGTTAATTATAGCCCTCACTATTGCCGGTAGAGCCCCGGTCCATCCCGCTTTGCTAACGTCGGTCGACTTTCGAGAACCGGGATGATTCGTAATTTTTTTAACGCGGTCACACTATTTCCCGGTGCCGCCCCGGTTGAAGCCGATCAACATCCCGGCAGAGTCCCGGTCAACCCCGGAATAGCTACGGTTTATCGCGGTGAAGCCCCGGCAGAGCTTCGGTTGTCGCCGGTAATGCCCAGGTGGAGCCCCGATGAAAGCCGGCAGCGTCCCGGCAGAGCCCCGGTTTACCGTAACTCCACCCGCACTCACCGGGGCAATACGGCATCAGACCCCGGCAGAGCTACGGCAACGCCACGGTTTAACCCCGGTCGTCGCCGGTAATACCCAGGCGGATCCTCGCTGAATGCCGGTGGCGTCCCGGCAGAGCGCCGGTATACCGATGTACCGTAGCTATACCGGTACTCTGTCGGCATTCACCGGGGAAACACCGGCGACAACCGGGGCGTTGCCGTAGCTCTGTCGGGGTCTGTATCGGCCCCGATTGAGCTACGGTGCCGTCCTGGTTGTTCCCGGTGCCGTCCCAGTTGATGCCGGTGCCGCGCCGGTCGTTGCCGGTCCTTCCCGGTGACTCCCGGTTCATCCCGGAGGTATTAAACAGTTTGAACTTTCCCGGTGGAGCCCCGGTTGTTCCCGGTCGTCCCCGGTTCATCCCGGTCGAGTCCCGGATCATCCCGGTAGAGACCCGGCATCATAGTGATACTGGGCCTTATGTAATAGAAAGCTTTTTTAGGCTATTGAACGTGATTTATTTGACGCCAACAATAACATTTTTGCGGCCATGTTGCTGTTGTTGTTGTTGTATTTCTTCACCGCCTATGTAGACGAGCCTCTACCAGATCTGCAGAGTTGAACAAAAGGTTATCATTCCCACCACCAGTATCGTCTCGTCCTCCACCGTCTTTGTACACTGTAGTATTTACACAAATATTGTATTTTTTTACAGTCTGTGAGCTTTTTCACTCAACCGCCAGGGTCAATCCGTATAAATTCGGACCAAGGGAGAAATTCTGACAATAGGCCTACATCCTTAATGCATTTTACGTCACACTAAATCTAGCCTCAGGCCTTCAGAGCCTACAGCGCTTTGATTTGCAGAGCGCATCCATCAGACTTTCTAAACTAAAGTCGTGGAGTTTATTATTATTTAGTGGATATACCTCGTATTCCTTTTTGCAGAGCGAATCCGTATGGTATTCTAGCTTTACCTAAATTGCAAAGCATATTTGATGACAAAGTATTTATAAATTGCTTGATGTATTCTTCATTTCGTTGCACGCCTTTGGTAGTTTTGTATCCATGCAATACGATACATTATTCGTTCGTGTTTTGTTACATAGAATTTGAACATGACATTTTCTATAATGCTTTAGATTGTTATCCGAACTGGCCTGTCGCAAACAATGCGACTGAAATGCCAATTAGCAGCATTGTTTGAAGGTTTCTGCCCTAACGAAAGGTAGTAGAATTTCAAAGCCATATGGAAGACTCCTTCCATTTCGTGGCAGTGCCCGAGCATGGTTATATCCGTCTCTCGGTGATAAAGGTTGATTTGATTATTTGGAGACAATATCATTCTTTCTAGATTTTTCATTGCTTGTAACTGTTTCTAACGTTCACCGAGTCCTCCATACGTGAGGTACTGAAGATAGTAGAGGAACGGACGAGCGTCAACTTCTACGCAGTTCATCCATACCTGCTTAATGTAGTTTCTCAGTGCAATCTCCTTCTCGGTTGTATTACGGTTCATTTCAAACCTCAGTATGTATGGGCAGCAGTGCGCCTCCTGTCTTACAAACCGCACACAGAATGCGAATGGCAGTTCAGTTAATACGTCTTCTCCGACCATTGTTTCAAAAACATCAAGATTCCTGTCTCCAGGCAAACGTATCACTCCACACACAGCATTGACCCTATTGTCGTATCTCCTATCTACGTCCTCCAACACTTTGACTGCAGAGTGCAGATTTCCACTGCAATATAGCACGGACGCCCTACGTCCGTGTCCAATTCATGACGGAACGCGTTCAAACGTTCATACGTTAAAGACAACTCAAATTTTCCGCATTCAGGCACAGACAGTGACGTTAGAATAGCGTAGAAGTGTTGAACGAATTCAAACGCTTGCTCTTTACCCGTTTCCATTTTCAACAGAACAGTTTTAATTGTTGCTACTGTGGATTTGAAATCGCGTTTCGAAATTCGGGAGATGAAATATAAGTTGTTGCAAATATGACTGAAAACCCGCACGTAGCGTTCATAAATCACTTTCATACAGATTGATGCGTGCGAAAGCATCGCATGTCGTGTCTCCCTTCCTTCAGTTTGATTTATTACAAATGCACGCAGCCAATCGCCAAGATTATCAATGTCAATATAAAAGATGTCATGCAGATCATTTTTGACGATGCTGGAACAGCATCGTCCAAGGTATGATAACCATCAAAAAAAAAATCACAATGGCGACCTATGTAAAAGACCGAGTCGTTCCGATTGAGATAACTCGATTTTTCAGTTACTTCCCGTTTGCATTCGCCACTGCGTAGGAGATTGCTCGTCATTGATAACATTCCCCTAGCAGAGTTGTCGTTCGTGTTTCAACATTCAACAATGGCCGCCCCCATGAGAGTCTCGATTCAAAACATTCTTACTGCATAAATTAGCTTGTTTCGCTATTTAGAAGCTGTCATTTAGGATATATGAATTATTTATTCACTAAATCTCCGCTTATGACAACAATAGTTGGAATTCGAAGGATATATACTCGATGTGAATGAAGGACTTTCTGGATCGTAACAGCTTGACACGGCAAAACTGGCATACTGGTATTTTTAGTTATCAATATAAGTCACATTGTGCTTTATAAATTGTATTCGAGCATTTTGCGACTTATTGAATGACTATGATACCCGATATCAACATTTCATCGGGGATTTGCAGATCACCAAGCTGTCCTGAAATTCAACATTGATTTCAAACTCTTTACTGGTTTGTACTCTTTCTTAGTGTTAGTACTTTTTATCATTTTAAAGTTAAATGAACTGTGTCACAGTAAAAGAGACATTAAGGCGATTGTGGCCAGTTTGGATCTAGATCAACCTGCAGTCGCTTGAAAGCTGTTTGCTTAAAAGCGTTTTTCTGACAATAACAAATAATTTAATTGGATACTGATTTGACTGCGCTTTTCCTGTGACCTGGCTCAAATAATAGAATTGTCATTAATCAAATTATTTATTTCGAACATTAATCAAGTGTTTTTCTTGTCCCTCGGGATCAATGACTCCAGCACTTTCCTGTTGAGAATTGAATACTGCTAAAGGCGATGCTAGGGGGCGTGAGAGATGTTGCACCTTCCAGTATCGCTCGATTGTTCATTGTCGGCTCGGGTACTACGTACATGTACCCCGGGTACTCTTAAGTATACTTACATGTATCCCGGGTACGGTAAATATACTAAAATGTACCCGGGCAATTTAACCCTAAATCAGTCGTTGTCGACTATTTTTTGTAATAATTATATATACACATTTATGTCAATTTTCTGTAGAATGGCCTCTATATTATCGGTACACATACTCAAAAAGCATGTTGATGCAGTGTTTTTTTAACAGCAGTGTGTTTAAGATAATCGGTTGCGCGTTTTACGACATCGGATTTTGGGCGCGAGTACAACTCGGGTACAGTCTAATATGGACCGAGTACAATTACGTTTATTTACCGTACCTGGGGTACATGTAAGTATACTTAGAGTACCCAGGGTACATGTAAGTATACTTAAGAGTACCCGGGGTACATGTAAGTAGTACCAGAGCCGACAATGACCAATCAAGCTCCATTATCCCTCATGAACCGACTCAAAAAACCGAGTCGGCAATATTTGAATTAATTTTTGGTTTGGTTGCTCTCGAGGGATCTAAAATTTCAGAATCTTCCTTAAAGCCCTACGGGTTTGATCCCCAGAAGCGACATTGAAAACTAGCATACTTTGTTATCTAAAAGGCTGCTAAACCTGATATACAATGATAATGTGAATTTTCTCTCACATGATGTTCATCAGTCATATTATATAAAAACTTACAGCAGTAGTAAACAACTGGACAATAATTAATGAACGCATCTTTCATTTGTCTTTGACACTTTGATTTTGACATGGCCTAGATTTAAATATGTGACTGGACTTTACCAGCACTCTTGTAACAGAGCTAAAGTTTAAATGTACCATTGAAGATCACCTAAATCCAGATTTGCTATTATAGACGTGTGGAAAGTTTTAAGGGTGTGACAAGTAAGCAAAAATTGGTCATTACCCAGAGGCCACAACTGATCTATGACTGTATTAAAACAAGAAAAATCAGTGCCTGATTTAGATTTCCTTAGATAGTTCAATAAAAACTAATTTCATAAGCCTGGTAACAATTTAACGGTAATGCTACCAATGTGTCACACCAGGGCCTTGAATTTGAAATCTAGAACATGCATGGTCATTTCTTCATGAAATCAGGACACAAAATTGTATTTTAAGTCCTTAATTGACCTGGCTATAGTTCTCAGATTATTATAAGCTCAATCAGTATATTTATATCATTATTTATGCTTTGTGTATTGTAAACATATACACAATCATGCAGTTACATGATAGCAATAAATAATATCAAAGCTACCCATACTATAAAGGTCATTGACAAAGCCTATGGTCAAAATGTGAACACATTGAGTGTAATCGCCCTCTCGTGCCAGCAAAAACAACACGTTGACAGGTTGTCATTTTTGACAGTTCTACTTTCACTTTCATTTTGTGATATCAAACTATTAACAATTATGTGGCTGAGAAAAATATCGCCATTGCTTTTTATGCCCCCGGTAGGGTGACCTATATCAGTTGAACTGTCAGTCAGTCAGTCAGTCAGTGTGTCAGTCTGTCCGTCCGTCCGAAAACTTTAATGGCCATAACTTTTATAATATTGAACATAGCAACTTGATATTTGGCATACATGTGCATCTCATGGAGCTGCACATTTTCAGTTGTGAAAGGTGAAGGTGAAGGTCATCCTTCAAGGTCAAATGTCAAATATAAAGCGTCTGTCTGTCTGTCCGAAAACTTTAACATTGGCCATAACTTTTTCAATATTGGCGTGCATGCGTATCTCATAGAGCTGCACATATTGATTGGTGAAAAGTCAAGGTCATCCTTCAAGGTCAAGGTCAAAGGTCAAATTTTGCAATATTGAAGATAGCAACTCCATATTCGGCATGCATGTGTATGTCATGGAGCTGCACATTATGAGTGGTGAAAGGTCAAGGTCATCCTTCAAGGTCAAAGGTAAAATATATGGCTTCAAAGCTGCGCATCAGGGGGCATTGTTTTTCACAAACACAGCTCTTGTTTAATATATTTTCTGCACATTTCTTCAAAAAACTTACATCAATACACGATTTTCTTCGTTAATTCAATCATTTCTGACAGACTTGTGTACATATTTCGCTTACATTTTGACGCGCGTAGGTAGGACCGCATTACCGCTTCCGAAATGTGTATTCATACTATTGCCTTCGAGGAACTTATCTGATGTTTGACGGAAAGGGCCGAAAATGTGCGAGTGTGGGTCAAGTTCCCCACAGGTACTACTTTCCCGTTCCCCCAATTTTTTTTCCGTACCTAAAATTTTTCGTACCAATTTTTGTTCGTACCCTATTTTTTTTCGTACCCATTTTTTTTTCATCCCCAATTTTTTGTTCGTACCCAAACCTTTTTCGGTCCCAATTTTTTTGTTCCCAAATATTTTTTCGTACCCAAATTGGTTTTCATACCCAAATATTTTTCGCAAAATTTTTGTACCAAATTTTTTTTTCGTACCAACATACACAATTGTGGTGATTGTGGTGATGTAGATAAACTTAACTTGATGCTTTTATATCCATCCTCTCAAAAGCATCGTCACACCAGTACTGTCAGTACTTTGATTTATCATAGAGTCAATGTTTTTTAAAAGTCGTAGCTACTGTGACCTTGAGAGCTTCCCGTCGAATAAATTAATATCAGGTATGATATAGTGCGGAAACACGCCCATTTGTAACCATTTCCTTAGTGTTTTTAAAGGGATCTTTTCACGCTTTGGTAAATTGACAAAATTGAAAAAAGTTGTTTCAGATTCGCAAATTTTCGTTTTAGTTATGATATTTGTGAGGAAACAGTAATACTGAACATTTACCATGCTCTAATATAGCCATTATATGCATCTTTTGACGATTTTAAAACCTAAAAATTATAAAGCGTTGCAACGCGAAACGATTGAATAATTTGGAGAGTTCTGTTTTTGTCGTTAAATTTTGTGAAACTACGAAGATTGCTTATATAAGGTATAAAATACGTCATGCATGTGTACTTGGCGGAATAGCTCAGTAGGCTAAAGCGTTTTTACTTCAGGACTCTGGCAGGACTCTAGGGGTCACTGGTTCGAAACCTGGTCCGGGCAATGTTCTTTTCCTTTTTTAAATTTTATTCTTGATTTTTTACTGGAGCTTTTACGATCCAATGTTTACATTTATCGGTATAAAGCATTTAATGAATAAGTTAAAAAATGCCAAAATCTGTGAAAATGCCCCTTTAAGCATAATAACACAAGGAACGCAATGTTGTCTTCCGTCCACAATTCGTAAGGGGTTTTCTCAATAGTGTAAAACACGGTCGTTTTACAATGAAAACTAGTGATTGTGTCTGTTGTGAGTTTGCTAAATAAAGATTTCTTACTCATCTTCAAAATGATATAACATTTAATATTTGCTATGTTGAAACTTAAAACAAGCATCCGTTCAAATAGATTCGGTGAAAGTCGCTACTCTTCACGTTTATAATCGCTTTTCGGACGATACGCGGGAACTACATGTAAAAAGCACCATTCAGAAGCTGGGGAGACGGACACCGGCCTCATCGTCTATATATCCAGTGTTGTATTTCAGAAAGATGCTTGCGAACCGCAAAGGCCTGAACAATACCCCATTCTTCTATAGAGCTCACTGACTGCTCACCAAAATAGTCCACGACGTGTTGCGTTATAATCGCGTAACAAAGCTCTCCTTAAATGTCACAGAGGCAGGTACTGTTTGTTTTGATCATTTTCGATATTATTGTGTGTGATATATGTAAAATAATACCTGCATTTTAACTCGGTACTCGGTCACAAAATCGCCCGGGAAAAACATAATGGACTTTCTTTAACCGTTGATAACACAGTATTGCTTTCAAGATGAGGAAACAAAAACTACCGAAATAATATAGTGTCATAATAAGACGGAAATCGTTTCATTACCGAACCACTGGTGTTTACCGTACTCGTTCAGTCGGTATGGAAATCGTTCTTGAAAGGTTGAATAGGCTATCAAAACTTTGCTATAAATAACACAGTTTGGCTTAAAATTTCTGTTCCATTTATAAGAAACAAATATTTTTTTATAGACCCGCGTCATGCGAAAATGGGTCTTATGCTAAATTAGGTTAGCGTAACTATGGTCCAGTCTGCGCATCTCGCAGTAGATCATCAGTAGGTCATCAGATGAGACCACGAAACCTTTCGTGATTTATAGCGGACAGCGCAGCTCCTGACCAGACTGCGTAACTGCGCAGACAGGGCTTTAGCTACGCTAGCCAACACGCCATAAAAACCATTTTTGCATGACGCGACTGTAAAAGTGTGATTTGAATGTGTAGAAAGAAAACTGTGTGTTAATCAAATATTAGAATACCATATATTTCGATGGTGAAAAAATAAACTCATAATAAAAAAATGTGTGGACACAAATTATATGATCTCCCGTTGTATATTTTTTACGAACATTTACGTGTCGTTTGCATACACGTGCAATTAATAAATCACATTTCATGCGGTAAATATGCGACTAACAAGTGACACAAAACAACAACAACAATTTAAACCTTTTTGTTTAATTTCATTAATAAAAACATATTTTTCTAACATTATTTTAAAGTCAGGAGATTATATTTTTGCTTTTACGAACGACAAATCGCCACTACTACTTGTTGCAAAAGATATATCGCGTGCCAGACTATGCTTAAAACTGGCATTACGTGCGAATGCTGGTGTCAAATTACGCAAAGTGTATATTGTTTCAATAATCGTTGCAAATGTATGCAAAAGTTATGTTTTCATCATTTTATTAAGGCATAATGTTGACGCTCGATCAAAGCCTGACGAAGACGTAAAGTAAAAATGTTTTTTTTTTCCTGTAAGATTCTGATGTTCACCCAAGGATTTTATATTTGAATAGTATCGATATTTGCCAAAGCCAAATGCACGAAATATACATTCTCACCGATCACCGAACGTTTGCTATAAATATATAGTTATATCTTCACAGGGATTTCCGATGTGTTTTGTATATATATTTAATTATTCTAAATTCAACATCACTTCAAAACATTTTAACACGGATGCAACGTCGAATGTTTTGTTTCCTTATGTTTCTTAATGTTTACTTAAAATAAAATACGAAGTAGTATTATTCCGTAATGCGTTAAAACAAATATATAACGGCATGAAACAGGTAACTAAACAGTTATCAGGTTTATCAATTATTGTAACCGGTAAAATAACCGGTTACTGAAAATTTCAAAATGTTTATATATACATAGTTTCAAATGCACGTATGTCATTTTTCACGTTCATAAATTCTCCCCTTGAAACGAACGTAATTTATGATCGTTTTCAAGGGTTACAAAAGTGGCCACATCATGCTCGTGATAAAAAGGTAATATTAATAACACCTTTAATTTCATATTTGCAAAAGCATGTAAGACTTATTATGAAATAATCTTGTGATAAAGCATATGGATTAGAAATAAACACATAAATAATGTTCATTTACAAGTATGTTATTTTGGTGGGGCCGCTTAAGCCCAAGCCTCAGTAGCACGGATGGATACGGCAGTCCCGGATCGTCCCAGGTCACCACCGGGCCAAGATTCGGGACGATCCGTGGACTTTTGTGATCTTTTAGCATCGACGGTCTTCCAAAGACCATCACCCAGGTGACAGCAGGGCAGTCTCTCTGACCAAACCGTACTAACACAGACAATACTGGCAGCAACACGCAATGAACACGGCACCCACGAGGGCTGTCCCGGACAAATATGGAACAGTTACGGATAGCCCCGGATAAACATTGACCTACACGTCATCTACATGGACGATCCCGGACCTTCACGACAACGACATGGATACACACGGCAGCGATACGGACCAACACGATTTGCCCTGGACCGACAATAATTTGAATAAAAGCAGCTTGATTTTTGGTGCTTCCATCAATTCGGCTGTCCTGGTACGCGCGCTTCTTACCTGGGCGATCCGAGTTCAATACTCACCCCAAAACAGCACGAGACCACACCAATATTGAAATCGTTCAGTTATACATGTAAAACAAATTAAAGCTTTGATTCAAAATTCGTCCAATATTTATTGAGCCAAGTAAATTAATTAGGAATGAGTGCTGGGCACGCTCAGGGCCCTCACACAATGCAGATCAGGCGCGGAATTACATCATAAACTCCGAAATACACATACACACATGGGTATCATTATGCAATCGGATCTCGAAGGTGTAATCTCGTATTTCATGTACATAGCTAAAACGCCACAATTCCAGCCAAAATGAAACGTACTGTCCAAGTGGGCCTGCTAGTTCACAAACTATCGTTTCGAGCAGCATCCGCCTGATGAAGAACGGCAGAAACACGACGAAACAAGCTCGAGCTCGAGGAAGCATCAGCACCACCAACAAAAACTGACGCTTCGAAGAAAAAAAGATGCCTCTCGTACTTTCAGAGGAACAGGGGGGTCGATAAGGCCGATTGGCTCAATGAGAACCTTACGTTGTACACGAAGAGCAAGCAGAAATACAAAACGCAGCAAAGAACATAGACCTTTCGAATCAGGCAGAACTTAATCTGGAATCCGAGCATATGCTGAGGACATGTTCGAGAGCGTCAAAACTGTTAGACAAGGCAACACAAATAAAAGTGATAGGTTTAACTTCCTTATGCAGAACTTTGTGTTTCTGGTGTTTCACATATTAAGAGGGAATGGCAGATCAGCATAAAGTTTGAGTATAAATGTATAGTAATTATGTGATTCTACCGTCATTTTTTATTACATGATGTTATTTTTATCACGTCATTTGCCACATTTCATCTCATCTCATCTTCGCTTGTGGCCCCATCTGGGACAACCAGCTTCCTCCAGGCGTCAACCGATTCTGGGCGAGTCTCTCCAGCTGCCCCAACGGTTTGCCCATCTGCTTAGCATCTACATCCAGGTCGCGACGCCAGGTGTTTCCATGCCGCCCTAACTTCCGTTTCCATTGGGGGTGCCAGATGAGAGATTGCCTTGTCGTATTGTATGCAGGCTTGCGAAGTGTGTGGCCTATCTACCGCCAATGTCTCTGGATGATGTCTTCTTCAATCGTTACTGCTTTCTTCTTCTCCATAATTTTTCGTTGGGGATCTTATCTGGCCAGCGGATCACGAGAATCTTCATGAGGCAGGTGATTATGAAGACCTGTATTTTCTTTATGGTGGTGACAGTGGTTATCCAGGTCTCTGCTCCATAGAAGAGTATTGCCTTCACGATGAAAAATGAAAAGACTAATCGTGGTGGTGATGCCAGTTGCGCTGGATCCCCAGATGTTCTTCAGCTGATGGAAGGCTGCTCGTGCTTTACCGATGCGGGTTCTGACGTCTGCACGTCTGCATCCGTCCCCCCATGGTTGTTCAGACTGCTGCCGAGATATGTGAAGCTGTCCACCTCCTCCTGCGCCTTGCCTTGGACTGTGATGGGTGTGTCGTTGGATGCGTTGGTCTTGAAAAACTTGCTCTTCCCTCTGTTGATGGTGAGGCACAGTCCAGCTAAGTTGTCCGCTACCATGTTTGTCTTTTCTTGCATGTTTGGTGTTGGAGAGCAGAGCCAGATCGCAGGAAAAGTCGAGGTCGTTCCACTGTTTCCATCGTGTCCACTGGATTCCGTTCCGTCCGCTATTGATCACTTTTGATTCATGATCCAGTCTACGGCCAGCAGGAACAGGAAATGTGAGAGTAAGCAGTCTTGCATCACTCTGGTTCTCACTTCGAACGCTTCCATGAGCATACTGCTATGATGAACAATTCACAAGACTTCCTGATGATGGTGATCTTTGATTTGCCGTTTTTTAATTGCTTGATGGCGCTGCTGATCTCTTCCTTCATGGTAGCGCAGCACTTGATTGGCAGATCGCTTGTAGCTGGCAGAATCTCCTGTGGGTTTGCAGGAGCTGGCCTGTTGAGTAGCTCCTGGAAGTGCTCAATCCACCCTTTCTTCTACCCTTCGTCATCTGTTATCACTCCTCCAGTTTTGCCCATTATTTGCCTCTCTGTCTTGGCAAACTTTCCTGCTTATCTCTTGATGATGGAGTACAGATGCTTTGTTCTGTTCTGATATGCTGCCTCTTCCGCCTCTGTTGCAAGCGTCTATAGGTAGTTCCGCTTGTCTGTTCTAATTGCTAATACTTCGCTTGACACTTCTATTTGCCTCGATGAACTCTTCTTGTGCTTTCACTTTTGCGGGTCATGTTCTGCTGTTGTTGACATTTGCCTTTTTCACGTTTTTCTTCAACTCTCCGAAGCTTCACTGCTTATATCCACTCTTTGTGGGTGTACAACTTGGTGACCAGTACTTCTTGACATGTTCAGGTTGCTGCTACTTTCACTTTCAATCACTTCTACTCTATCGTCTCTTCTTAAAGCACCTCTTCTAGGACCTTGCACTTGTTTGAGAGAGTGACCTTGAACTCCTCTTGCTTCCAGATGTCTTTCAGCGTAGCGGTGGTGTTGGCTGGGCCCCCCTGTCCAACTCTTCTTCAGCTTCAGTTTCAATAGGGTGACAAGGAGATGATGGTCCGAAGCCACGTCTGCTCCTCGCTTGATACGTATACTATATACTGAAGAGAGCGACATATGTACTCTGTTGTCAATGCCGATCTTGGCGTTAAAGTCACCTACAATAATGATCATGTTTATCTTTGGTCTGTCTTGTATGTTAATTGGCAATCTGTTGTAAATGTTGTCCGTCTCGTCTTCTTTACTATCGGTCGTCGGGGCGTAACACTGGATCATGTCCACGTTGGTCCACTAGCTTCTTCTTTGTAAGGAAAAAGACGGTCATGATCTGTGGTCCGTGCGCCTCCCGCCCGATGGGTGCTGTCTGTGCCGACTTGGAAAGCATTGCCATATTTACTATCGGATAATATGGTGTGGAATAAACTAAGAGATAATACATTTAGTTGACACGTGACTTGTGTATTGTCAATATAACATGCCGGAAATAACTAATGACGGCTGCTATGTTTATCGACATTGCAATGTTTAACTAAATACTAAATGGAAGCATCAGGATAAACAAATAGATGGTTAGTGTCTTGGTTTCCTCATTAAACATACTAACCAAATAATATCTGTATAATTAATAACATATAATTACAGCGTATTTACTTGAAAATGCTTCCCGGACTACTAGTAGTACTAAGAACGCACACGGACAGCCAAGACACAAACACGGCTGTCCCCAGATCCTATACGGCGGCTAATCGGACCACCTCGGATCATCTTCCATCGTCCAGGATAATCACGGATCAACACGACAGTAATGAGCTTTTCAACACTTCAGTGTTGGCCTCCCTGAGCCACAAGGACAATCCTTGACGTTCCAGGACCTACAAGGATCGATACGGATCTACCGTGTTGATCCGGCATCTATATGTGAATGTGGCTTATATTCGCATCGTTTCGCTTACACAATTGTGTGCAATTATTTAGGTGTGTGTGTGTGTGTGTGTGTGTGTGTGTGTGTGTGTGTGTGTGTGTGTGTGTGTGTGTGTGTGTGTGTGTGTGTGTGTGTGTGTGTGTGTGTGTGTGTGTGTGTGTGTGTGTGTGTGTGTGTGTGTGTGTGCGTGCGTGCGTGCGTGCGTGCGTGCGTGCGTGCGTGCGTGCGTGCGTGCGTGCGTTCGTGCGTGCGTGCGTGCGTGCGTGCGTGCGTGCGTGCGTGCGTGTGTGTGTGTGTGTGAGGGTGTGTGTGCGCGTGTGTGTGTGTGCGTGCGTGCGCGTGTATATGTGTACGTGTGTTTTATTTTAACATTTCACTTGTTGTAATTATCAGTGTGTCGTTTATATTTCAGGTCGACGTTTAGTGTTGTTTTGTAATAAAACAAGTTTAAATATACGCTTTGTTAAGTAATTTAAATTTGCGTCAGATGTTAATTGTTATTCTTTTCGTCACAGTTCAATAAACATGCGTGTTTACTAATGCACGTGATTTTCGTGAGGTTTGGCGGATGAAGCGTCATTCGATGCCCGCTTACAGGAGAGAACGCACGTGGTGGTTCAATATATTTATTGAAAGTTTGAATATTGTGTTTGAAAAATGTCAGAAAAATCAAGAAGATTCGTCAACACTAACCTATTATTCTCTATATAATCAATAAGTTAACATGGGAATGCATTCAGTGCAGTTATGAATTACATGTATAACAATTGAATTGCTATTATTTCCGTCACAGTTCAATAAACATGCGTGTTTACAAATGCACGAGATTTTCGTGAGTTTTGACGGGTATAGCGTCATTCGAGGTCCGCTTACAGGAGAGAACGCACGTTGTGGTTCAATATATTTATTAGCTCATCTATTTTTTGAAAAAAATTTATGAGCTATTGTCATCACCTTGGCGTCGGCGTCGGCGTCGGCGTCGGCGTTGGCGTTGGCGTTGGCGTCGGCGTCCGGTTAAGTTTTGCGTTTAGGTCCACTTTTCTCAGAAAGTATCAATGCTATTGCATTCAAACTTGGTACACTTACTTACTATCATGAGGGGACTGGGCAGGCAAAGTTAGATAACTCTGGCGTGCATTTTGACAGAATTATGTGCCCTTTTTATACTTAAAAAATTGAAAATTTTGGTTAAGTTTTGCGTTTAGTTCCACTTTTCTCAGTAAGTATCAATGCTATTGCATTCAAACTTGGTACACTTACTTACTATCATGAGGGGACTGGGCAGGCAAAGTTAGATAACTCTGGCATGCATTTTGACAGAATTATGTGCCCTTTTTATACTTAGAAAATTGACAATTTTGGTTAAGTTTTGTGTTTAGGTCCATTTTATTCCTTAAGCATCAAAGCTATTGCTTTCATACTTGCAACACTTACTAACTATCATAAGGGGACTGTGCAGGCAAAGTAATGTAACTCTGACTGGCATTTTGACAGAATTATGTGCCCTTTTTATACTTAGAAAATTGAAAATTTGATTAAGTTTTGTGTTTAGGTCCACTTTATTCCTACAGTATCAAAGCTATTGCTTTCATACTTGCAAGATTTATGAACTATCATAAGGGGACGGTGCAGGCAAAGTTATGTAACTCTGACTGGCATTTGGACGGAATTATGGGCCCTTTATACTTAGAAAATTGAAAATTTGGTTAAGATTTATGTTTTGGTCCACTTTACCCCTAAAGTATCATAGATATTGCTTTCATACTTGGAACACTCACAAACTATCATAAGGGTACAGTAAAAGGACAAGTTGCATAACTCTGGTTGTCATTGTTACGGAATTATGGCCCTTTTTTGACTTAGTAACTTTTAATATATGGTTAAATTTTGTGTTTCGATCCACTCGAAGTATCAAGGCTATTGCTTTCAAACTTCAAATACTTACATGCTATCATGAGGTTACTGTACCTGGCAACTTGAATTTTACTTTGACCTTTGAATGACCTTGACTCTCAAGGTCAAATTATTAAATTTTGCTAAAATTGCCATAACTTCTTTATTTATGATTAGATTTGATTGATACTTTGATGAAACTACTCTTACCTGACATACCACAATAGACTTCACCCAAACCATCCCCCGTGCCCTCTCCCCCCTCCCCCCCCCCCCCTCCCCCCTCCCCCCCCTATTTTTTTTTTATTTTTTTTTTAAGATCATCTCACAAATGACCACCACACCCTCACACTATACCCCCACCTCCCCCCACCCCCCCCACCCCCCCCCCCCAATTTTTTTTTTTTTTTTTTTTTTGTAAGATCATCTCACAAATTATCACCACACCCTCCCACTATACCCCCCCATTTTTTTTAAAACGGTTATGTTTGAAATACCGTCCAACCATCGCACCCAAACCCCCCCCCCCCCCCCCCCCCCCCCGATTTTTTTTTTTTTTTCGCTTTTTTGGAAGATAATGTAATAAATGTTCACAACCCCACACTATACACCCCTCTTCACTCCACTCCTCCCTCCTTTGTGATTGAAAATGAGAGTCCCTTCACCTTTAAAAAGAAAATAGATGAGCGGTCTGCACCCGCAAGGCGGTGCTCTTGTTGAAAGTTTGATATTGTGTTTGAAAACTGTCAGAAAAATTGATAAAATATCAAGAAGTTTTGTCGGGGAATTTCAGCAATACAGTGACTGTGGAACAGTCATTGCTCAGCAGTGAAGTAGAAAAAGCTTTGGACTAGCAGAGAGATTTAATTTTTGATCAATTTGTCGTTCGTTTCGGAAACAAATCAAATAATAACAGAAATCAAGATTTTCAATCTAGAAAAAAAGTTTAAAGCATCAGTTTAATTTCATTATGGAGAGAGTGGACAATTTGGAGAAGATTGAACGATTATGTGATTTACAAAACGTTGAGCATGCTACATCCGTAATAAGGTAAGAGGCTCAAGCTCTGCAGCAACTGAAGATAGCAGACAAGCATGGCTGGGACACAGTATGTGAGTACGATGAACATCCTTTAGCCGACAATGACGACGATGCTGCAAAACTCCGCAGCGCTATTGCGCGTGCTAACCGGAACCGACGATTCCGGCCTTATAACGTCAGCAGCAGGTCCAAAGACTACGGCGCCTCCAGTATTCAACCGTCTTCGCAGTTTCTTCGTGGTCCTTCAGCAAGATTCGGAGAGGCTGCGTCAAGACGTTATCAAGAAGGTTTTCTCCAACAACAGCGATTGGTTTTAACGATTGATATTGAGCACGTACATGGCCCTTATACACGGACAACTTCTTGAACAACCTGATATTGAGCACGCACGTGTCAAGGAATACCGTTTTCTCCGCACAATAAGTCTAAAACAACCTCGCATTGGCATGTACTGGTACATGTAGCGATACATATCGAATGTAAAGGCACTGTAAATGTTAGTTTCGTATACGAAATTGGCTATCTTGATCATCAAACTTTTATTTTCAATAGGAATTTTATTGCAAGGCTCCTGTTTCGGTGTAGCTGCTTTTTGTTATGGCTTGAATGTCTAACATTTGCGTTATCTAGCAAGTTTTTGTCTGATCCAGCTCAAAATTTCCTCATTTTTTTGCAATGATAGTCCAGACATTTGAGGTGAAATTTCAACAAATAATACAAAATTCTATAGACCTCAATGTTACTTTCACATTTTACATTAATATGAGTTTTTTGTCAGATCCAATTGAAATTTCACCACAAGTTACCCGACTATCGTTGAAAGCATGGAGGAAATTTTGAGTGGGATCAGACAAGAAAACCTATTAAATATCGCAAATATTCCACATGTCAAACAATTTTAAATGGACAGTAAGTCGTCTAACCTGTGAACCGGGCTCTTTTCATAGCTTTCGAATTACTCTAAGTCTAATGCTTTCGAATTAATTGATCTTATGAATATTGTTATAAAAAATAACAATATTCAGGTTTAGATCTTAACTTTTTATGACACTAGCCATGTTTTGGTTGTAAGAAGTTTTCTAGTTGGCGTAAAAAAATGTGTATCAGGTTACATGGTGTATAAAATTAGGTACAATCTGAAATCAGTTATTACTTTGTCTGCTAGTGGAGGGGGGGGGGTAGAACTTACATTCATGCATTATGATAGCTGTAATGATTCATCATCTCATATTGAGAATTACATGCAAAACGAAATCATACATGTACATGTATATATAAAAAAACTATTTTCTACTTTGTTTTGTCTACACATTTTTTGTATTTCCTATTAAAATTGAAGCTTATTCTTTTGTTGTCAAGTAGCATGTATCTTGTTGACACAGGTGTGTGAATGCCAATCACTATTTTTAGTTTGATTTGGTCAACACATGAAGAAGAATCTATTAGTTTGTTTATCAGCTTTTATTCTATCTGAAAGATAACCATTTTAGCCTGAGAATTATGAAAGATCTTGCATGATCAGTATAATTTTTAGCCATACATGCTTTCAGACTGTGAAATCCAGTCAGCAGACACTTTAAGAAAGAATAATATGGAAAAAATGTATGTGTATATCTTGTGTTTAATAATAGCCTTAATGATTTAGTATTTTGCATGTATTGTTTTGCAAACAAAACAAGTAAGAAATTCTGACTTTCTATGGAAAAAGAAATAGAAATGGTCTTTATAGTTTTCATTTTGGGTCTAAAAAATTAAGATGGGGATAGGGGTGAAAATCATGGACTTGAAACACAGATTTAACAGGCCAGAGGATACTTTTTAGAAGCTAACTTTGCTTGGTTTATATTTACATTTTGTCTACATAAGGCACAAATAATAGATTTTTTGTTTCCTGTAACATGCCATCTATTTAGAGACACCAATGATTGACCTGCGTTTAATGTTATTGAATCTGGTTTTGATGCACGGACTCAGTTGAATGCTTAGGGCAATCTTTCCTTCAAGAATACTTGCCAAATGCAAGCAAGGATACAAGCAACAAAGTCTTTTTTATTATGCTTAATGTAGAACTTTTTTCTCTCTTTACATTTGAATCCGTACTATTAAAATGCGAAGGATGCTGCAATAGTAGACTAATTTTTATTTGTATTCATGTGTAGGATAAACCTACGAGCTGTTGATAATATTGTGATTATTGTCTGTGATTATTTGTGTGATTTAAGTATTTCAACCAATCTTTTGCCAATTGAAGTTTTATTTTTTTTTATTTTTTTTTTACAATAAAACAATATTTTTTACATTCAGCATAGTATTGTTATTAAATTATCTCCTTACAATTAATGAATAAATAATTAACTATTTTGGCCGACACAAAGGAAATATTTATTCTTGGCGCATTATCAGTGCGCCCAATTCATTGCAAACAAACGCTGAGTGTTTCAATAAAAAAAAATCACTAATAAATGTACTTTGGGATTGAAAAAACAGACAAAAAAACACAATAAAAATACCAAAAAAAAACAGCCAAAAAACACAATAAAGCTGTTGTCAAACTATAGCATAAAACAATGTCCAGGTCCTTGACATGTGCGTGCTCAATATCAGGTTGTTCAAGAAGTTGTTCGTGTATAAGGGCCATGTGCGTGCTCAATATCAATCGTCAAAACCAATCGAAACTCAATTTTCCTTTCGAAATAACGCCATGAGCAATCGATTTATCCATTTTTGTCATCCAAAATGCGTCCACATGAACAAATGGTACTTAAACGGTGCTCATTAGTGTGAAAAAAGTGATATTATTGTTAGTCCGTGTTAAATTTCCATTGACGGTTCAGGAAATCGCAAAATATTCCATGACTTATCCATAGGCGCTCGATGGCAATGTTTATTTATGTATTTATTTATTATTATAAATATATTTTAGTTACCCGTTTTTATTATAATGCAAACACATGCTAAATAAATAAAAATCTTCCGACAAAACGTCTTGTTAAAAAGAAGAAAGTTCGACTATGAACATAGATATTGACAAGGTAGGGCACTCGCCACTTTCTAATGCCACGGAAGTGCGTTATTACCCATAATTAAATCGCTGCCACCCCGCGCGCTTATTATCCCCTCCGAAAAAAATGTCGAAGGGGATATAGTAATAGTCTCCGCCCGTCTGTCCGTCTGTGCGTTTGTGCGTCCGTCTTTCCGTCCGAAACTTTGTCCAGAGCATTACTCCAAATCTATTCAATAGATTTACTTTAAACTTAGAATATAAACAGATGGCAATTAAGAGAAGTGCAGTGACCAAGAAACATAACTTTATTTACCTTAGTTTTTGAATCTCCATTTTTATAATTTCAAAGAAAATTTTTGTCCGGAGCATAACTCTAAATCAATTGAAGGGATTTACTTGTAATATAAACAGATGGCAAGTAGGAGAAGTGCAGTGACTAAGAACCATATCTCTATCTACCTTAGTTTTTTAATTATCTCCCTTAGATTAATTTCAAAGTAATTTTTTTTCCAGAGCATAACTCTAAATCCACTAAAGGGAATTACTTGAAACTTAAAATATAAACAGATGGCAAGAAGTGACTAAGAATCATACCTCTATCTACCTTAGTTTTTTAATTATCTCCCTTTATTTAATGCCAAAGCAAATTTTTGGCCGGCGCATAACTCTAAATCTACTGAAGGGACTTACTTGAAACTTGAAATATAAACAGATGGCAAGTAGAAGAAGTGCAGTGATTAAGAACTCTATCTACCTTTTTTTTTATTATCTCCCTTTATTTTATTTCAAAGTAAATTTTTGTCCGGAGCATAACTCTAAATCTACTAAAGGAATTTACTTGAAAGTAGAAATATAAACAGATGGCAACAAGGAGAAGTGCAGTGAACATAAACCATAACTCTTTCGGCTGCAGTTTTTGAATTATCTCCCTTAATTTATTTACTAGTATTTTTTATTTTTTATTTATTCATAATTTTAAATTATATTTAGTTTAATTTCATAGTAAATATTTTAGCTTTTCGATTTTTAATATCTCCCTTTATCTAATTTTACAATAATATTTTAATTTGAACACTGAAGTATTCACTATAAAATGAATTGATGAGTTTAAGGAAAAATACAGTGATCAAGAACAGTAACTGTTTATAGTCTTCTTTTTTAATTACCTCCCTTTCTTTCATTTCCATATATTTATTCTCTACAGCATAACTCCAACACTATATAACTAATTGATCCTTGAAATATAAATAGATGACACATGTGCCATATTTTATAAATATTATTCTACTCTCTAAAACAAATGATGTCATACGAGCAAACACATTTCGGCGGGGATTAGGCACAACTGTGACAAGCTCTTGTTGAAATGCGCGCGCAGGCCGGGAACCTCGCTCTTTTTCTATCTACTTTCAGTTTCAACAGAAACCTCCACAGACGATGTGATGAAAAGGGAAGCGGACAACGACAACGAGCGAGGCATGGTATAGGGGAGATAACCATGGGTTATGGTTAGGGTTAAGGTTATGGGTCGGGTTAGGGTTAAGATTAAGACTAACCCTAACCTAAACCCGACCCCTAAACCCACCCCTACCCCTTTCCCTAGCCCTATAACCCATAATGCGCATAACAATACCATGCCTTGCTCGTTGTCGTTGTCCTCTTCCCTGATAAATCCCTACAACAATTGTTTCACTCACTTAATGGGGTAATCAACAAAAAATGTTGTAAATTAATCATTGCTTACCAATTGTTTAACCGGAAACCTCGCTCTATCTCTACAACAACAGCAAATACACACTATGGGCGCCATATTTAATTAAAAATAAATAAATGAATAAAACATTGCCATCGAGCGCCTATCTCCACACTCAGACCAAGCAGAGGAAAACGGTTGATACTCGCTGAAACCGCTTCTGGCTGGCCCTATGATAGGCGTCATCAGACACAGCATATCATCACAAACACACAGCATACCATAACAAACCAACAATATACCATCACAAACACACAGCATACTATTGCAAGCACACGGCATATTATTATTATAAACACATATCACATGATTTAAACCCACATAATTTCATTGAAACCTGCGATAATATATCACTAGTCAACAGGAGACAGACGAGGCGTTCCGTAGATTCCCGTTGTCGGCGTGGCATGTCGTTTTAAGTAGGCAATAGCGTTGATTTACAATTTCGCATATCTGTCACTTAAAATTTCACGAAAGTACATTCGCTCTTTACTGCGAGGAATTGAAAGAAGACGGATAAACGAGGTATTTTGTCACCAGGGACTAATTAAAAATATGCATTTAAAGCGTAAAACGCACAAATAAAGAGTCCTTATTATTTAAAAAAAGGACCCATTTCATTAATACAAATTTAAGTTTACTTTTTCTTGTAACTATAAAATTAATTCAAGCATGTTGAATACAAATTAATTAAAGCCTGTTATCAAACTGCAAGGAGCACATTCACTATTTTGTTCGCAATTTTTCTTCAACAGTGTAATGAATGCTTTAACCTAGTTTCAGTTGATGAATTTGCCATTAACATTTTTTAAACTTGTCTGGTTTAGGTTATTCATAGTTTATTTTTCACTCTATAAAAACCTTTTACTAGAATTCAAATGTTACAAGTTTTTTTTCAAAGAAGGTGATTGAAGTCTAGTAGTGTGTAACCGCACGTATCTGAGACAGGATATTTCATTCCCATGCAGGAATTTCGGATAGAGTTGCTTTTATAACTTTATCCAAGTGCATTTGTATTAATAACATTTGAAGATATGTTTTAACAATCTTGTCTTGATGAAGATGATGACAATGACGACGACAACGAAAACGACTACGGCGACGATGATGATGATGATGATGATGATGATAATAATGATGATGATGATGACGACGACGACGACGATGATGATGACGACGACGACGACGATGATGGTGATGATGATGATGATGATGATGATGATGATGATGATGATGATGATGATGATGATGATGATGATGATGATGATGATGATGATGATGATGATGATGATTAAAATTAATGTTATTATTTTTATGATTATAAATAATATTTTGATAGGCGACATTAAATTTGCAAATACTTGTAGTTTGAAAAAAGTTTCATTACATTTATACAACTTACATAAATTTATTATTGCATAATTAATCATCCTTATATCAATGTATAAATATAATCTCTATCATGACTTTATTTGAGACATAAAGTTGTACTTTATGTTAACTCAAGAAAAAAACAACATAAAAATGTATACGATTTTCAGAGGAAATATCATTCAATTATTGCTAAGGAAAACGAAATTATTAGTCATATTACCATTTATTTTATCTACATATTCCTATTAATATGATATCAAACACAACCCTACTAATGAAAACGATGTGTTGTTTATTGAGTCGCTGGTCTTAAATTACGACTACAATTGACTTTTTTAGTTCTCAACGCAAACGGTTCATCTTAAACGTATTAAACGAATCGTCCGATAAAGGGCTGCAAACAAATGCATTTTAGAAAAGAAATGTCCGTACATTTGACAGAAGATAAATGAAATAAATTCAATATGAGTATTAAAAGCGACATGAGTGCACGTAGTGTTCTAGTAAATAAAGATTTACATACATTTAAAATACATAAATTTACCGAATAATGCCATTTGCATTAATATTTTCTTTTTCTTTCTAATATTGATTTAAAATGTAAGTTAATACCCGCTGATATATTTTAACTATGTCAGAGCCGCAACTTACGTGTAGCATAGGGCGTAGGAATACAGTTACATTTTCGGTTTTATTTTCGTCCAAGTGAACTTCTTAAATGTTCACTCATTTCGCATTCTATACATTGATGGTGACGTCACTACGTTATTGTCAGTAAGACCGGTGTGTCGCGTAAAAAATGACGTCATTTCGCGCAACCTAAATGAAAGTTGGCGTAGTTAATGTTCGCGAAAAATTATGACGTCATAGCGCAATTGTTGGATAAAAAATTAGTACGTTCATACATAATAATGCTTAGTTATTTAGCATACATTGGCCGATTTGTGGTATGACTGACGGTTCATGTTTGCGGATCATCAACTCAGCACACAGTGTTAACGTGTAAATGCAAAACATATAAAACATCTATTTTAAAACTAAAAGACGCGTAAAATGAAGGTTGAAAAACACCCAATATTTTTTTTTGAGTATGTGTGTGCGTTTTTCGATTCTGTTAAAAAAAAACCAACAGCCATTTCAAATGTTCTTATTTTCTAATATGGTAAACATGTTTATGACCAAAAACGGCAACTTTCTTAAATCGAATAAATAACACCACCCTGACAAACGATGGTTACAAATCAAACATTCGATATAAACACTGTAATACATATGTCAGAATAACACTAGAAGGATTGTAATTTTCATGTGATTATTTATTTCTAATGATATTTATCACAAACGGCTAATATGAGTTTAAGCATTATTTGGACCCTTCACTGTGACACTAATACTTGAGTCTCAGAATTTATGGTTAATTCCCAAACTGGACATCGGTCTGGGGATATAAATATATGATCTACGATCAACATGTTTGCCCAATATAAATGAAAAATAAGCACATAACGTCCAGCATAGATTTTAATAGAAACAAAGTTTTTAAGTACGCCAGATCAACGATCTTGAACGAACTAGAAAGAGATACAGAGTTCAATTGAGTCGCGCTCTGAGAAAACTGAGCATAATGCACGTGCGTTAAGTGTCGTCCCAGATTAGCCTGTGAAGTCCGCACAGGCTAATCAGGGACGACACTTTCCGCCTTAATTGGATTTATGCTAAGAAGAGACTCCATTTAAACGACAAATGTCATAAAAGTGGAAAGTGTTGTCCCAGATTAGCCTGTGCGGACTGCACAGGCTAATCTGGGACGACACTTTACGCACATGCATTATGCCCAGTTTTCTCAGAACGCGACTCAATAATACAGAGGGATTCTAGTAGTGGTAGTTTGAAAGTTGTAAATACAGGTAACTCATCTAACCAAGTTAAGGAAAGCTCGACATTACGAACCTTCAGATATTCGAGGCTGCTGGTACCCGATCTTTACTAACCTAAGTAAAAAAGGGTCTGCCATCACCAACATCTTATATTTTAATCCGAAAATAAACTTTAGTTTAAACCTATTTATTTTAGCTCGATTGCATAGAAAGCCTAAGGCTTATTTGAAACGCTGTCGAGTATGTTTTCTGGGACTTAAGCCAGTACTTGGTGTATATGGGTTAGATCTAGAGAACCGATCCCGTGACCTCCCGGTCACTTGGAGCACACCATATCCGCTACGCCACGTAAGATGCAAAATAAAGTTTGGGCAATGTCATGTTGTTATAATGTCAAGTTAGTCGCATAAGTGTTTTTGCTGTATCTTTGTTCCATTAACACACCGAAACAAACTGGCATGTGCTTCGCATATCCGAATCAAAATTTGAGATGTTTAATTCTTCTCGGCTAGTGTATCCTTATTGATTGTAATCATATTGCCATGGCACCTAAAAGATCGTATACCATTTCAAAATGACGTTTTAATATGTGTTCGTTCTTCAAATTGTAAACTGTATATTCGCTTTTGACCATGGGCTGGTTGAAGCACGACGTATGTGTGAGCCTTCAATTTGCTTAATATTAACGATAATATTCAATAATAATGCTTTTTTTCAACCACGGTCATGAACAACGTTCGATATTATATAATATTCATTGCATATTAATGCATGATCACTTCATTTTCACATGACCTTTAGAAACATAATATTATATTACATGGTTAAGACTTACCATGTACTATGTAAAAGTCGTAATAGATTTATGTTCTGTTCTTTTTTGTTTTAAACATATTACCAAAGTAAGTATTGCGCAATCGTTTAGCGTGATTTCTACCCACTGGGCGCCTCACACTTGAAGCAGTGTGGGTCTCTTTTGGGCACGTATCTAATGAGTTGTGCAAACCGAAGACAATGGAACTCGATTGTGCTCATTCATGCCCGATAGGATTTATATAGCCCAACTATTGTGACAGTGTTACATGGCCTATCCGTTTAATTAAACCAAGGTAAGGCTTACTGCACATTTTTTTGTCTTTTATGACTCAACACGTTGCGTGTGGATTGTCTTTCAAATTTAACTTGTTTTCAGAAAATTGCGTGTTCATTAATGTGAACTCGCGTTTAAACTTAAAGGGGGCTATCGAGCAAAAATGAGCCATACATTTCTGTTAAGATGTGCCACCAAAATTACCATCATATAATTGTGTACACTTAAATCACTTTAGCTATCATTCAACCAGCATGCAGCATTGTCACATGGTCATAGACCTACAGGACAAAACATGGTGTTTTCATATGTTTAATATTTTGGGTACACTAAAACGAAATTCAAAAAAGTAGATCTAACAACGCCGTTAGTAACGCCGTTGATAATCCAGCACCAGTTAAACATCGTTCGCACCTCACTATACACGTTGCGTGTAGATCGTCTTTCGTCAGGCAGGAAGGCAGACAATCGGACAAACAGACACACAGACAGACAGGCATGCAGGCAAGCATGCGAAATTATTAGTCATATTACCATTAAATGAATCTATATGTTCCTATTAATATCATGTCAAACACAATTCTACTAATGAAAAAAAGATTCTATTTGTTGTATATTGGGTCGCTGGCCTTAAATTACGACTACAATTGACTTTTTTAGTTCTCAACGCAAACGGTTCATCTTAAACGTAACAGTGTACACATGCGTTGTACAGCTTAACACAGGCTTATTTCACATTTTTTTGTCTTTTATGACTCAGCACCCCTTGGCCCTTACCCCCTTTGCTTATACCAAAAGATATTTTAATTCAAAAATGCCTTTAAACAATTATAGAACTTTATTTACTTACCCTACCGAAATTCAGCCAAATTTCTCGTAAACTTTTCCAAGCAGGTCGAACTTTTCACATCAGATCGGGTTTCCGGGGTTGATCCTGATACTAAGACACACTGACACTACGACACATTGACACTAAGACACACTGATACTTAGACACACTGATACTAAGACACACTGACACTAAGACATACTGACAATAAGACACTAAGACACACAGTCATTTAAGACACACAGACACTAAGACACACAGTCATTTAAGACACACAGACACTAAGACACACAGTCATTTAAGACACACAGACACTAAGACACACAGTCACTTATGCACACAGACACTAAGACACTAAGCCACACAGTCACTAAGACACACAGATACGCAGACACATATATAGACATATTTTTCTTCATGAACTTTGTACATCTCGATCATCCTTCGTTACGACTCTTTAAGACTAACTTATTTCTAGTATCAAATTTCATTCATGGAAAATATGCACCGCATTAGACATTCTGTTAACATTGCATTTTTGATTAAGGTGTCGAACAAAGCGGTTTAAACTGCATTTCTGATTAAGGTGACGAACAAAGCGGTTTAACCTATTACCGTTTATAGTAAATAGTGTCACAAATATGATAATGGAAAAAGATAAGAAATACAAAGAAAACAAAGAGAAATTTAAGGAACTGGATGGATATTATGTGAAAGTTCTAGGTTGGCAGGTTGGCTTGTCGGCAACATTCGCTTTCGGGGGAACAGTAGGAGTAGTAGCGGCAGCGTTGGATGTGCTCGATCACGGAAACCATGCAACGCTGTCTGGTTGTAAAATCAAGGTGGGGATAGCGTCTTTGGCGCTGGGAAGCCTGGTCACGTATGTGACCTCGTTGATGAAAGAAAGCACAAATAATCAAATTCAAAACTTAAAAAACATATCTTAAATGATGAATTCGACGAACAGTGCGGGGCGCACTTTGTCGAAAGGAATAACACGAAAGAACACACTCCTACATATACGCTGATCGCAGTAATGAACCAGTTTGGGCAGCCAAGAATCACAAGAAAAGCTGATGATGGATTGCCAGGTCTGATTGAGGCAGGTGTTTCATACATTTCTAGCCTCGCGACGCCAGTCGACCAGATAAAGAGGGACGTTGCTAGGGGCGCCACGGGATTGATCCTCGTTCACCTCTGGGTAAATCAGCTCCACACACTCATTTATACGAGTATCGAGCTGTATGATTACTCGAGGTGCGAGCACACGAGCAGCAATACAAACAAAGATACCCAAAGCGAGCAAAAGACGGTTGATGGAAAAAAGTAAAGAAGTCTGAATCACCACCCGCGAAGAAAAATGGTGCCGACTTTTTTGACCTGATTAGAGTGCTGGCTACTAGCCCATGGCGTGTTCAAGTATGCGGCCTATCGTGTGACATAATTCTTCCTACGTCAGCTGTCTGATTTGGATATTGACTTTTATTAATGTAAGAATGTTGCCGTAGTGTTTTATTTCGTGTTATGCTGTGAATGAATGAATATCCTCTATGTCATCAGTGTGTGTCAATATTGTTACTTTTCTTGTTATACCCCATAGATTTGAACTAAAAAGTTCATTTTGTGTGTGTACTTGTTTTGATAATATCTATAATTAATTTGGTTCCTGTCTTACTTTAGCATATCAACGATTGTTTGCCATACATGTTACTTTAAATAAATTACTAAACATGGGAAAATGGTAGTGAAAATTTGCAAATAATAGCAAAATTTCGTTTTGAAAACATAATGTTTTTACGACGATTTGGTACATTTAAATATACATCAGAACAAACATATGCTGCTCTTTAAGCTGGAAATTCGATTGCATCTTGATATTTTTCTATGACATGAACCGCGACAAATGACATAAACCCCAACAACGACCATCTGGTATGGCAACCATCTTTGTTTTGTTTGTGATATAAATAAAATCTGAAGCTAGAAATGTCTGCCAGGCACTTCTCACAGAACATCATTTCAAAATGCTAATGGACTGGTTTTTATAATTATTATTTTTTCACAAGAACAATGTGCATAGAAGAAGTAATAGTATTAGTAATAATAGTAGTAGTAGTAATAGTAGTAGTAGTAGGAGTAGTAGTAGTAGTAGTAGTAGTAGTAGTAATAGTAGAAGTAGTAGTAGTAGTAGTAGTAGTAGTAGCAGTAATAGTAGTAGTAGTAGTAGTAGTAGTAGTAGTAGTAGTTAGAAGTAGTTGTAGTAGTCGTATAGTCGTAGTAGTAGTAGTATGTAGTCCAGTAGTAGTGTAGTATAGTAGTTAGTATTAGTAGTGTACTAGTAGTAGTAGTAGTAGTAGTAGTAGTAGTAGTGTAGTAGTGTCGTCGTCGTGTCGTAGTAGTCCGTAGTAGCAGTCGTCGTCGTCGTCGTCGTAGTAGTAGTCGTATCGTCGTCGTCGTCCGTAGTAGTCGTGTCAGTCGCCGTCTATCGTGCTATCGTGAGTAGTCGTCGTGTAGTCGTCGTCTCGTCGTCGTCGTCGTCGTCGTCGTGTCGTCGTCGTGTCGTCGTCGTCGTCGTCGTCTACCTGCGCCGTCTCGTCGTGTCGTCTCGTCGTGTCGTCGTTGTCGTCGTTCGTCGTCGTCGTCGTCCGTAGTCGTGGTGGTGTCTATCGTCGTCTTCGTCGTCGTGTCGTCTTCGTCGTCGTTGTCGTCGTGTAGTAGTAGTAGTAGTAGTAGTAGTAGTAGTAGTAGTAGTAGTAGTAGTAGTAGTAGTAGTAGTAGTAGTAGTAGTAGTAGTAGTAGTAGTAGTAGTAGTAGTAGTAGTAGTAGTAGTAGTAGTAGTAGTAGTAGTAGTAGTAGTAGTAGTAGTAGTAGTAGTAGTAGTAGTAGTAGTAGTAGTAGTAGTAGTAGTAGTAGTAGTAGTAGTAGTAGTAGTAGTAGTAGTAGTAGTAGTAGTAGTAGTAGTAGTAGTAGTAGTAGTAGTAGTAGTAGTAGTAGTAGTAGTAGTAGTAGTAGTAGTAGTAGTAGTAGTAGAAGTAGTAGTAGTAGTAGTAGTAGTAGTAGTAGTAGTAGTAGTAGTAGTAGTAGTAGTAGTAGTAGTAGTAGTAGTAGTAGTAGTAGTAGTAGTAGTAGTAGTAGTAGTAGTAGTAGTAGTAGTAGTAGTAGTAGTAGTAGTGGTAGTAGTAGTAGTAGTAGTAGTAGTAGTAGTAGTAGTAGTAGTAGTAGTAGTAGTAGTAGTAGTAGTAGTAGTAGTAGTAGTAGTAGTAGTAGTAGTAGTAGTAGTAGTAGTAATAGTAGTAGTAGTAGTAGTAGTAGTAGTAGTAGTAGTAGTAGTAGTAGTAGTAGTAGTAGTAATAGTAGTAGTAGTAGTAGTAGTAGTAGTAGTAGTAGTAGTAGAAGTAGTAGTAGTAGTAGTACTTCACCGCTCTTTTTTTAATTGCACTCCTCTTTTTCTATCTCGTGGCCACGACATAGCTAACTCGTGGCCACGAGTTACTAAGTCGTTGCCACGAGATAGAGAAAAGAGGAGTGCAATTTTAAAAAAGGGAAGTGAATGTCACCTCTATGCCACCGTAATTATCTCATAAGTTCATATTTATTTATAAAATATAATTAATACTTGCATACTATTTTTAACACTTTTAATTGTTATGGTGACACAGACCATAACTTCAGTTATTTATAAATTGAAAGTTAACTGTCATTTTTTTTAAACTGTTGTGCTGATTCACCTACTCTTTCTTAATGATTAGAGAAGGGTTCAAATTACGTGGTTTTGTAACCAAACCATTGATGCGTACATGTTGATGAAAAATAGTGGCACTTGAAATAATTCGTATATGTGACATACAAAAGGCATAACAATAATGCGTTTCAGTGTTTCTAGTAATATTAATACATTTAGACTATATTCGCTCAATATAAAAAAAAATATATAAAGCATTCTAAGTTAAGAGATCCGGTGCGTGTAGCTCGAAGTTTTGTCCGGACACTCCATGCACCTAAAGGCAACATCTAAACCATGTTGAAACGTTTGTCATGCACAGTTCAACAAACTCTTCAAATAAAAAAAAATACGAACAATTAACAATATAGCACTATATTCAATGTCAAATTTGAAGTTAAGCGTGAAGTGTTGAAGCTCCAATCCGTAATAACAATCGACTAGTTTCCGTGTCATGTGCATTGTGTAAAAATGATGTCACCACCAAAATTGGTGGCGGAAATACCCGAGCGGTTTACGGAAAACAAGATAATCGTTTTGAGTATCATACTATCTTGTGCCATTGCTCGTGATGATTCCAATCGTTTTAGAATATACATATCTATAAAAATAGCATTTTTGTAATGAAATTCGTTTGACCTTTAACTTATATTCAAGTACTAATTAAAAAAATACGTTAGATTATACAATTGAATGACCTGAATATTAAGGTGATCGTTAAGAACGGATTTGGCAGATTCGAGTTAGTTTTTTTCAACTTCAGGATATAGAAGTCCCACACTTTAGTATATACGAATACTTTTTCCTCGCTCAAACTTTCAAAGTTGAATGAACTTAATGTTTCGATGATCGTAAAGAAACACATTTTGACTGCGACCAGATTTGGCTGAGGTATAGTCTTTAGTCGAGAATACATAGTGGATTGGTCTCTTTCTAAACAAATGTAGTTCGGGCATCGGTATCTTTGACACATGTATACGTTGATAATTTAGATTTAAATGGATTAAATTATGAGTTTGCAACAAAATAAGGCGTATACGGCGCATTCTTTTACGTGCACTAATAAAGTATATACAATTATTACACATGCACTTACAATTATGAACCAATATTATTTAATAATTCTAACAAACGCGATTTCCTTCATTTCTACAAGGACAACAGGCAGTGTGCCCTTTAAAAAGTGCAGTTTAAATAATAGAAAATACAGTAATAACTGAATACAAACATTAGAGCATCATTGTAGGTGTGTTATAGCTTTCGTTAACCGCAAGGATAGCGAAATGAATGAACCCAGTAAATAGATAGTACAAAGACTGTAAGCAATTGTGTAGAAGCGTATGCTCTTGGAACAGTTTGATTCACTGTGATGAAAGACGTCACAGTATCCATATGAAAAACCTTAAAGCCCACTCGCTTCGATCTTTCATGACTTTAAAAATTTGTGTAGTGTTACGCAGGAACATGTGGTACGCGGAAACTCGTTCTGTACTATGTATACGTTTCTTTAACAAATTGAGAATGCGTGATTATTTAATAATGTTTATATAGTAGCACCGTATTGAACTAGTGTATCTATATTTTGCATATTCTTTGTCTATCGTATAAATAGCGTGCAACTCCTTGTTTAATCTTGATAAGTTGTGACTAATATAATTGCTTATATTTGGTAAGGAAAACTGTCCCTAAAACGTATCTGTATATGGTACGAATTGGAATTAAGACCGTGGCTTTAGACAAATCCACTGGACACGTATTGGCCTTTGTTTCGGTAGACACAAAATAAAATCGCAATATAAACTGTCAAAACTATAATTTGTGACAGATACACGACTTGTTAATATAAATCGTCTATGTCAAGAATAAAGCCAACAGTACCTTCTTTAGATTCCTGTTTCGAAGCTTCGTTGCCCATCGTGAGTGTTCACAACTCATCCGTCGCTCCTAGGCTTTAAAAGTCTGAAATTCAAAAGGAATTCGGTCGAACATAATGTAAACAAAATGATCATTGCGTAATTTCCTGATTGAAGAAACACTGGATGCATTTTTTTATACGACACAGGGCCTAACGTTAAATTCATCTCCTAAGAATTATCGATAGCGAATTGACAAATCAGCAGCAAATCACGCCTTACTGATAGAATAACGAGCAAGGGACAACACTATTTTTATCACGTAGTCTGTAAATTGTAATACATGGCACAGCTGGTAATTGGAAAATAAATTGATCCCAATATATATCACCTTTACATTCAGTTGTAAAGAATCATAGTTTGAAACAATACTTTGCTTATATAGCCAGTATATTTTACAGGTCAGCACTGTTAAATATTTAACTGTTTATTGACAAACCACTTGGTAAGCATGTATTGTTTTATGTCATGAAAGGAATTGAAGAATTTTTTAATACAATTCGGAGAATAAATAGATAAGGGGCATAAGTTTGTTTTTTTACAATTCCTGGACATAAAGGCACATAAAATTCATTTATTCCGAAGAAATGCTTTTACAAAAGCTCGAGGTGTAACTAGCAAAGGAAGCTTCAAAGCAAACGTTTGAGTGTTATAGATGTATTCACGATCATTTAAAATGTTAGAATACGCTTTGAAAAGCCTTGCAAATTAAATATGCAAAAGACTGCCCTCCTAGACAAATTAATAACCCTCCTTTCCGGACTATATCAAATTGTGTGTGATGATGTGTTCAATAGCATTATATAACAAAAACAAAAACAAACATACAGCAAGTAAGGACAGGTGCGGGGGATTTCGATCATATGCATAGAACTGTGGTTAAATCAGATAGGGGAATTTAACAATTTCTTATTTTGTAAAGAACATTATGTCAAAGTTGCCGTTGATATCAATATTTTTTAAACTGATAGTGCTTTTCCAAGTAAAGTATGTAGATCTGGCAACTTTAAAAGATATTAAATAAAAACAAACATTCGATCGTATTATATGATATGAAATTCAACATCATCGCTGACAGTGTATACCGACAATCGAACTCATAAATTATTTTAAAGTACATGTAATAGCGGTTATATATGATGGAATAAGGAAAAAGTATTAAAACACCCCAAACAGGTACCGAACTGTCAACTATTGTGTCAAATGAAGAAGGTCAATAGACTACTTTTAACACAAATGTCTTGCGCCGCGATTTATATGTAGACAAGGTTTGTATTTAAAATAATATTACAATTATGACAACTAAATATAATTATGAAAACGCTAACTGTGTTATGTGAATTGGAAAATGCATCATTGAGGCCATCTCGTCAGCGCACAGTAATAATACTATAAAAAAAAAGACTTGTTATGAAATGACCTATATATTTATTTAATCATCATGTCTCTGTGTCTGAAATAGTTAGATTTGGATTCGATAACAATACAATAAAACAATTAAGGGTATTTATGATACTTTTTAAACAAAACGTGAAGGAAGACCAAGAAATGCAAATTTAAAGATCTTGCAGGATTCAAAACGTTATTATTTCATTATTAGTCTTCAACGCTATATATTTATGTATCGGTGTTGTTGAGAATGGTTGTGTTATAAGAACATGAGCACCGGACTTTTCTTAACAGTTAAACAAACCTTATAGAAGAATGATAGAGCTTTATCGGACATTTCAGATCGTCACTATCGCGTATACAATAAATTAAAAAAAAACATTTCCGCGCGTAAAACACAATACGCCGTTACCTTCAACCGGTAAATTGCGATGGTTTATTAGAACGTATTGCAATTTGCATATTGAGCATTTACACAACGAAAGCAAGTGATATTCGCGTATAATGTACCTGTTACATGACTCCGAATTAATTATTTTGTTGAGAACGCCAACGCTCTTACAAGTTTATACGATTAATCAAGATAAATATGCATAGCATGGATATTAATTTGTCAAACCTCTTCAAAACCATTAAAAAGAATGCATATACGGCATAACTGATGTTTAAGGAGCGAATGTTATTCTTAGATAAGTTATTCATCTTGATAAAACGGTTGTATTTGTGTAAACGGTATAGAAAATCAATATAAAGGGACACAAGGGTGGTGCATTGGTCGGGTGAAAACAAAAATCCTAACTACAGTATACGCCGGTTCAATTCCCCGATTGCACATTTCTGAAGTCTATATAGAGTGTCCCACAAAATTTGACCAGTTCTGGTAAGGCCTTAGCAAATTGATAATTCTGCAACCATATTACATAGTCTGACAGTTATTGCAGATCAGTTGTGGGTTCTGTTTTGGAAATGTTATGATTTTGCTTGAGCTTTAAATATTATTCCCCTTTCCTCTTTTAGGTTTGGGATCAGATCGATCGAAAACGCCTGAAAGTGTTAATGATCCGAGAACATGTCGTCCCCTATATGTAAATCGCAGTGTATCTATCTGTCTGAAATGTTTGTACGGTTCTGCCATAGAGTATTCTTGTTAACATCATCCATTCCATTGATTGTTGTGAACGGGCCAGATCTGATTTTCTTCTGAAATATCATTTGTATTTCAATGTTGTGTAGAATAATGCGTTAACATATGATTTTCACATCCCTTTGTGGATGTGCTCTTATTTCCCCCAGAATACCTAACATGTTCTTTCACATTGCAACTGTTTAATCGGTGTAACCCTTGTTCTGCACAGTGGACGATAAAAGCGCTCGCGAGCTGCATTGACTGGTCAACGGTATGATGTCATGAGATGCAGTGAGTAGCCATACCCACTCTCGCCGATGAATAACCCAGCGTGATGAATTTAAAGAACTATAAATATCAAGTTCACTAATTGTATTGATATGAATCTTAATTGGATATTTAAATGAATTTTTAGATTAACATCTTGTTACAGATAAAATTATTTCCCCTTGTTCATCAGAGAGCACTGGCTGGTTATGTAAATAAATTGATGCACATTCAACATTTACCTCAACTGTAACTGTACATTGTTTTCGCTTGTTTTTGTGAAATGTCAGAAAAGCTACCATTCTCAAACTGATTTTTGAGTTGCAGTTCGCCGAATCATGACATACTGCATCCGCATTCGCCAACTTGCATTGAATCAGGTTATCTTATAGCTTGAATCATACACAGCCATTTTACATGTAACGTGCATAACATGGTTTCAACATGTTATATTTAATAAACTAAACACATCATTTTTTACATTTAAAAATGTGAAAAACCTGCAAATTAGCACTTGTTTGGAATAAATAAATGTATTAAGTTTAGATGGATTGTGATTGATTCAGGTTTATGCATTATATTGAATGCAAGTGGTGTCTTATGTCAGAAGTTGTGTTATATGCTGATGTGTTTAAACTTGATATTATAAATTGAATATAATAGTTTTATTATTGATTGCAAATGCAATTAATACGTGTATATTAGAATAAAATATTATTACTTGCGTTAAGTATTGTTCTTAACTAACGAATAAAGTGAATCAAAACGATGCACTTTACCATATTCTACAGCATTTGTCACACAAAAACAGTTCGTATTGCAACTCGATTAAAACAAGGATATATGTACATATGGATCCGGGTGTACCCCTTTTTCTTCTTAACGGGGTGTATACTACAAAGAAGTTTAATAATTTATAGTGCCTCGTTTTTAAATAAATAAGTATCAAATAGCTTCGGAATTGCTATTCTTTTCGTCACAGTTCAATAAACATGCGTGTTTACTAATTCACGATATTTTCGTGAGTTTTGGTGGGTATAGCGTCATTCGAGGTCCGCTTACAGGTGACGACTCACGTTGTTGTTTTTATATATTTGTAACAGTAATTATTTTACTCATTTTTAGTTTTAAAATATCAGTATTATTTAAGCGGAGAGGCTGCGTCAAGACATTATCAAGAAGGTTTTCTCCAACAACAGCGACTTCCGGTCGTCCTCGGGACCGTGCTTCGCTTGCCGCATCACAGGACACGTGGTAAGAGACTGCCTATACGTCAAATGAGGCTTCGTTCCACAACAGCCCACTTCTTGCCGGTCCAGTTACACAAGAACTACAGCGAAGACCGCCACTTCAGACGTCAGAGAAAGCACAAAGTTATAGAGATGAGTATAATGATTTTATATTTTTGAATATTCATGACCTGGCAAAAATACAAAACCTTGTTTTAATCGAGTTGCAATACGAAATGTTTTTGTGTGACAAATGCTGTACTCAGAAACTGCAGGTGGTCAGAATCAAACAGCACATCCAGAACCACCAACAAAACCACACTGCTGGCGCTCACTGCCTGCTTGAAATTAAATGCTCTTTAATCAACCCTTGAAAAAATGGATTCCATCCCAGAGGATGATAGAAATAGTACATGCCTTACATTTTTGTGTCAATGATTTACTAGAAAGGAATTGTAGACACCCTTCAATATTCTTTACGTTATAGGAGCAACAAGAAGAAAAACTTTTGTCATCACCAAAAACAGAAGTGGAAGCAGTCTTAATATAGATATGATTCAAACAGACATGACGCAGTCATCCAGTTATAGGCCAAGCTTGATAAACTGTGTCGGTGACATACGTTGTGGGATGCGCCGGAAACGCCCGTTGTAGGAAGCCCCTACTTAATGAAGCAATTGTTGGATACGAAAAGCAATTCATTACCGAAAAACTTAATCTCACTTTATTTTATGTATTCTATAAATATAACACTATACAATAAACTTTACACGTATTTATACATTATAATATCGTTATCAATAAAGTGTCGTTAAATTGTTCATGCTAAGTATATGCAATTAATCACATGATTCTTACAAATTACATTATCATCGGAAATCAACTAAACATAAAAGACCATATTTGTCCAAAATTTAATCTCCAAACAGCAAAAGTTACATAGTTTTTTTTACCATGCGACCAACACTTCGTAACTCTGTAAACTAAGTTTCACCAACATCATTGCGTTAAAAGCATTATCGACGTGCCGGCTCGATTATTTCTTTTACTAAAGATATGTACTTTTAAAAGCCGATGAACCCGCACTTTGTTGGGAGATGTTGATCGCTGTGAAAAGCGTGTGAAATGTGTTTTGAAAAAAACAAGTTATTTTCATAAATTGGGATAATAATGAGAGTAAGCACTATTACAACTCAGTGTAAATCTCTCAAGGCGAGTTTATTACAGTTAAAACTGTGTCATTATATTACGAAATACAATTTTTGTAAAATTCACTTGTGCCTTATGACAAACACATAATACACAATCATTACATTATAATTTTTTTTGGTGAAGCCCGTAATTGTAAATACAAAATTGTATTGAGACTTTGAAAAAAAAATAATGGATCAATTCGAACGCTATTAGTCTGTATGCCGAATAAGATCCAAAAATCGGTTTCCAATTAGTTTAATAACTTCATTTATATAATTATACAATTATACAACATTAACGTTATATACCATACAACGTGCTACATAAACCTGTCTGGGTGTCACACACAACCACAAATCACAAATCTGTTTATCTCAGTATGCCATCAATGCCATGTAAAAATAAAGGAAAACCAAGGTCCCGTTAATAACAACATATCTGCATACCGTTTATATATAACTGATTTGTCACCCGTATTAATCTACAATTGTAAGTTACTTCAGAATACGATCATATTACTCTAATATACTAAATCCTCCTCATCATCCAAATACTCCTCAGGATATCAGATATACATTACGAAGAATACAAGTTATGCCCCCCGTCTAACGATGTATGTTAAATCCTCGCTGCAATCGCCGATTGTAAACATACGAAATGTCGACTATGATATAAGTTGTCCTACTTATTTAATTGCGAGAAAACTGGATCAGATCTGCAAATTGTGCTGTATTTGATTGTTTGGACACTGTCTCATCAATATCATTGACGTGCTTTTGAGTGCAAAATAAACATCACAACGTAAAGAACAAGAATAAACTCAGTGAACTATCGATAAGAAGCGGCACTGTGCGTCTCTCCGATCTTCGTTGATTTGTTTGCGAATTAGGATACCATTCGGTGACGGTTTGTCCATAGTTCACTTTAAGTTAACAATTTATAAGGCAATCAGAATACAATCTTAAATGATCACCGTGTGGTGTAACTGTGACACGCAAAAACATGTGTCTCTAACTGCCCAAATTAGGTACCGGTATCGTCCTCCACATTGATAAACACAAGAGAAGAATGAATACTGGCAATGAGAGATGTCATTACGTTCTTGATCTTATTCACGCAGGGGAGAGCAGAATTGATTGAAAGAATGTTAATGAAGCCATTTATGTATCCAAGATAATGACGATTTTATTGTATAGTTATACACGCGAACGATTGAAATGGCGGTTTTGAAAGGCACATTATTGTTATCGATTCAATACTGTCCACAATTATTCTACCACACATAACTGACAGAATGGGTTGCGTGTCGTTAATTATGCCAACGGCCGGTAATTGTTCAACAGAACAGAACAGAACAGACAGACAGTTTATTAAGACTTATACAAATGCACATCGTCTAAATACACAAAATATCATACAAAATATTGTCACGTGTCTATATATTACAACGTATGGGTTATAACAATATACAAAATGTAATATAACAATTTGAGACAAAGTATATTTAACAAAGAAGAAAGACTTTACATTACCGTAGTTAAATATATATCGTTTTACTAGCAGTAAGGAACTACTTTAGTTTTCGCTGGCAATATTATTTGTGATAGAATGTCTTACGGCCAGAGCTTCCTTCATATATTTACACAAATTTATAATTTCAATTTTACAAGTTGAGTTCAATAAAGTATGGAACTTAAAAACTGATGGATTCACATAGTAAACAATTTTTATATATTTTTGTCTTAATTGCTGGAAACATGGACATTTACATATAAAGTGGAATTCATCCTCTATGTCCCTTTGCTCACAACATTGACAATATCTTTCATTACGGGGAATATTATTACGTGCGTATCTTCCAGTTTGAATTCTCAAAGGGTGGGCAGAAGCCCTTAGTTTAACAAAGTATGTACGCAAACTTTTTGGCAGTAAATCTAAGTAAGTTTCGTATTCAAGAGTTGTTTTGAATATTCTATACATATCTAAAACAGAAATATCGTTCATATTGCCAAACCATTCTTGTTTAAAAGCATCTACAATTCTACAGTTCAACCTCACGTAAGAAATACAGTGGAAATACTATAAGCTTAAATTAATAATTACACGCTTTAAAACTTGGATAACCTTGTTTTAGACCATCGCATTGAACCGAGTAAGCTTTCATGGTATGAAATTCCATTAAAGTATTGTAAGGCATTTATTAAGTGCGTGTTTAAAAAGCTTTTTCGTTAATGACCAATTTACACTAACAATTTAAACCTTGATGTACTTGTAAAAACCCCGCTACTTGTCATAACTTCTCGCAGCTTGTAACTCTCCATTGAAATCCACCATAGTAATATTCACTGGAAGGATGTGGTAAGATGATTATAGTAGTGTTTAAGGCTTTACTATGTATAAACTCATTCTATAAATATGTGTTCTATCCAGCTATGGGCTACACTGCATCATATCCATTTGTGACAAGTAAACCAAGCAGTGGCGGTTCGAGTATAACTCCGACAAGGGTGACGGTATCGTCTTAAATGACACTGTGCCGTATTGTCGTGAAAGAAAGTGGTATATGGGAAAGCAACAACTAAATTGAATAATGGTGTACAACAACCTAGGTCTTTTATGGGACGGTTCACTTTCGACAACCAAATCACTGAACGACGCTAGCGAAAAACGTTTTATTTCTTAAACCTACTGAATAGTGGGTTACATCCAGGAGGTTTAAACCCGCTTACACTTAGAACGTTATACCACGCAGTGGTTATACCATTATCATTTTACGGATATGAATTTTGGAATACACGCATGCAAACGGATATTTAAGGACTTGAGGTAGCGCAAAGGCGTTGCGTTTAACCCATTGTAGTGTCAAATCCGGCTCGAGACCGATTACTTGGATTGAATTAACCATAAACAAAACAACACGAGACACCATTGAAGGTTCCACAATCTAATAAGCGCCCTCTAAACATGTGCATATCAGGGGATGCCACTCTAACAATAATCCTTGTAATAGGATAAATGTAATGTACTTCCCTTAGACCATTGAAAACTCATAACATGATACGATACTACACCCATATAGTCATTGTTTATGTCTACCAGCACTGACTTTTCACACGCAGTGTTAGATGTTAAGTCACTCGAAACAGGTGTTGACGCAAGAAAGCTTTAATGTTTTGGATAGCTGTGTAATCTTCCTTGTAGATGTTTGTAGACACTTGGCCAAATACGTAATCCTGAATATACTGATGCGATTTCTTAACAATGATTATGAATGCCAATGATTTATCAGTGCTTTATTTAGATAACCTCATAGGAACAATCTAAATGAGTATCTTAATATGAACTTGAGCAGTGAGACCTTTGTTCAAAGATGAAGTGGAAGAGCATTCTCCGGCAACACGTGACAAATGCGACCAGAGAAGCCAGGTTCTCGATAATATGCATGCACAGACCTAGGTTCGTATTCCAGAAGAATCTTAAGTTAAATTTTATTCTTATCCTTAAATTGGGAAATTTTCGTAAGTGTTTCATTTCATATTGCAATAGATTGGCTTCAAGATATACATTTAAATAACATCATTATGCCAATGTTATTTTAGGAATACCCCAAAAACATGTGTTTCCTTATTTAGTAAAGAAATACAAAACATTGTTATTCTGAACTTGAGTGAAATTATTTAAGAAATGACTTAAGATGTTTCTGGAATACCACCCCTGGTTTATTCAAGATAATGCCGAAGAACGGTAACTAATATGTATCTTATGCAATCTCGGAATCCCATCCAGAGTGCTGCCCAGAGAAAAATCCGTAATTAGAGCGGTAGTATCAAGTTTATACGCGGTACAGTGTCACAAGTGCTTAACATGGTGTGCCAATATCGTAGAACGCTTACTTCCTTCTGCCCGTGTAGTAATCCCAAAATTGCACTCATGATTGCACTCGCCATTCAAATGTGACGGGTAGACTTCTCATTACAATGGTGAAACTTGCCGCTTGAACAACAAGCAGGCCTATACGTGTACAAGCGTTCCTCACGTAGGCGCGTCAAACTTTGCAATGCTGAAAACCCTGTATCGTGGGTTAAAGGAATGCGCTTAAAATATAACAAACTTGCTCTGTCACCGAGATCATAAATACTAAAGAGAATGTATAATAGAATTACATTTTCGGAACTTGATTACCAGTCTGTTTCTTATGTTGCGATCAATACGCTATCACTTCATTAACATTAAACATAAGTTATTCTAGAATTTCGTTTTCGTACATAGAATACCAGACTGTTTTCGCATATGTTTTGATCAGCATTTGTTTGATAATACATGTGGATGTGCGTATCCTCTTATTGCCTTATATATTGGTGCACTATGATATTATATATTCAATGTTTATACCATATGAATACTGTTTTCATTGACCTCTATGAGATTTATTTCCATAAACAATAACAATTCGATTTAATTGTATACCTATAAATAATATTTCAAACACATGTGTACATAAGTTTACTTTTGTATAATGTCGATTTTTACATCGTTTGTTCGCTGACGAAGAGTAATAAATAAATTATATTAAACTATGTATACATATTATGCTTATGGTTTCTGATAACTATTGTAAACCTGTATCTGATTATTTATTCATCTCGTCTTGTATTTGGAGTAGATATAGGTTAACTAGGAGTATGGGGAGACCACTGTGAGGGATGATAGAAAACTTTCAAAAGAGTTTGCACTCCTTGTAAATTAACAGAAAATAGCTCCGCTTTGAACCTGTCACAATATGTGATTAATTTGCCAACTTTTGTCAAGGCGTGTTACAACAAATTAAACAAAGCTCGATGAATGTTTCAAGATAAATGCACATGTAAATACCTTGAACGGAACAAGAGCGCTTTAAAACATATCGATACCAATAATAATGATACTTATACGAATAATATTAATATTAATAACAATAATATAAAGTATAATACCAACAAATAATAACAATTATATTATTATTATTAATACTACTACAACTACTACTAATATTATTATTAATATTTATAAAATTAAGAAGAAGAAAAATAATAAGAATAATACAACTAATAATAATAATAATAATAATAATACGACTTATAATAATAATAATAATTCGAACATAACGTTGAATTATTTATGAATGAAATGTTTCGTTTTTTCTGACGGCATACTTCTAAGCTTCCTACCCACAGCCAGTACATAAGCTGCAATAGTTTAATTGAGTAAATATACATTTGTGATCACGAACGCCTAAGGATAATAAATCATTTAGAAGCGTTTTTCATTCATTTAGACTGCATGTGAACTCATCGATCCACTGCTCGCACAGCATCTTCTTTCATAAAACGTCATCACCAATCACTGCGGTCAAAGTTTTCAATTTCTTCTCGTATATAGATTATCGTAATTTGCGGTGGCCTGTAATTTTACAAATTTTACCCAAGAATAGTTCCTTTCGCTCATGGCGCTCTTCTGTATTATACCAGCTTTCAATCACCTGTCCCGCTCGTTATGGGCCTGTATGTAGCATCTTTCTGTAGGGCAGTCATCCATGCTCTTACATGCTGTTTGAATACTGCCTGTATCATGTTATGATATCCATGATAAGTACATGGAGCTTTATTTTCTTTCTAAGTGGCATACATTATCATAATATAACCATCAATTGGTTGACTCATTTATTTAATGATTGCGTTGGTTTGAACGACATTCTCTTATTATAATACCCAATTGAATCAGCGAATATCAAGTTTGCACCTGTCTAGTACAGATCGTGATAAACTATTAAACATTACCATCCTAACACCTTAAATTATGTATTGCTTCCATATTATCTACTAACTTTGAAGCACGCTGATTAACTTTTATCTACGGTGGCATAGAGATGACATTCACTTCTCTTTTTTTAAATTGCTCTCCTCTTTTTTCTAGAAAAAGAGGAGTGCAAAACTAAATAAAAGCGGCGTGCAATTAAAAAAAGAGCGGTGCTTCTCTTGTTTTAAATTGCTCTCCTCTTTTTTCTATCTCGTGGCCACGAGTTAGCTATGTCGTGGCCACGAGATAGAAAAAAGAGGAGTGCAAAACTAAATAAAAGCGGCGTACAATTAAAAAAAGAGCGGTGCAGAAAAAAAGGCAGAGTGCATTAAATAAAAGAGGAGAGCATTTTTTCATCTCGAGATCCCGACATAGCTAACTCGTGGCCACGAGTTAATCAGCCAATCAAATTGTGCGTAACATGTACGCATATATTCTGGTTCCCAGCTTCCACTGTAAACAAATAGAAGCCTGGCATTGGCGTAATCATGGTCGACGCGATGATAATGGTGAGTTAACCAAATATATTTACAAATGTGGCTCGTCGGGGTATCATTCATTTTTCAATCGAAATGCATATATTTCATTCTGTAAACGTTCTTCCTTTTTTTCGAGTTCTTTCGCATATTAGAGTTAATTAATGTTCCATAACCTGAGTATGTTTCGGACAAGTACACAGATAGCGTAATTTCGGATGTTTGAGTAAATTTGTAACATACTGTATTTGTGAGGTATTTTTGAGTAGTGTGACAAATATGAAAGCATTGCGGTGTGGTTATCTTTGATTAATAGTAGTAATGCATTTTTATGTATTCATGCCTTTTTCCAGGTTCACCACAGTCAGAATTTCAGACCTGCTTTTCCCAGATTAGCAAAATGCTTCTAAATATCTTTTCTAAACTCCATTAAAAATGGTTCGTGGTTTTCAAGACAAAGTTATTCATAATTCATAATTCAAATCATTAATCATATTTCAGATGGATCATACTTGGTTCCAAGTAATTGAGAGTAAGTCTGGCCCAGATCACACATACAGTGCCTGTGCCCAAAAAACTCAAGTACCCCTCATAAACGAGGAAGCAAGAGGGCAATATCAACTCCCACAAGAAAAACACCTAAACATGAACATAAAAGGATTAAACTGGTGATTATTTTTCACTTTCTAGTACTACTTTCTTTTCTATAATAATTCAATTGTATTTTTATAATTGTGAAATCTCTTCAACCAATTGTTAAAATTTGTTGAAAACACAATATATCACTTATTAAGTACCAACATTTGGTATATATCACTTATTAAGTACCAACATTTGGTATATATATACTATGGATTTAATATTTGTATAACATAGGCTTGCTTAATAGAACACTGTCTTGTTGTGTGTATATAATATTTTTGCCATTAATATTAAGTTCTTTGCATTATGACATGGGCTAAAATTTTAATTCAAAGATCAAATAAACCACTCTTCATTCATATAAACTATTTTGGCACAAGCCCATCAATCCTTTTTTAAGCTTTGCCATTAAACACTCAAATTTTCATGTTTCATCACTGATCTAGGATGAAAAAACCAGACACAACAAATGGTCCATCGAAGAGAAATCTTTTCTGAAAGAATACAGTCAGAAATTACGAAAAGATGGCGAGTCAGAAAACAGTTTCTGGAACAACTGTGCAATTGCCATGAACAACATGTTTGGTGGAAAAAACAGAACAGGTACATAATGATTCTTAAACAGTAATAACATTAGTATATTTTCCTTATTTTGCTGGCAGAGCACTCAATTTTATATTCAGGTATGATACAATGTCATATGAACCATGCTTATTAAATTGAATTTAGAAAACAATCATTACCATATGTCATAAGCTGTACATATGTTCACAACAGAAACAGTGGGAGATGATAAATGTAGTAAAGGGGTGGGTGATTTTATAAAATAAAAAATCTAAAACGACTATCAATCAGATATTTTGTTTTTGTAAAATATATGACTAATTTTTAGTCAATTTAAACAAATAATTTTTTTGAAATGACTACTAATAATGTATAAAACACTTTTTAAGAAGTCTATGATATAGAAACATAGATTATTAATGTTTGCTAAAATAACAATATATTATCATTTCTTTTAAAGAAAAAAAAAGATTTATCAAGTAATATTATCATATATTATTATTTATGTTTTGTTTTTTATTTTACTTTTTTTTGCTTCAATCAGGTTCCAGCTCTCCAAGAGAAGTTGCAGGGCATATATTGTCTTCTTCATTGAGAGGAAGTATCGTTGTAGAACTTTTAAATGAAATTGAATATGCAGCAAAAGAATGCTACAACAAGGACAGTTTTTTAGCCCAAAAGGATTTCTGTGACCTGGCTGAATTTAAATGGCAAGAACTCATTGATGAACTATTAGAGCAACAGCCACTGCTAGCTGATGTTCTCTTGGCTGTGTCTCTACCAACCTCTAAGATAGGGAATACAAAATCTGTTCAGAGACTAATACTGGTCATATCTACTGTGTTTGAAATGTTGATGAATACAGGATACCAGGAGTTGTCGTTACAACTCCTAAGTTCAAAAGATAATCGCAGTGACTTTAGCTTAAGAACAAACATGCCTAAAATTACATTTAGTTTCATTTGTGTTTCTTTGTTTCTTCAAATGTTTTGTTTAAGCCCAAAAACACAAAATATGACTTAACACCTTGTTTATAGAATGGAATATTGTAAAGTGTGCAATTTATATTTAATCATTTTATGAGTAACTCAAGAGAAAATGTCATTAAAGAGTTGCTCACAACTCAGCTGTGAATGAATATTTGTTTTATAAAATATTCAATGTATGTATTTTAAATATTTCTTTATATGTTTTAAATATTTCACAATATCTAAATACACATACAGTAAAAAACATACCAGGTATTAAAAAAAAATATTTCTTAGCCAGAAATTAGCAATATACATGTATAGTTTCTTGCAATTTGATAAAAAAAACATATTAAACATTAAATTGTGAACTATTTTCTTAACCTCAAGTTTGTGAAATTGGGCATTTGAATGTTTATGTTACTGTTCATGACACATGTTTTGTTTGGAAATTAAATAAATCGTTTGGAACATCTATTTAATAGCGCTGACCCAGGCTCTTAAGGTCCTTGATGTTTTAGCTCACCTGAGCTCAGATGAGCTCATAGGATCGATGAATGTCTGTTGTCCGTCCTTCTTCTTTTAACTCCCCTTTGGGGTTTTTTCTGCTCATAGATCGAGAAACTTGGTCAGGATAATTGTTTGGAGGAATTGTAGGTCAAGTTCAAAGACGGGTCATCAGGAGTCAAAAACTAGGTCACTATGTCATTGACAACTATTGGCTACCTGTACTAAGGTGAGCGATATAGGGCCATTATGGCCCTTTTGTTTTAATTCTACCCTTAACACAATCAGGAATAAGTTTACAAATCTTGCAAAAAAAAAAGTTCTTATTTCTTGTCCATTTCGTTTCAATTTTTGATTAATTGTAGTTCTATATGTAATTAGAACACCATTTAAGTTTCATTAATATACCTTACGTAAAAATGAGTTAAATTTGATGTCAAAAGTGAATTTCCCAGCAGGATTCTCAGGGTTTGTAATTCTTAACTAATAAATCAGTTTTAGCCTTATATAGAAGCAAAAAATAAAAAATTGGTCCTGTCAATTTAATGAGTCAGTCAGGGATCTCCAAACAATAGAAATTTTTAAGGGGCCTTTTCACAGATTTTGACATGTATTGAAGCTTGTCATTAAATGCTTTATATTGATAAATTTAAACATTGGACCTAAAAATCTCCAGTAAAAAACAACAAGAATACAATTAAAAAAAGGAAAACAAGTAAGCCTCAACTGGACTCGAACCACTGACCCCTGAGGTCTTGGAGTAGTCTCCCGCCTAGACCACTCGACCAACCATGCTCATGCTATGAGCGGATGTATTTTTTTAATGAAATAAGCAATCCTCTTAGTTTCCCAAACTATAAAGACAACAACAGAACTTTCCAAATTATTCAATCGTTTCGCGTTGCAACGCTTTATAATTCCAAGGTTTTCAAATTGTCAAAAGATGCATATAATTAATATTTTAGAGCATGGTTCAGTATTACTATTTCCTCACAAATATCATTGCTAAAACGAAAATTTGCGAATATGAAACATTTTTTTATTTTATTTTTTTCAATTTACCAAAACGTGAAAAGGCCCCTTTAAGGTCAGTCTATAAAAGATAAATTGCTCTGCTACACAGCAGATGTCATAAATAAGAAATAAAAAAATGTACCTCGTTACTGTTAGTTTGTTGTTATTTGTTTATACTTCGGTTATGTTTATTTGTTATTTATCCTTAAAGTATTATAGAACTTCAAAAACCAAACACACTGAATTAGTTAAAGCTGAAAGTTATTGCTTCAATCTTGTTTTAATATTACTTACATTTAATGACAATCACCTTTTGACCAAATTGTAGAGAAAAACAAATGGAATTTTTCTAAAATGAAGCAAACCCAAGATTTTTCATTGGCTAATTCATTCTACAATTTTCTGAAATGTGATGTTTCTATGAGCCTTTAAACTAATTGTTCCTATAGTAAGTTAAGCGCACCGACTTGAAACAGGTGTTGTAAATTATGAATTATTCACTATATACATTTGTATATAATGTATCCTTATATAATTTCACTTAACAGAATGCCTTTCAGGTAAATGGAAATATATGAAGTATTACCTAAATGTGTTTGGTTTAGCTTTTCAAACCCATTTAGGTGATTTATTTAAGGTAATATTTTAAAAAAAATCAAATGAATTATAGACAAAAATGTTTGATCATTGTAGGTGTATGACAGACTTCAACCTTTGGGTGTCACTCTGAGCCATTCAGGCATGTTGTATACAATGGATCAGATATCGGGACATTTTAATACTGAATTAATTGATTCCATTGCCAGTGGAAAGAAATTCAGAATTGTTGGGGACAACATTAACTTTCATTTAGGTTTAAGCACTGTCCCAACAAGAGCTGTCAGAGGACAACGCCCTCGACTATTCGAGTGCTTGACAGTATAACGTAAGCCATCATGGGGTAATATTCAAATTATTCAATAAGGTCAAGGTAATAGTTCAGGTATATTTTCCACAATCTATTGGACAAGACATAAAACAAACTAATAAGATTTTATTTAAAGTTTGATTGCAATTGCTTGGGTGGGAAGTTTGGATGGTCCTTCAAAAATAAAGTAAATAAATATATTTATATATTTTTTTAACCATGTTTCAAAGAAAAAAATATTCTTTTTTGGGTTGAGTGGGGGTTGAGAGGGGGGTATAATGTGGGGTGTGGTCATTTATTAGATGATCTTTCAAAAATAAAAAATGGGGAGGGGGGCAGGATTTCTGGGTTGGGGCACGGGGTATTGTTTGGGTGGAATCCATTGTGGTATTCAGGTAAGTGTTGTTTTGTCAAAGTATTAATAAAATCTGATCATAAATAAAGATGTAATGACAATTTAACTTAAATTTACTCTTGACCTTCACAGTCAAGGTCATTCAAAGATCAAGGTCAAATTGAACTTGGCAGGTACAGTACCCTCATGATAGTAAGAAAATATTTGAAATTTGAAAGCAATAGCTTTGATACTTTAGAAGTCAAGTGGATCTAAACACAAACTTAAACATAATACTCAGTTACTAAGATAAAAAAAGGGCCATAATTCTTACAAAATGCTTGATACAGTTGTCTGCTCTTGTTTATAGATTGGGGTCATGTTGTTAAAGAAGTATGCAAAATATGAAAGCAATATGTTTAGGAACATTGAAAATATTTGAGGTGGTACGCAAACTTTAACATAGATTTATCAATAATATGCATATTCTAAATGAAAAAAGTGCCATAATTCTTACAAAATGCTTGATAGAGTTGTCTGCTCTTGTTTATAGGTTGGGGTCATGTTGGTAAAGAAGTATGCAAAATATGCAAGCAATATGTCAAGGGACATTGAAATATTTGGGGTGGTATGCAAACTTTAACATAGATTTATCAATAATATGCATATTCTAAGTGGAAAAAGGGCCATTATTATTACAAAATGCTTGATACAGTTGTCTGCTCTTGTTTATAGGTTGGGGTCATGTTGATAAAGAAGTATGCAAAATATGAAAGCAATATGTCAAGGGACATTGAAAATATTTGAGAATGGTACGCAAACTTTAACATAGATTTATCAATTATATGCATATTCTAAGTGGAAAAAGGGCCATACTTATAACAAAATGCTTGATATAGTTGTCTGCTCTTGTTTATAGGTTGAGGTCATGTTGGTAAAGAAGTATGCAAAATATGAAAGCAATATGTCAAGGGACATTGAAAATGTTTGGGGTGGTACGCAAACTTTAACATAGATTTATCAATAATATGCATATTCTAAGTGGAAAAAGGGCCATAATTATTACAAAATGCTTGATAGAGTTGTCTGCTCTTGTTTATAGGTTGGGGTCATGTTGGTAAAGAAGTATGCAAAATATGAAAGCAATATGTCAAGGGACATTGAAAATATTTGGGAATGGTACGCAAACTTTAACATAGATTTATCAATTATATGCATATTCTAAGTGGAAAAAGGGCCATACTTATAACAAAATGCTTGATATAGTTGTCTGCTCTTGTTTATAGGTTGAGGTCATGTTGGTAAAGAAGTATGCAAAATATGAAAGCAATATGTCAAGGGACATTGAAAATGTTTGGGGTGGTACGCAAACTTTAACATAGATTTATCAATAATATGCATATTCTAAGTGGAAAAAGGGCCATAATTATTACAAAATGCTTGATAGAGTTGTCTGCTCTTGTTTATAGGTTGGGGTCATGTTGGTAAAGAAGTATGCAAAATATGAAAGCAATATGTCAAGGGACATTGAAAATATTTGGGAATGGTACGCAAACTTTAACATAGATTTATCAATTATATGCATATGTTAAGTGGAAAAAGGGCCATACTTATAACAAAATGCTTGATATAGTTGTCTGCTCGTGTTTATAGGTTGGGGTCATGTTGGTAAAGAAGTATGCAAAATATGAAAGCAATATGTCAATGGACATTGAAAATATTTGGGGTAGTACGCAAACTTTAACATAGATTTATCAATAATATGCATATTCTAAGTGGAAAAGGGGCCATACTTAATACAAAATGCTTGATATAGTTGTCTGTTCTTGTTTATAGGTTGGGTTCATCTTGGTAAAGAAGTATGCACAATATGAAAGCAATATGTCAAGGGGCTTTGAACATATTTGGGGTAGTACGCAAACTTTAACATAGATTTATCAATTATATGCATATTCTAAGTGGTAAAAGGGCCATAATTATTACAAAATGCTTGATAGAGTTGTCTGCTCTTGTTTATAGGTTGGTGTCATGTTGGTAAAAAAGTGTGCACAATATGAAAGCAATATGTCAAGGGACATTGAAAATATTTGGGGTGGTACGCAAACTTTAACATAGATTTATCAATAATATGCATATTCTAAGTGGAAAAAGGGCCATAATTATAACAAAATGCTTGATAGAGTTGTCTGCTTTTGTTTATAAGTTGGGGTCATGTTGGTTAAGAAGTATGCAAAATATGAAAGCAATATGTCAATGGACATTGAAAATATTTGGGGTGGTACGCAAAACTTTAACATTTGCACGCTAACGGAAACGCCGACGCCGTGGGTGGGTAGGATAGCTCCACTATATATATTTTATATATAATAGTAGAGCTAAAAATCCGGTAAAGAAGATTAACACGGAAGAACTGCACACATGGATTTCTCAGAACCAAATTAAGTGTTATTATGAAATTGGACGTTAAAAAATAGGGTTACATTATTATGCTTAATAGTTCTGACATTTTTATTCAAATTACATAGAATGTTTGAATTTTAAAAACATTGTTATAGACAATGAATTTTTATTACTAAACTGTTTTCCATAAGGCCAAAAAAATATTGTTTCTGGTCACCAGATTGACCCTCTTTTTTGTATCCCTACCCAATCTTTTTTTATTGACACTTTCTTTAAATATGTCAAAAGTCAATTATTTATAAGAAAGTTCTTTTTAAGGTAGATTTGATCATTTTTCAACCAAAATAAGCATAACAGCACAATTAAGAACAGAACAGAAAAGAACTTTATTAGGTAACTTATACTACATGGTATATCGTTACAAACAAATGTTAATTTATAAACATAAATCACGCAACTCCCGTACCATTCTCACACATTTTCACCCATACGCACTATCCTCAGAAACACACAAACATACACGCACACTCACACTTACATGCATTAATTCAACATAGAATATACATTTTCATCAAACATAAATGATACATAAATCTATCCAATCAAATATATTTAAGATATTTAAAATATTCGAGGATAGACTTTCCTAAAAAGATGTGAAAATTCAATTAATCAAGGAATCTTGTAATAATAATATGTATGCTTTTAATTAGGTGACAGTTTGCTAAAATCATATTCTATCCCCAGTTCATTATTACACAAATCACAACAAATTGAAAACTGTTAGACTTCCTTAGTTTCAAAACCAAAATACTGGTTAACTAAAGTTCTTCGGCACATAGTTGAGTTTCCACAATAGTCCTTCATTTCTCTGGTCATATGTGCAGATGCAATGACTGATTTGTTAAAGAAGAGAATGGCCAGGGCATCAACATGGCTTCTTCCTGCTCTGCCGATATATATATATATATATATATATATATATATATATATATATATATATATATATATATATATATATATATATACATAAATGAAGATGTACATTTTGCTAAAAATATTAGGAAAATTGTTTCTAGTTTTAGGAAAACTTTGTTAATAGGTAATAAACAGCTCCAGAAAAAAAGGATTATTTGTGTCATGTTTGAGCTGAGAGAACAGATTAGAACTTAAAGCACAAAATACAGTTGTATAAGCTCAGGTCAGTTTGTTTGCATCAGCAGATCAAAACTTCATTATCTATTATCTTTTTTGTGCTCAATGCTCAATTCTGTGCTCATTGCTCAAACTGCAAATAGTTTTGTTGAGTTTTATATCTAATATTGGAGCATAATTATGCTTACATTATGACCAATGTTGTTTAATTCTGTGTTCGCAATCAGAGACGTAGATAACAACGTCTCTGTCGCAATGCATCTGTAACTGACTGGCTGTTGATAACCTGAAAAAAAAGAAAGCAGTGTAGTGTAAGGGCTAGTTTAAATAATTAGACCTTGGTTACACAGGATTGTCATCCTACCAAGGAAAATTACAAGCATCTGGATATAAGCTCGCTCGGTAGGCATGCTAGAATAATGGTCATCACAGGTTTTAGTCCTGCATGTGTCATAATCTCTTTCTCTTGTGTACTATGACTATGTAAATTGCTTAGCAGTTGAATTAAAATTTATAAAAAAAAATAACGATTATTTACAATAATAATTATTTTAACTCAGCTCTCTCAGCCATCATAGTAAAAATTGCAAGTACAATAGGACAATGTAAATGGTTCTATTAGAATGAGCAGTGGCTTGTAAAATTTATTATATAGTTGTTTGTTATAAATGAGCATTGATAAAACAATCAAATTAAATGGATGTACAAATACAAAATGTACATATCATTGGTAAAAATCAGGATTTTGACGGTACTATTACTCCATATAATTAATGTTATCCGAAATTACATTTTCCATTTATTTATCCGAAAACTATTCAACTTATGAAGAATGAAAAATATCATACAAAATCAATCGTTCCGTGAAAATGAGTCATACCATTGAAATACTTAATTATAATACTGATCAAGAGATAAATAATTTGCACAACGAATCACCTTTTAAAATTTGCTAGTTAACTTACTATTGCCATCGCCTCCGCTATAACTTCGTCTGTACCTGCTGACTCTTTGTATACAAAGGGGCAGGTAATCCAGAATAAACGTTAAATTGACATAACAAACAATTTGATTGGCTGAGCTAAGTCGGGATCTCGAGATGACGAAAATGCTCTCCTCTTTTATTTAATGCACTCTGCCTTTTTTTTCTGCACCGCTCTTTTTTTAATTGTACGCCGCTTTTATTTAGTTTTGCACTCCTCTTTTTTCTATCTCGTGGCCACGACATAGCTAACTCGTGGCCACGAGATAGAAAAAAGAGGAGAGCAATTTAAAACAAGAGAAGCACCGCTCTTTTTTTAATTGCACGCCGCTTTTATTTAGTTTTGCACTCCTCTTTTTTCTAGAAAAAAAGAGGAGAGCAATTTAAAAAAAGAGAAGTGATTGTCACCTCTATGCCACCGTATTTATCATTTAATGAATAAGCCCAATATACAGGTATAAATACTAATAGGCACACTTTTCAGTCATATGCAATTAAACTATAAAGTGGAAACAGAGTTTGCATATAGCCGTGTTATGCTAATGTTACCAACGGTAGGGTTACAGCAAAAGGTACCAAACTCTTATTGAGTTTTAATCCAGTACCTAGTCAATTGTCTTCAAACCTGTTTTCAAACCTGCACAATACAAATTAATTGTGTGTGTGTATTTGTTCTGTCCGTCTTAAGTGCATGTTTACTTGTGTAATAGTGTTGTTGATCATCGTGTTGGTAAATGATTAATTGATCATCGTGTTGATTAATGATTAAATGGTTCAAGTACAATTTTTTTAACACGGTCGTTTGTTCCGTTATGTAATAAGTAATTATAATACATACATAACACATTTTAAAAATCAGTCTGAACATAACCGAATTCTCGAATGACATGCTGGAGTTCAATGCATGTGCCAAATAATAAATCAAAAACTTTTGGGAACATAATCACAACCTTTTTTATCATTAAAAAAAATATATTTTGATGTTATGTACAGTTGTGTTTAACATGAGTCTTAACAATTTACTTTCGTGGAAACGCTGTTATTTCTCAATTTTCGTAACAGTGAACAATGATGTGTTTAAAACCACTGTTATCGTCTGACAAACCACCGGGAAGCTTTAAGTAGAACCTTAGTCGCGTGTTTGTTTTCGTTATTCTTACTTGAACCGTTCATACTTTGTATAAATTTGTGAAGTCAAAACATCGATCGACATACTTCAGCAGTTTACAAAACTCTACTTGAATCCCTTTCTATGCAATATAGTTAATCTCATTAATACATTCGTTATCACTTTATATATGTTAATATTAAGATCATACAAACATGAATAAGCCCAATAATATTACACCTTTTAATGCATCGTATCGGTGAAAACCATGCCTTAATGAAACTACATAATATGATAATTAGCGCCTCATTTGATCACATGTTCAGTCAGGTCTTCGTATTGGTATAGGATTGTTTTAATAATTATTTTTAGAGACATTTACTATGTAAATAAGATGCATATTGACGTATGTCGTATTTTAATTGCTGAAATGGTTACGTTGCTTCGATACTGGTATAAAATTAATAGGGTTTGTTTTTAACAGACATTTGTTTTCGTTTCCCTATATAACTTAAAAAGTACTATATTTAAACATTTGTTTTTTGCGAACATAAAATGAAAACAATGTGTACTTGCGTGAATTCATAATAAAGGTGTGGCCAAAACATAAATTACATTAATTTTGTTTCCGCAAACCACGCCATCACAATTGCAAAGTTTTGGTCGATTACAACTTTGCTTTGTTATTTGTTTTAATATTTCATTGTGAAATAGGAATATGCAAAATACCTGCAAAATCGTCTCAATATCTTGTTTGCTGTTAAATTAACACATATAATATGACCGAATGAAGCGAAACTTATCCCAAATTAAATATTTAAATCAGAGAATATGATCAAAATTATCAAAAACATATTCAAATAAAACTCAACTTTAAATAAAACAAAAACGGTACGAATGGTTTATGATAGTATAACATATTATGATAGGTTAGGTAAGTGGAAAAAAACTCGTTTTTTAACCCCGATGTGTTAAGTCAGATGATAATTTCTCAGCATTTAAAAGTGACGCTAGATTGCAATTTCAAGAAATTGTCCAGCAAAGGTAGGGTAAACAAAATGCATACACAAATTAAAATTTGCATACATGCATGTTGTTAGTAGAGCTAATTACGCAACACATAATTCAAAACAATAACGTTAATTTTTAAGTAAAAGCTTTTAGATATTCAGCATATGTGACGTCGTCAGCGAAAATCAGTCTTGTGTACGCTGACGTTTATGTCGGGAAATCGCGCGATAAAAATCTTATACGAAAATGCGCTGGGTATTTATTTTTTTTATACACTTTCTCGGCTCATAATTATTGTGTTTCTGATTTTTTAATGTTGAGAAATCAATTTAGCTAAACCTGTTGTTAAAAATATTTGTTTGCAGTAATGCAATTGCAAAATGGTAAAGCGTGTTGATATGTAGTGAAAATGTAAAAAAAAATTACTCTGGTATGAATCCCGAAAGGAAAAATTTCTTAAAATAATATATTGAAATGAGTCAAACCATTTTTAAGTCAGCCAATTACTACAAAATACATATTCTAAATTGTAGCCTGACCTTTTTAATAAATTATTTTTTAACATTTCAGGTTTACACAGAATCATCACACTAAGCTTTATGTTGATAAGACATACAAAGTTTACACCAGATTGGCACTTTGGCATCTGGAAGTCAAAGTGGAGGTAAATTCCTTATCACAGTATGGTGTATGTGACCTGCATGATCCTTCTTGATAAACCTTGTTTGCATTTCCAAAGGTCTATCCAGTTGTATAGTTCTGCCATGTAATAAAATATAAAAAATAATAAAACATAAATCAATTAAAAATAGTGTGTAGGTACTTTATGTCTTGTTACATTAAAATAAATATTTATTTAAGTAGTTTCAGCTGTTTTATTGGTATGAAATTCTTGATATGGCAAACAAAATACCATGCAAAATCATCATTCAAACTTTGTAGTTTTCTATTACAACAACAACAACAAAATAATAATTTGATAATAGGAAAACTATATTTTGCAATTGTTTCTTAATTAAATGGTAATCTTGATACAGAAACTTCAATGCAGAAATGTTGTCTTATGTCACTGCATCTGTGGGGTTATCTTCAAGGACGGGCCACAACATCCCCTAGCTTGTGGGGGACACTTCCAATCCTGTTGTTTTCTAATACAGAAAGGATTACCTTTCGACATTATTTCACCCCTTAAATGAATGTCACCAAATTTCATCAATTCCATGTGTCAGCGGATCATCCCTGTGTTGTGGAGTGCAGGGAATTTAGGGACTCACCAGTAGTCAGAATCACTCTCAGGAAGGTCTCGAAAGTGAATGTTAATGTGAGCTGTGACAACCTGCCATAAGAAATGTTTGCGAAAGGGCTTGATCTGGACCATCAGTGGTATTTATTTGAAAACATTCAATTCTGTCGCACATATGAACCAAAAACTTGACATGTCCGAAACGCGCTACTGGTGAGCGACAAAATACAGACTGTGCCCCCCAAAAAAGAAGATGCATTAAGATGCGCATCTGATCTTCTCTATCATGCCACAACAATTACATACATCATGTATCAGTGTTTATTTTGGCCAAGGTATTGGGTGATATATTTTCCCCCAAGCAGTGCAAAAAATCCTCTATTCCTAGGAAATCTAAAACATGTACGAGTGCTAAATGTGTCAGTTGATACAGGTTTTGAAATGTTTAATACAAACGTTTGTTGTTCTAATTGCTTAAGCTTGTTTTCAAGTTTTTTTATATCTCATATTTACAAAACAAAAATCATGTTTTCCATGTTACCATGCAATTGTTTTCACCTTATGAACACAGACTGCCTTTCCGAAAAATTGGAAAAAATCAGCGTGAATATTGTATTTATTTATGTTTTACAATCAAAATCCTATATTTTTGTTTGTTTGCTACATTGTTTCCATAGTAACAAAAACAAACAATTTTTATGTTTAAGTTATTGTTTATTTTGTCTATTTTTCTATATCAAAAATATTGATAAATAATGATTATTTCATTTACTGAAACATTTAGTATCCAAGTGTACTTTTAACCAACACTTTTCAATGCTGTTTTTTTTCCATTCTGTTGTGTTTGAGGTTACATTATACTTAAATACACATGTAACTGAAAAAAAAAGGAAATTGTTCACGGAACACAAAAATTATTGATTGTAATTGTTTAACTAGTTACAAAACAGTGAAATTAATGTTGTGTTTGCCTTAAAACAAACACTTGATTGAAAATACAATTCATGTATTTATAAAAGGTGTGATTGTGTGCTCTGGTGATTATTAACATGAAGATCGGTAACCATAGCAACACAAATGGAACATTTTAAATGTCCATAATGCTGTTGTCAGTTTATTGCACTATAATTATGTATTTGACTAAAGGAAAGAGTATTGTTTTAATAAAACAATGTGCTTGTTTTTTGAATGTTTTCGTTGTTTTTTTTGTATTAAATGATAACTTTTAGTGACGGTAAAATGTAGGGTTGGTCACTTTGGAAGGTCATGAGATTAGATTTGAATGTGATAAAAATCTTTATCATTTTTGTAAAACTACAATGTTTAGAGAATCCAAAATTGCCAAAAAGTCAAAATGTGATTTTTTGAACCCAAGACTGATTTTCCCAGCATTGGTCACATATATGATCATAAGCCCCAGTTAAAAGACTATTACATGTTTTGCATAAGCCGAAACATTGTATTTGAAAATTGAAAAAGTAGCTTTGTCTAGTCACACACTTTTAAGAATAGTCGGACATAAGATTGTTATCAGATGCCCATTTGTCGCAAAACTGTTCATCGTCTGATTACCTATGACAAACTTAAGGGACAGATTCTATGTTTTATATAGACAAACATTTTATTTTACTGGATTTTTAAAAGAGGAATTAGTATTGCTTGAACACATTTGAAATCTGATCAGCTATTTACAATTTACAGTTTATACGCACATAAACAAATCATGTAAAACAATTACGAACATTTCGAAATAGCTGTCGAAATAAAACGTGTTACTAAACTCGGGTTTCTACTCGTTGAAACGTAAAACGCAACCGTCTATCGACGTAATCACGTTTATAATACACGGTGCCTGTATCACGTGACTTTTTCGGATCTGTGTTAAGAGAATAAAGCGCGACCCAGTTAAATATTTCACCATTTTTAATGGGATAAAGGGGAGAGCCCTCTCATTCGTAAGAGTGTTCTATAGGTATCATGATCTTTTTAAACAAATAAGTATTTTTTTTCAGTAACGTGCAACCGCGCGTTTGAACGGTTAGACAAATGTCGGATCAGTGTGGGGACTTCATATTACAAACGCGCGGTTGCACTTTACTGAAAAAATACTTATTTGTTTAAAAGATCATGATACCTATAGAAAACTCTCACGAATGAGCGGGCTCTCCACTTTATCCCATTAAAAATGGTGAAGTATTTAAAAAGACAACATTAAAAATGTTAACTAGGTCGCGCTTTATTCTCCCAACACAGATCTTAAAACGTCACGTGGTATAGGCACCGTGATAATAGCTCGTTCAATTTTTATAGCGTTTTTATCTTTAGATTTGAATTAACGTGCGGCAGTTTTCTATGCCGTTTTACAGCCCATCTTTCAGAGGAATGGGTTGGGGTCCGTCTGTCCTTCCGTCCAGGCATCCTTCCGAATTTCTGCTGCTTACTCAAACTACAAACACATAAACTACATTTACTTGTATATAATTAGTACATTAAGAACATGTCTTTTTTGAAGATGATGCTGAAGACATATTTTTGGGAAGCATAAGACGATTAGATGGCAATACTTTTGTGGCAGCACATTTCAACATGATGGTCAATGCCTCAGACATCAAGACACTTTTCGACACTAACTGGTTAAATGACAAAGTAAGAAAAAAAGTATATATCAGTTGATTATTTATAAGCAATAATGACATTTACATAATTTTAGCTTCCAAGAACTCTAACCTGAAGTTTTTATAACCACCTGATTATAATGCATAATGCCTGATGTAACTGATTATATAAAATAAGTCATTGTTGATTAACCTTTGATGGCAGGTTTATTTGTACATATAAGGAATAAATGTACTTTTTTTAGGTTGTTTACATCTACTTCCGAATTATTCATGCTTCTTGCTCATGGATCTCCGTTGTCGACCCGATGTTTATCACTGCCCTAAACGAGGGGAGATCATCAGCTGCCAAAAAGTTCCTGACACCACAGCACCTCCAAGCTAACCAAGTTCTAATACCTTGTGTTTTAGAAGGCCACTGGACATTGATCGTATGTTATATTTTTGTGCTTACCTGTTCTCAGAGAGGCCAGTTTATATTTAGAAACATCAGTGTCTTTAGCCCAATTATATTCAACAAGTAAATAATTCACACCTTCAGTTAGTGTTTAATTTTTTTTATGAATTTTAATGATGATATTTATAGGAATACTTTCCAGCAGAGTTAAACTGTTTTAACTGATGTCCCAAATGTTCTTATTATTTCCGCCATAGGCGAAGGGACATAAAATTGGCATCGGACTTTTGTCAGTTATTCCATCTGTCGGTGCTTGACAAACTTCTCGTCGCTATTTTTCTGAAACTGTATAAGAAATCACCATTAAATTTAATGTAAATAATAAAATTTGTAACAATCATCTGTAGAAGTCCAGAACAAAGATTATTAAAATCATGACTCTTGGGTTATCAATTTTTTCAACTCTGAGTATGACATTTTTCCCATCTGTAGCTATATTGTTCAAGAGGAAGGCATTCACATATCAATATGAACTTGATTAGTAAATGTAATTATTCTTTAGACTACAATATGTGCGTTTATTAGCCAGTACCCAATAAGTATGGTTGGGCACTATTACTTTTGTATGACTTTAAGGTGCAATAACCTTAATGTTTATTGAATGGTTTGTTTCAAAATATTAAGTTGCTTATTGCCATGTTCACTTTATCAATTCCAATCTTCCATGCTTATTAACATTTCAATGACTGTGAATTCAATTTAATGGCCGAATTTGAGCTTGTATTGTTCCATATTTTTCTTCAAGTGCTTGACGTTGCCGACAAGACAATGATGTTAGTTGACTCCGGAAATACTACAGACAATGGTTTGACCTTGGTGAGGTAAATATTTCACATACTTTTAATGTAGATAATACTGACTACTGTCAGTTTGGTTGTTGGTATACCCGGCAAAGGAGTTAAGATCATTAAAAAACTAAGTGTTGGTTGGTCCGTTGGTTGGATTGTTGGTCCGTCCATTTTAATATGTGCAAGTCTGTTGAGCATGGTATCTGTACCTTTTGCATGAGATTAAACATAATCCTGTATATATTATATGTCATCACCATGAAATGTACATGACTTTTCATGCCTGGAGATCCTCAAGTTGAATTAGCTATTTGTTGTTGAATGTTGCTTTTTTCCACGGAGGCTTAAAATGTACTAAGATTGAATTAAAAATTAAAATAATTTTTTAATATGAAATCAAAATGTACAAGACACCCTTTTATTCCCATTGATCCACATGTTCCATATGTGTAGGCGCTTTATTGGAACCATTTTTATGGAAAAAGCATAAAATGTTTTTATCTTGTGGAGCAAACTATTTTTGCCATTTCTCAAGAGATTGAATGTAATAAAATGTATGTCATCTCAATGAACTTTATATGCTTAAGATTTATTTCTATGCACAGGGATTCATATGTTCATCAAGTATGTGCCTTTGAATTTAACCATGGGAATGGCTACTATGCATGTGACAAATTGGTGACAAAAATGGATAATAGCTTAAGTTTTGGAACATGTCCTGGCTGGCTTTGAATGTTATGGTACATGATGGGTTTTCAAAATATATAAGCACAATTAATCAGGACATCAGACAAGCTGGGAGCATTGTTCGATTCACACCATAGAGTTGAAACATGATATTATTTGTATGCCCCCGAAGGAGGGCATATAGTGATTGGACTGTCCGTCTGTCTGTCTTTCCGCCACACTTTGCATTTAGGTTTCGAAAACTGAACATAACTAAAGATATAACTTTCATATTTGGTATGAATGTGTATATGGACAAGGCCTTTGCATACGCACAAAAAATTACCCCTGTGACCTTGACCTTGAACTAAGGGTCGGCATTAAGGTTTCGAAATCTGTATATAGGTTTCGAAAAATACTAATAATTTCTATATCCCTTGAGATATAACCTTCATATTTGGTATGCATGTGCATATGGACAAGGCCTTTCGGTTCACACAAAAATTTAGACCCCTGTGACTTTGACCTTGAACTTAGGCTCCGCGTTTAGGTTTCAAAATCAGCATTTAGGTTCAGAAAAATGCTCATATCTTCTATGTCCCTTGAGATGTAACCGTCATATTTGGTATGCATTTGTATATTGACAATGCCTTTCCATACGCTCAGAAATTTTGACCCCTGTGACCTTGACATTGAATTTAGGATCCTGGTTAGGTTTCGAAATCTGTGTTTAGGTCTAGAAAAATGCTCATAACTTTTATCAAAGCGTTAGTAGTGGGCATATGTCTTCCTATGGTGACAGCTCTTGTTTGAGATAATTAAGATATGTATGCATAGATATGATGACATTCAAGGGTGTTGTGGTTTAGAGAAGGGCAGGGTGGACATAACATGTAATAGTTTAATAAACTAATTTCTCGTGTTGTCCAGCATTGATGGATGTTGTAATTATTAGTATAATAAGCATCAAACTCATAAACCATAACCCATTTCATGACGAGTCACAATAAACGGCCTTAATTTGGTTGACATTATAAGCATATTAAGTATCAAGAGGATCTAGGTAACAACATAACAAGATAATTTCACAGAAAACTGGAGCATGTCTTTGTCAATCATTGACTGATTTAAATAACCTTGTAGAATATGATTTGTCATATAAAAGAACCGGGTCCCTTGGTTAAAGATGAAGATCACAATCTCGTCAGGGTCTACACATGACAGTGGCTCTCTTTGTTTTTCCTTTATTTATTCTTATAAACTTGAATACTAGTTACACATGGGCATGGCTGTTCTTAGGTAGCAGGTCACCTTTGTTTATATAACTCTTCCTAGATTTAATATTCCCTGTTATTAGTTGTGTAATATTTGAGAATTCCTCAATAATTCTTGTATTGGCAGTTTCGGTGTCATTTAAATATAGCTAAACATTTTATAAACAAGTTTTTAAAATCTTTTAATATTATAAATTTATTATATTTCTGATCAGTCATGTTTTTGAGTCCATGGACGAAATGCCTCACAGTTGGACTTTACAACATAGCAATGTATGATAGCCTATCAAGACAAAACCTTTATCTACCGTTCTCTTATTAATATCTATAAGGTCTAATTGTATATCTTAAATTGAAACATTTGCAGACCTGACCACAAAGTTATATGTGATCACTTTAGTCAATAATGTATTGTAAAGTCAAGATGTACCTCTTGAATACAGTCAACCTTGGTATTAGAGACTACACAAGGGATCAACCAAATTTGGTCTTTTGATGAAATTGCCCTTAAAAAAGACCATTCTGGAAAAAAATGTAATCATCATCAGTATCAAAATCATAGACAGATTCTGTGACTAGGCTATCTTTTCTAACATTTAAATAACATAAAATCAATTAGGTGTTAAAGATATAATTACCTTGTGGTTTTATAACTAGTAATTATCCAACAAAACATGGTTTATATCTAGTAATAATTTAACAAAAGACTGGTGCCTTTTTTTGACGATAAATGTGTTTTAAAAATTGTGTAAACACAACATAACAATAAATGCTTATTGTCGTAAGGAGGTGGCCAAGCAGACAAATGGTTACGACTGTGAAGTCAATATGTGCCAAAATGCTGCGGATGTTGCGTATGCCTTGCCGTTTTCATGTTCTCCGGTATGTCTAAACAACATTTAATTTAATTCATTAAAACAAACTAAGTTACTAAAATATATTTCTCTCCAGATTGCTTAACCATTCCACGGAGATTTTACTTCAGACATTTGGTAAAATCTATTTCTAAGGTATTAAATTAAACAATCAAAAAAACTGCCCGATCGAAAATATGTTAAATAATAACCCATAACTTGAATTGGCATTTATTACTTATTATTATTTATTTCCCCATGATATATACAAAACTTCTTGACATAAAGCATGCAAGGTGTGATGTTTACTATTAATTGAAGGAAAAAGCCTGTTTATTCAGAAGTCAAAGGTAACAGGGGCTCATAACAAGAAATTTAATCGGTACATTTAATCATCAGTTGTTTCAAGTAGTTATTTAAATTGCTGTTAATGCCTATGACAAGCTCCATTTAACAGACTTTCAATTGTGATCCAACATGGTGTTAAGAAAACAACAGATTCACCAATTTTCATCTTACATAGTGTTTTTTCGCTTGCTGCTTTATAGTACATATATTTGTTCAAACTGATTGAGAAATTTTGATGCATGCTAAAAAAGCATCAATATTATTTGTGGATCAAGGCAGAGACCTGTTGTTATAAGTTATGCATTCATGTTTGCCTCAAAGGGTCTCCCTGTTGTGTTAAGTTTGTAAATATTTGTTTCTTGCCCAAACTCTGTTTAATTGGCCACTGAATTAAAAAAATCGTGTTTGTTTACTATGCTTTTTAAAGCCAGTAAAAAGGGCGATATAATTATTGAGTGTCTTTACTGAACATAGTTTTTAGGTCACCTGAGCACAACGTGCTCATAGTGAGCTTTTGTGATCGCCTTTTGTCCGTCGTGTGTTGTGCGCCGTCAACATTTGCCGTGTTAACTCTTTAGACGCCACATTTATTGTCCAATCTTCGTGAAATTTGGTGAGAAGATTGGTCTCAATGATATCCCGTAAGAGTTCGTAAATGGTTACCTTTGCTTGAAAAACATGGCTGCCAAGGGGCGGGGGATTTTTCCTTATATGGTTATAGTAAAATTTTGTTAACACTCTAGAGGCAACATTTATTGTCTGATCTTCATGGAACTTGGTCAGGCGATCCATCCCAATGATATCTTAGACGAGTTTAGAAATGATGCTGTTTATTGAAAAACATGGCCGCCATGGGGCGGGGCATTTTTTTCTTATATGGCTATAGTAAAATCTTGTTAAAACTCTAGAGGCCACATCTATTTGCCGATCTTTATGAAACTTGCTCAGAATATTTTTTCCATTGATATCTTGGATGACTTTAAAAATGATTACATTTGCTTAAAAACATAGCTGCCAAGGGCCGGGGCATTTCTCCTTATATGGCCATGGTAAAGCCTTTTTAACACTCCAGAAGCCACATTTATTGTCCAATCTTAATGAAACTTTGTCAGAAGATTCATACCAATAATATTGGACGATTTAGAAAATGATGCCAGTTGGTTGAAAAACATGGCCGCCAGAGGGGGGGGGGCATTTTTCCTTATATGGCTATAGTAAAACCTTGATAACACTCGAGTAGCTACAATTATTTTCAAATCATCATGAAACTTGGTCTGAATATTTGTCCTAATGTATCTTGGACTAGTTTGAAAAAGGTTCTGGTTGCTTTAAAAACATGGCAACCTGTTGGCGGTGCATTTTTTCTTATATAATTATATATTGCTTTAGTAAAACCTTGATAACACAATCAAGAGGCAACATTTATTGTCAGATCTTCATGAAACTTGGTGAGAAGATTTGTCCCTATGATATCTTTGATGAGTTTGAAAACAGTGCCGGTTGGTTGAAAAACATGGCCGCCAAGGGGGGATGGGCGGGGCTTTTTTCCTTATATTGCTATTATAATACCTTGCTAACACTCTAGAGGGAACATTTTATTGTCCATTAATCATCATGAAACTTGGTCAAAAGATTTGTCCCTATGATATCTTGGACATGTTGGAAAATGGTTCCGGTTGCTTAAAAAAAAATGCCACCAGGGGGCGGAGCATTTTTCCTTATATGGCTATATATGGCGTTTGGAAAACCTTGTTAACACTCTAGAGGCCACATTTATTGTTCGATCTTCATAAACCTTTATCAGAAGGTTCATCATAATTATATCTTGGATGAAAATGGTTTTGGTTGGTTGAAAAGCATGGCCACCAGGGGGTCGGGCATTTTTTCCTTATATGGCTTTAGTAAAACCTTGTTTACGCCTAAGTTAAATATTCTCGAAGTTTAATGTAGTAATATTTATTTCGCAGAAAATTACTTAAGGGAGAAAAAACTGTTAATAGCTATAATTGTTTGAATTCCAATCAGGAGTGCACTCTTAATTACTCCAACTTTCCCTTATCAGCTGCCTTAGCACAAATCATTACACATCTCTGAGTGAACATTGATGTTTTAGTAAGATCAGAAACTTGATACATTGTTGTGCTATTCCTTTTATGTGTGGCACCATAGATAAGAGAGGATATAATTTTTGAGGCACACAGTTTATTGATGAGGTCTGAATTTGTTTGTGTGATTATCAAAGATTTTTGTTTTAAAATGGATTTATTGATTTTTAATTGGAAATATAATTGCAAGGTGAGTCTGAAAATAGTTCATGTTTGTTAAAAAAACAAGGCTCTCAGGGAGGTGGTAGTTTTTTATGTCTTCAGTTGCTTATTGTGAAGCATTGTGAAAACTTTTAGTCACATTGTTAGTTAAATCTGAATGACACTTGCTCTGTACAAATGTTGTTATCATATCTTCATTTTGTTCACTCTATTAGTTTGAATAATATCATCTTCAAATATGGTGACAATCTTATGAGCATACAATTTATTGCTCATGGTGAACTTTTGTGATGACATTTTTTCAATTGTCTGTCTTCCCTTGTGTGTCATGAATATTTGCCTTGTCAGCACTGTAGAAGCCACATTCATTGTCGGATCTTCATGAAACTTTGTCAATTGTGTACCAATGATTTCTATGGCGAGTCAAAAAAATTAAACAGGCCTAATATCCAGGGGGCCATTTGTTGTCCATTCTTCGTGAAACTTGTTTAAAACATTTGTTTTTATAATATCTTGCTTTTCTTGGGCTTCACATAAAAGGTCATTTCCTTTTATCTCAGATGAGCGACTTTGGGCCTTTCAGCCCTCTTGTTTTTATCTGGCATTACTCATAATCTGACAGACTAGCCTCCTTTAAATTGGTGGATGGGGGAGTTATATTGGACTTACTATGTCTAGTCATTCTGTCTGTGTTTAAATTAACTTTGGTAGAAATGTAACATTTTAAGATGTTTGTATAGCTTTACACAAAAGCTCACCCATGAGTGTGTTGTGTGAAGTACCTCATGGCTTCCATCAAAGTCAATGAGTCACGGTCCAACTGTTGGATTGTCGTCACTTTAATATGATAATGTATAAAGGATTTTAACATATATTAACTTATTTAACAGGATTGATGATGAGTGTTTTGACAGTATTGTTTTTCTTGTTTCTTTTTAAATATATGTACATGATTGTCAATACTTTTGTTGGATTAATCTACGTAATTTTCTATGTAAATATGTTAGTTCTATTTCATTTCTATTTTCATAGGGACTTTATCTGTTTATAATATGAATAGTATTTTTAATAAATAAAATTGGGTCACATTTAAAATACCAAGACTGGCTTAAACCCAGATATAAAAGACAGAGCATGGTAGGAGAATGCTCTTTTCTGATTGCATGTAATATTCCAATCTTATTTGGAGGCATATATTATAATAATTGGGTACACACTTACACCATTGTGATAACTGACGGGAGAAGCTTAAGAAATACCAGCAGATTTTATTTTTATTTTTCAAATAAGTGCATATATTATTAATATTATATATTATAGCACAGATTATTGGTGCAATGCCATAAATGTCTAGTCAGCTTTGCTTTAATATAGATGTTTTATTTGTTTAATATGTATGTGATGTGTTCTAAACACCTGATGATGTTTCAGTCATAAAAATAATCAAATAATTAGTTTTTAATCAATAAATTGCTTTGAATTTTTTTTTAGATTACCAAAAACATATTTGATTGCTCTTGAAATAATGGTGTATTTAAACAGAGACTCAATGCTGGTTTAACAAATGAGGAACATAAAAGTATATTTCTATTGTTAAAGTATAATAGCTTAAACTTTCCAAATTGTTGCATGATGACCGAATCAATCGCTAAAAATCGATTGTATAGTTTCCAACAGATTGTTCAGATCAAGTGACTAAATTAACATTTTAAATGTTATATATAATTACATAATGTCGGCATTAATACTTATTTTATTCCAAAAAGGAAATCTTTAATAAGGCGTTAACAGGAGAGAGAGTATATAGATATTTTATTGTAAAAGGTTAAGCCTAATGACTGTCTATTGTTTAATTTCGGATAGATAGTTTTTAACAAGGCCCTTATAATCTATATTTTGCATGGTTTCTATTACTTTTGGTTTTGTATATAATTGTGTAATGTTTGCCATAATACTTTCTTTTGTTCCAAAAGGAAGTATTTTTAGTAAGGCGTTTTCAGTAGTACAAATATATGACTTTTTTTATAATATCAGCCTAAAGGCCGTCTATTTTTTGGTTTTGGATAGATAGTTTGAAACAAGGGGTTAATAAACTATATTTTGAATGGTTTATATTAATTTCTGTGTTGTATATAATTTTATAGTTTTTGCCTTTATACTTTTTTGTTTTAAATAGGAAGTATTTAATAAGGCACTAACAGTAGCATATAAATATGGTATTGTTATAAGAAACAAAAAACACGTGCTGCATTTTATCTGTAAATGTTATGATTTAATGTGACTTGTTTTATAAAAAAAAGCCGTGTGAGAAATAATTTAAATTATAAATATTCATTAACTTGCAAAATATCAGTTCTTAACGCATCTTGCAAAACATATTATATCTGACAAATTCTAGTTACTTTTCAATTAAATCTCGGGTTATCATTTATTACAAAAACATAATGCATCACTTTACAGACAGCAAAAAAGACCATTTGGAGTTTGTATTTACAGTATCATGGAATTATTGTCCCCTACCGGTTTCACTCGAGGGAAATTATTGTTTGCGCTCTATGCGTCTGTCTGTCTGTCGGTCACAGTTTTCTGAGTCCTTCAATGACTTGTTCTTCATAATTTTTCGTGAAACTTGAAACATGGATAGATGGCAATATGGACATTTCATTTTGTTCCTACGTCAAAAAAATGGGTTGCTACGGCAACATATATATATATATATATATATATATATATATATATATATATATATATATATATATATATATATATATAATCTGACAATGGTGGAGCTGGTAGAAGACATATATTGCTGGCAATAGTCTTGTTTTTTATTTATTAAATTAACAAATTTGTCTTTGCGGTTGATAGTGAAGTTGAATGAGAGAAACTGTAAATTATACTATTAAAGCGAGAGTGTTGTTAACGAATTTTGCCTTTTGACAACACTTGTTTTATGTTTATTGTTATATCTTAATGCATGTGCAATTTTTGCTCAACATTGTGATTATTAATATTTGTGTTGTTTTTATTAACTTATAATTATTTTGAGTACTGTTTGTTCTGGTAAACATTTATTAACATTACAACCAGGTGTGTGTATAATAGTTTTCATTAATCTAGTATTTAACATTGAATCAAGTGTGACATTTATATAAAAAAAAACAAGACCGACATCAAATACAGATAAGAAAGACTATGCATTCCACAACATCTAGTGACATGTGATGCAACCTTCTGTTGTATGACCTTTATTATTTGGTAGTCATTGAAAAACATTGTTGGCAACAGGGATAATTTGTATGCACCCGGATCGAATGATCGGGGGTATGTTGGTTTTTGGCCTGTCTGTCTGTCTGTTTTTGTATGTGTGTGTCTGTCCCAAAACTTTAACCTTGGTCATAACTTTTGTAGTATTGAAGATAGCAACTTGATATTTGGCATTTTTAGTGGTGAAAGATCGAGGTCATTCTTCAAGGTCAGGGGTCAGATATATGGCTTCAAACGGGCGCAGTAGTGGGCATTGTGTTTCACAAACACAGCTCTTGTTTACTATTTGAATGAATTCTTAAAATAATTTCTGCTCAAAAATAATGTTTGGTACTTAACAAATAAATGCATTACTCAGATAGATAATTATTGAAAAGCAGTACAAATATCAGTTTTACGTTTAAATAAATCTTTGATGTTGTGTAATACATATAAGCTGTTTTGTAAAATATATATATGTAATGCTGTGAACGTGAAATGTATAATGATGACTATAAATTAGTATCTATGTTAAATTAAGTTCAATTAAAAGGTGTATACAATTGTCAAGCATATTGAATTTGTTTTTTGTGTATCCTTCTGCTCAAAAAAATGTTTGGTACATAACAAATAAGTGCATATATAACTCAGGTAGATAATTATTGAAAAGACATACAAATCTAGTCAGTTTTTACGTTTAAATTGATCTTTGATGTCGCGTAATACATATTTGCTATTTTGTAAAATATATATATGTGATGTTGTGAAAGTAAAAATGTATAATGATGACTAATAATTAGTATCTATGTTAAATGAAGTTCAATTAAAAGGTGTATACAATTGTCAAGCATATGGAATTTGTTTTTTTGTGTATCCTTCCCGTACATATTTTAATTATTTTCATCAAATGGTTGTGATGTTGTTTTTAAATACAGCAACATCAACAATTGTATTATAAACCCAAACATACGAAAAGCAATAACAAACATTTAAATAAAAAACTCTTTTAACAGCATGAACACCAAGAACACCACAATCAACTATAATATTACACTATCACCATAATCGCATTTATTGCTACAACTTCTGCTGATATTCTAGCTGCAACGACCATATTATTTTACGTGAATAACAATCAATAATACATTAAAAAAGCACAAATGTTACTACAAAACTTAACTTTTTGTATTGACTTCGTTTCATTCACATGCGCGTGTTCAAAGACTTTCCCCACCTGTAGTCGCATAGTATAAGTACAAATATTGTGTCCATGTACTCCTAAATAATAAACTTACTAGACTGCAAATGTTTGGACAAATGTTGTAATACAGTGTCAATTTCTATGTACTTAATTTTTAATTGAAGATATTTAAATTTTTACAAAGATGACATTTAATTTTGATTTAGTCTCCATCTGTTTGTGGCGTGGATGATGTGTGTGTGGGGGGGGGGCTGGTGTACACTGTGAAAAACACGTGCCCAGTATGTAATAACCATACTTTAAACTTGCTAAATAAGTTTAAAAGCTGTGTTAATAGGCTTAAGAAGTTGTATGTTTGCACTTATGTACTACACTTGCTAAATGGGCTGAAAAGGCTTTAAAATAGGCTAAATAGACTTTTTATGATGTATTTTTCAACATATGTACTAAACTTTCTAAATAAGCAGAAAAGATTGACAAATAAGCATTTAAATAGGCTAACTAGGATGTATGTTTGAACCTATATACTAAACATGATAAATAGGCTATTAATAGGCTAAATAGGTTGTACGTTTCAACCTATGTACTACGCGTGGTAAATAGGCTGAAATGGATATACAATACGCCAGATGCGATGTATGTTTGAATCTATTTACTGAACTTACTAAATATGCTCAATAACGATTAATATATAGGCTACTCATGCTGTATGAGAAATCCTTTGTACTAAACTTGCTATAGTCTGAAAAGCTTGAAAAGGTAATTAAATATACTTAATATGATGCCTGCATTAACCATTGTACTTAACTTGCTAAATACTAGTAGGCTAAACGGCTAAAAAAGGCTAATAAATAGCCAAAATGGGATGTATGTATGAAACTATGTACTTAACTTAATAAATAGGATAATAAGCCTGAGAAGGCTGTTAAAAAAGCTAAAGAGGCTCAATAATACTTAACTTGATTAAGAAGCAAAATAGGCGGTTCAATAGGCAAAATATGCTAAATATGATGAATGTGTCTATATATGTACAAAACATCCTAAATAAGCTAAATACGCTATTAAATAGGATGTATGTGTCTACGTATGTATGAAACTTGCTAAATACGCTAAATAGCCTGTTAAATGGGCTAAATTGGATGTGTGCGTCTAAGTATGTACTAAGCTTGTTAAATTGGTTGTTAAATAGGCTAAATATTCTAATTAGGATGTATGAGTCTACATTCATGTATGTTCTAAACTTGCTAAATAGGCTAAATAGGATTTATGTGTCTAATTATGTACTAACTTTGCTAAATATGATAAAAAGGCTGTTAAATAGGCTAAAAAGGATGCATGTGTCTACGGATGTACTTTACTTGCTGAAAAGGCTAAAAAGGCTGTTAAATAGGCTAAAAAAGATAAATATGTCTGCGTATGTACTAAACTTGCTAAATAGGCCCAATAATCTGTTAAATGGGCTAAATTGGATGTATGCGTCTACATATGTACTAAGCTTTCTGAATAGGCTGTTAAATAGGCTGAATATGCTAAATAGGATGTATGAGTTAATTAGGATTTATGTGTCTACATATTTTCTAAATAGACTGTAAAATAGGCTAAATAGGATGTTTACGTCTACCTATGTACTAAACTTGCTAAATAAGCTAAATAGGCTGTTAAATAGGCTAAATAGGATGTATGTTTTAACCTTTGTACTAAACTTTCTAAATGGGCTGAAAAGGCTGTTAAAAAGTCTAAATGGGCTTAAATATGATGTTAAATAGGATACATAGGCTAAAAAGGATGTATATCTACATATGTACTTAATTTGCTAAATAGACTGTTAAATAGGCTAAAAAGGATTTCTAACCTTTGTACTCAACTTTCTAAATAGGCTGAAAAGGCTGTTAAATATGCGAAATAGTATGAATGTGTCTGCGTATGTACTTGCTAAACATGCTGTTAAAAGGCTAAATAGGCTTTATGCGATGTATGTGTCTACGTATGTACTAATCTTGCTAAAAAGGCTGTTAAATAGGATGTATGTGTCTAGGTATTTACTAAAATTGCTAAATAGGCTGTTAAATAGGCTACATAGGATGTATGAGTCTATGTATGTACTTAACTTGCTAAATAGGCTGTTAAATAGGATGTATGTGTCTACGTATATACTAAAATTGCTAAAAAGGCTATATAAAATTCCATACTTTCTAGATAGGCTAAATAGGCTTAAAAGGATGTATGTTTTAACGTTTGTACTAAGCTTTCTAAATAGGCTGAAAAGGCTGTTGAATAGACTAAAAAGGCTTAATTGGATGTTGAATAGGCTAGCTAATTGGCTAAAAAGGATGTTTATGTGTACCTGTGTAATTAACTTGCTAAATAGGCTAAATAGTATGTTAAACAATAAATAAGATGTATTTTTAACCTTTGTACTAAACTTTCTAAAAAGACTGAAAGGCTGTTAAATAGGCTAAATAGGATGTATTTTTTAATCTTTGTTCTTAACTTTCTAAATAGACTGAAAAGGCTATTAAATAGACTAAATAGGCTAAATAGGATGTTTAATAGGCTAAATATGATGTATGTACTAAACTGGTAAAAAGGCTAAATAGGCTAGGCTAAATAGGATGTTTTTTTGAAACCTTTGTACTAAACTTTCTAAATAGGATGAAAAGGCTGTTAAATAAGCTAAATAGGCTAACTAGGATGTATGTTTGAACCTTTGTACTAACTAGGCTAAATATGCTGAAAAGGCTGTTTAATAGGCTAAATAGGATGTATATTTCAACCTTTGTACTAAAAAGGCTAAACAGGCTTATAGGCTGAAAAGGCGGTTAAATAGGCTAAATAGGATGTATGTTTCAACCTTTGTACTAAAAAGGCTAAATAGGCTTATAGGCTGAAAAGGCGGTTAAATAGGCTAAATAGGATGTATGTTTCAACCTTTGTACTAAATAGGCTGAAAAGGCTGTTCAATAGGCTAAATAGGATAATATGTTTAACATATGTACTAAATAGGCTGAAAAGGCTTTTAAATATGCTAAATAGGATGTGTGTTTCAACCTATGAGCTAATTGGCTAAACAGGATGTATATTTCTACCTATAAACTAAACTTGCCAAATAGGCTAAATAGGCTGTTTAATAGGCTAAATAGGATGTAATTTTTAACCTTCGTTCTAAACTTTCTAAATTGGCTAATTAGGCTGAAAAAGCTGTTAAATAAGCCAAATAGGATATATATGATGTATGTTTGAACCTATGTACTAAGGCTAAATAGGCTGAAAAGGCTGTAAAAAAGGCTAAATAGGATGTATATTAAGACCTATGTACTGCATAGGTTAAATAGGCTTATATGTTGAAAATTATGTAAAATAGGCTAAATAGGATGTATGTTTCAACCTTTGTAGGTCTAAATAGGCTGAAAAGGCTGTTACAAAGGCTAAATAGGATGTTGTTTGTTTCAGCCTATGTACTAAATAGGCTAAAAAGGCTGAAAGGGTTGTAAAATAGGATTAATAGGATGTATTTTCAACCTATCTACTTAACATGCTAAATAGGCTGAAAATGCTGTTAAATAGGCTAAATAGACTAAATAGAATGTATGTTTCAACCTATGTACTTAATAGGCTAAATAGGCTGAAAAGGCTGTAAAATAGGCTAAATAGGGTGTATATTTCAACCTATGTACTAAATAGGCTGAAAAGGCTGTTAAATAGGATTAATAGGGTGTCTGTTTCAACCTATGTACTATATAGGCTAAATAGGTTGAAAATGCTGTAATATAGGCGGCTAAATAGGCTTAATAGAATGTATGTTTCAACCAATTTACTAAATAGGCTTACTAGGCTGAAAAGGCTGTTACTAGGCCAAATAGAATGTATGTTTCAACCTATGTACTAAATAGGCTAAATAGGCTGAAAAGGCTGTTAAATAGGCTAAATAGGTTCTAAAGTTCAACCTATGTACTAATAGGCTAAATAGGCTGAAAAGGCAGTTAAATAGGCTATAAAGGCTAAACTTTTTACTAAATAGGCTGAAAAGACTGTTAAGTAGGCTCAATAGAACGTATTTTTCAACCTATGTACTAAATCGGCTAAATCGGCTGAAAATGCTGTTAAATAGACTAAATAGGCTAAATAGGATGTATGTTACAACCTATGTACTCAAATAGCAGAAAAGGCTGTTAAATAGGCTAAAGGGCCTTAAAAGGCTGAAAATGCTGTTAAATTGGCTAAAATGAGCTAAATAGGATGTATGTTTCAACCTATGTACTAAATAGGCTAAATAGGCCGAAAAGGCTGTTAAATATGCTAAATAGAATGTATGTTTCAACTAATGTACTAAATAGGCTAAATAGGCTGAAAATGTTGTTAAATAGGCTAAATAGGCTAAATAGGATGTATGTTTCAACCTATTTACTAAATAGGCTAAATAGGCTAAAAAGGCGAAGAGGCTGTTAAATTGGCTTAATAGGCTAAATAGGATGTATGTTTCAACCTATGTATTAAATAGGCTAAATATGCTGACAATGCTGTTACATAGGTTAAATATGATGTATTTTTCAACCTATGTACTAAATAAGCTTAATTGGCTGAAAAGGCTAAAAAGGATGTATTTTTCAACCTATATTAGGCATGTGCTAAATAGGCAGAAAAGGCGGTTATACATGTATAGGCTAAATAGGCTAAATACAATACCTATGTACTTAACTTTCTAAATTGGCTGTTAAACTGACTAAATAGGCTAAATAGGATGTATGTTTCAACTTATGTACTAAATAGGCAAAATAGGCTGAAAATGCTGTAAAATAGGCTAAATAGGATGTGTGTTTCAACCTATTTACTAAATAGGCTAAATAGGCTAAAATAGGCTAAAAAGGCTGAAGAGGCTGTTAAATTGGCTAAATAGGCTAAATAGGCTAAATAGGATGTTTGTTTCAACCTATGTACTAAATAGGCTAAATATGCTAAATAGGCTAACTTCACACACGTATGCAAGGTGTACAGTGCGGTTTCAGGTTTCATGCACTCATTTGCATTTTCCCCCACAAAACAGGTTTAGTTTTCATATTTGTGTCTTAAAAACGCAATCGGTTCGTAAATGCATCAAATATGCTGTTATTGAATAAACAGGATAATAGCTTTAAAAAACATTTACGGCGTCCGTAATTTGTAGCATTTACCTTTTATTAGCGGATCCTGTGAACGAAAGCGACGGAAAAAGTTTTTTTTTATCCCAATAGCATGATAACAGTTATTTATAGCAATAAAACGAAATCAATATGTGGTATATTATCAAATCATGTAGAACATAGTCAGTTTATTAACCGAAATATTGTGATTCGTTTCGAACTAGGGCTGTATAAGTAAGTCCCATTGGATTCCGTTAGGGCGATCTCTTATTCATGGTTTGATTTTAAACGTGATACTCGACAGTACGATTGCGATAACGCGACAAATTGAGGATGACACCAAACAACTACGGAAGAACGACTAGACGACGTAATGTTATTGTGTATTATCACCAGTGTACTGTCGCATTTTGAAAATCGTAATAGAAGGTCGCCATGGTGTAGCGTCGAGTTTTTTAGTCATCTTTCTGTCGTGGTATCACGTTCACGACATGGTTATGTTGCGCTTTCGTGATTTGCGTTATCATCGACTTACTGTCGAATATCAAGTTTAAAACAATCAATGTCTGGGCGATGGGTCTTACGATATTCCGTAGATAACACGAAATTATATCGCATTCATTTCATCGCATAAACTTCATTTATCAATGTCATTATCTAGCCCTCGTCTTCTCAATTTGCGCAATGTTTAGCTGATAAACTTTGCTTTTTTCTCAAAGTTTAGCTTCCAACATTTCCCCTTACAAATTGAGCATGTTTTAAATGTTACGGCTAATGAATCTTTCTCAGGCGCTTTATTAATTATTTTTAATATGAAAGGATGGTATATTTAAAATTAAACGTGTGCTTTCATGTTTTATCGAATTAAAAGGTGTCAAACAAGATTACGTTTGTAGAAGTTTACTTTGTTTCTAACGCTAGCACGGTGCTGGTCACAGCGTAGCCACTATTAACAGCGGTGATAAATACACATATGCAGAGGAGTCGGCACGGTAAACTTCGATTAATCAGCTGAACACTCTACGGCGAGAAAATAAAAAGTCAGGCACTGGCTCCCCGTAACACGCTTTCATAACAGTGGACCTCTATGATACAGTTGGGTATAAAATCAAAGAAATTGCTCAATACTATTATATGAAATACAATTCAGTGCGTTTCAAAGAATTATACAGTATTTTTTTATTATTTACAATGTAATACTTAGACGAGAATCTTGATCGTTTTCCAGCCCTATTCAGCGTGGACCTCGCCAACAAAAACAAAAATGTTTTGATATCGTCACGAGATTCAAATAGAATATATTGTCAAATACAAAAATAATCAAAGTACTGACAGTACTGGTGTGACGATGCTTTTGAAGAGGATGGATATAAGAACATCAATTTAAGTTTATCTACATCACCATAATTGTGTATGTGGGTACCAATATTTTTGCTACGAAAAAAATGGGTACGAAAATTTTGGGTACAGAATTTATGCCAACAAAAAATTGGGTACGAAAAAAAAATTGGTTACGAAAAATTGGGTAAAAAAAAATTGGGTACGAAAAAATTTGGGTACGAAAAAGAATTTGGGTACGAAAAACAAATTTGGTAGGAACAAAATTGGGTACGAAATTTTTTGGGGGGTACGGGGAAGTAGTACCCGTGGGGAACTTGACCCATTCAACGAAACTGGGAGGCGGGTTACATTCTCGATCAAATATAACAAGAAATATCTTTAAAAATATTGTCGACGTGTATTTTCTGACTACTTATCTTAAAAAAACTTTATGTTACAGTAAAATGTTTGTGGGTTATAACATTACGTTATGTAGCAGATATATTCAAAACTTGACATGCTCTTTAATAACACCATGCTCTTTAATTTCACATGTATATCATACCAAACTTTATATTTCGTTGTTTCCTTTGCTAAGTTAATTATGTTATGTGTAAGGACGTGATTTCACATGCCCATGTGAATGAACATATACTTTTTCTCTTTTGATTATTGTTTTTTCTCTAATTCAATAAGCTTAGGCAAGTTTGTTCTATAAGTACGGCAATAATTTCATGATGATTCCCGAAAGTAGGTATGAGCACATAGTCGAATAAGACTTGAATACGTTAGTTCGCCGATGAACACATGATAAGGTTAACAAAATCTCCACGATATGACCTAATATGTGTTTAAAACAGAAAACAATATCCAACAAACGAATGAATTATCAAACATAGTGTGTGCACTGATGTGGCTCTTAAATTTCTGTTTGAAAAGATTATTAAATATGCAAAATGAGAGAGCACGCATAAGAGCGAGTTTCATATATGTCGTTCGGCTATTATGCTGTTTATATACCATACTCGCTTTAACGTTTACAACTGTCAGGTTCGAAATAATTCGTTTTCTTTACACTCGTGATCGCGTTAAGCGTTAATTATACACGTTTTCATTCGCAATTTATTTACAGAATCACGACAAATGTCAAATACAATACAGAAAATGCATAGTCCTTTCATTGATCTATAAACATATAATGGATTGAATATAACTGATTTAAAATTAACCTTTTCAAACTATTATTAAATCTTTTTCCAAGAATATGCTGTCCTATTTATAGCTGAGCTTCCTTTACCTTCATAAATGATAATCAGCGAGGTATGCCGATTAGAAAAATCGAGCTATCTCAATCGGACTGGCTCGGTCGTTTACATAGGTCGCCATTGTGAAGATGTTATGATGTGTTATGATAACTTATGATAACTTCATGTTATGATAACTTAGACGACCTGCTTCGCAGCATCGTCAAAAACGACCTAGTGGCGTTTTATAGATAGCAAGAGGGCGTAACTGGCATCTGCAAGGACACCTCTGTCATTTACCAGCAAGCGATTACCAATATCGTCTTTTACTAAACGCGTCCCTAAAGTGTAAATGTGGATTTCTTCTCAAATGACAGTGTTATTAATCTGCAACGTGGGAAGCTTCACAATGATCTCAGGCCAAGAAGTAATTAAAAATAAGTGGGAACATAATGACATTTAATTAATCTAATAAGTAGCAAAATCCTACTCTTGGAACTATATAAATAGTTATTTAATAACATGTCAAATGCGTTCATTCCCATATAGGCTTCAAATTTCGAATAACAGCTAACGGCTTACTTTTGCTAATAAACGTGTAACTTTAAACATTTAAATGTTAAGCTGTATACTATTATCTGTTTAACCCTGTAACAAGTAGCATACTAATCAGGTTAATTACCCATTAACAAATATTTTAAGTTAAACATTGTATTGGCTATGTTAAACCGAAACTTGATGACACGAAATTTCCGAATGCTTCAGAAAGACAAAATTTACATTGTACATTTAAATTTCTGACTTCCAATTTCTCAAACCTGATTTGTTTGATACTTTTAAATCATTTACGTATATTATACAAGTAGCACATCGGCAATAAGCGTGCACGCTTTTATTGGCTGTTTTAAAATACTTCACCGTTCTACGTTTGACTAACATGTTCACTGGATCGAAATAGTCGTTAATCTGACCTAGTAAATAGTATTGTTGTTGAAGCAAAGTAATTTGTTATTGCCTAAAACAGCTAAATAATTATAAAAGTGTTATGTTTTATGAAATGATTAGGGTTTCAAAAGAAGAAAATCCGACATATGTTTTGTAAACGCGAATGCTTTTCACGAATACATATATTTAACAGTCACATTTAGAACACCACAAAATCAAATAGATTTTTAAGGCATTTAAAATGGTTTGAAAGTGCTTATTACAAATGGAATTATCAATGAATATTTACTATTTCGATGTGTGAGGAGACGATCTCCATGGCTATTCTCATACGGCCACAGTATCAGACTCTTACAATGTCACTTATGGTCGTCTATGGTCACAGTAGTTAGTTATGAAGTTAATATATTTTCTTATTACCACAGTAATTAGCAATTGAAAATGCGCATTTGTTCTTTAGTCCTCATAGGGCAACCGTACGATGTTAGCAAATAAGGCACACTGATTTCGAGCGATGGTGGCATATGTCTACAGTAGTTGCTTTTTATTGCTCTATTGAAAACACTTGACATAGACCTTCACAATAGCAGTTCACTAGCAATTGCGTGTAAATGGTCAACTTGGAAATGTGTCAAAAGTTTGAATATAGTCTTTTTTTAAATAAATTAGTGTTCAACTTGAGTCAAACAATCGATTAAACAAGTGTTTGTTTTATCAGCTAAATATCCTGTAGTGGTTGCATTTTACATGTTATCCTTGAATGTTCTGTGGATAGTTGATCATATCGATTGCCACGTCTGCTGCCCTTTACAGAATTTACGTTGTGGTATTTTTTTTTTAATTTAACACTCTGCCTGTCACAGTAGGTAGGGGTGTTTTTAATTAGTTTTTTCTATTACGGCCATTTACATTTGATTGCATGTTTAGCCCCCACGACGATCTTTGAAACCTACCAACCATGTAGAAACATTTTCAATTTATATCATTATCACACGATGAACAACTTACATAAATTATTTTAGTTGTTACATGACACGTATCACCCTTGTTTGCAATATTTAAAGGAAAAGGCGGTATATAGCAATCAGTCAGTCCGTGCGTCATGACGCGTGTGCGAATGCCCGTCTGAAAAAACCCTTTCTCCACCATAACTTTGCCATATGCAGATAGATTTGTATATAATTAAGCATACCATGTCAACCAACATAATTCGACGTGTCCTCTGTAATACCCGTTTCCATACTTACAATTCCAAGGAAAACTTGGAAATATGGGCCCTATCGACACATTTCTTTTGTTATAAAACAATACAAGCAAAATTCATGAGCGATGTAAAACAATCAATAGTTTGAGGCATTGTTTATAGTTTATAGCTTGTTTTTCCACATTTATAAAATGAACGAATTAAGGTCAGAAACCCAAACACCTGCTCACCAGGGGACGCTTGACAGAGCAATTAATGTGTATTGCCTTTAGTGCAATCAAACGCTATTACAGCAGTAATCTCCATGTTATTGATATAATAATCAAAAGACGTTGGTCCGTACATAATCGATAAAATTTAATTCAATGACTTTTACAATGAAACTGAAACAATACCCTGAATACTGTTATATTCAGCTGATCCACCTCTGCATAAGGGCTGTTTGTAAAACATGCATGCTCCCCATATGGGCTGTCAGTTGTAGTGGCAGCAATTGTGTGAATACGTTTTATGTCACTGTAACCTTGACCTTTGACCTGAAAATCTATAGGGGTCATCTGCCAGTCATGATCAACGATTCAATGTACCTATGGAGTTTCATGATCCTACGCCTAAGTATTCTTGGAAACCATTTTGTTGTTTCGAGTCACTGTGATCTTGACCTTTGACCTAGTAACCTGAAAATCAATAGGGGTCATCTGCCAGACATGATCAATGTACCTATGAAGTTTCATGATCCTAGGCCTAAGCATTCTTGAGTATTATCCGGAAACCATTTTACTGTTTCGAGTCACCATGACCTTGACCTTTGACCTATTGACCTGAAAATTAATAGGGGTCATCTTCCAGTCATGATCAATGTACCTATGAAGTTCCATGATCCTAGGTGTAAGCATTCATGAATTATCATTCGGAAACCATTTTACTATTTAGAGTCACCATGACCTCTGTTGCAGCTGTCTTGAATGGCTCAAGGAGCTAAATGATAAAATTAATTTTTGAGAAATAAAAATAGGAAAAGTTATAATATACCTTGTTGGCAGTCTTTTTGGTAGGATAATTATAATGTTATTAATTTATTTTCATTTTTAATAATAATAAAACTCTTAATAAAAAATGCTAGTAATCAAAATGGCAAATGGAGGCACACTGATAAAGTACTTAGGCATTCATCAAATATATAACTTTAAAATAGATTCATGAATACCTTAATCAGCTGATCTATAAACTCCTCATCATCTTCAGTAAGCGGGGGTTCCTTGATTTTCAGGTCACGCAATTTCATAGTGGCATCCACAGCAGTTCTCTGGCCAGCGAATCTATAATATGTAAAAAAAAAAACGTAAATTAAAAGAACTTCAGGGCGAGAACAACTCTTCACAAGTTAAGGAACCATCAAGAAACTTCTTCTCAACTATTTCAATTATTTTCTTGTACATAAAAACAATCAATTTATGTGCACCATATAAATTTCGAGTCAGTTGTCGCCACTATCAGGGAATAATCTAGAATTTACTACCTATGGGTCCCTGAACTCGCATATTTTAGACCAATGAGTCTCAGGCCAAAATTAATGAGTCCACCATGAAAAAGAATGAGTCCCAAATTTTGAAAGATACTCAGAAGTGAAGAAAATGACACTAGCTCAATAACTATATTTTGCATTAAACTTTTAATAATCTCAAAAACAGTGAATTTTCAAACCAAAAAACAAATTCAGGGTTATCACTATCTTGTTTACCTTCACATAGGCTATAACAGTGTCTTTTACATGAATGTAACCGGTTACAACATTTCAACTTGATTCAAGTTAATGATAATATTATTGTTAACATCCGAATTGCGAGCCTGATAATATCATTGTTAACAACCGAATTGCGAGCCATTGACCTAACGTAATTAAAGTTTAGAGTTGTTTGTTTTGGATCTAGTTTCAACACCTTATTTCGGGGGCATTATTTCTGTATTATTTATGACTTAGTTACAAAACGTTAAAGCAGGCCTTCTTCCGGGGACTCTAGAAAATAATGTAAAGCTATTTTTTAAATTACGAGATTTTTATTAAAGCACCACACCAACACTGCGAAGTTTTCTATTTGTATCAATGGTACAGCCCAGTAAAATCGGGCTGTCCATTTTATGGCCGTTTTCGACCTTTTACTGCAGAGTTTTATATGTTAAGCAGTGTGCTCGGGCAATGGTTTATTAACCGAAGTCCCGAAAGTAAACAACCCCATTAGTCGTAGTTGAACCGTTCTTCATTTTTTGAGCGGAAACCATTTCTCATAAGGTCACAGTACCATTGACCTTTGACATACTGACCCCTAAAGTAATACGGTTCATGTACTTACCACATGAATTCATCCTATGAAGTTTGCTTATATTTGGTGCCGGCTACAAGACAGTAAATACTACTTCGCTTGCGTTGCAGTGAAACCTTTTGTTGCGGACATACAGTTGCTAAAGTCTCAATTTTCCATCAGGTCAAACTATCAGATTATTCAAAATAGTTAAGGAACGCTGTTAAATAATCGGTTACGAGATTTCTTATATACTTTATTTTACATAATCGATTTTAAAACAAATAATTATAAAAGGTAAACAACCCTATGAATTTGCTCCCCAAAAGTCCTTGTTTGCTGTCATGGTTTTCATTGATAAAAAGGTTACAGTATTTTGCAACGTCGACCAAAGAGTTTAAAAAATCAAACGTAAAGAATATTTTGTTGCACGCATGGAATTTTCTAACGTTCCATGCTCCTATGGTTGTGTCTTTGTCGCCAATGTGTTCGATGGATAAGCTCCAGTAGCAAACTTGTCGCCTTCACTCTGAAGACTTTTTGTGGAGTGCGCGGTCGTCGTTAATCCATTCTCAACGGTGTTGTTGTGCCGACAGCGCATACACACAAATTGTAGATCCCGATTTTCGGCAACAGCGGCGTCGTATTGCTCATCTGTGATCCCTGAAATTATATACTTAAATATTTATAAACTGCATAACGTATTTGTTTCAAAGTTATATATATATTATATAGGTAAACAATGCTGCGCTGCAAATACAGAGTACAAAGTTTATTATTCAATCTCTGATATACATAGACTATAATATAAGCATAGATAACAAGAGAAAAACAGTTTTATACACTTTTATATATATTAGTAAACAATGCTGCGCTGCAAAGTTGACACACGAAAATACTACAACGCAAAAAATAATTTATCTTCGATTGTACGTTTTAGAAGTACTTACCAGTGTTACCACATTTTATGTGATGCCACCGTGAACAGTTGTCACATGTCACCGCTCTGGAGTTTTGGTACACCCGTCGAAGACAAAACAAACAAGGAGGCGCAGGAATGGTGTTAGTCGAATTATCAATTTAAAATTATTGGATACTGTAATCATGTATACATCTTTAAATACTAAACTCCGCAGTGGCACGTATTACTCAAATAGTGGAATTTATTGATTTATCACAAATGGTTTCTTGTTTATTTGAAACCATTGCAAATTTTCCGCGATAATTGTTAACACCTACAAATTAAAAGAACCGCCATTTAATTATCATTTAATGTTTATTTGAAACCATTGAAAACTTTCCGCGCTAATCGTCACACCAAAATTTAAAAGAGACGCCATTTGATTAGCATTTTAAAGTAAAGTTTGTGTGAAAAACACAAAAGGACTGATACGCATTTTTATAATATGAAACAAGATTTTTAAAACGTGTGTTGTGTATTCAGATCAACAGGTAATAAATAGGTAGATTTAAGATTATAATGGTATTTTTAAAATTATAAATAAAAAATTATCTTACAGATGAATTGTGTCCGTAAAATTTCTGCAAAAAATAAATTTCGGCAAAGACCTTTTTTCATTTTTATTACCTTTCAATACCCGTATATATGAAAATATTTTACCACGAAGCAAGGTATTCACGCTTTCGCGATTATGACACGTGTATTGTTGATTGTCATCACCCGCCCGCGGTAATGTACCTGTCAATTATGTTGTTAATTCATCGGTCTCCTTTATAACGATAATCCCCAAATTCTTGAGTAATTTAACCTGGGAATCTTTAATTGTCGATATGATCTTGATAGGGCGAGTCGTTATATATGTGGGGCGAGTCGTTATACATGTGGGGCGAGTCGTTATAAAAAGTGGTGCGAGTCGTTATGGGGCGAGTCGTTAAGGGGGCGAGTCGTTACATTACCGTTAATCCGGGCCCCGACCAATCCGGCTTGGTAATACGTTGTGGTGTCCTTATCATTTCCTTTCAGTGGGGTTTTGTCTATTTTGGCGGCGCCCGTCTTCTCTTGAAACTTGAAACTTCGCAACGTGCCTTACAATCGAACGATAAAGTGTAACGCGTGACCTGCAGGTCGACAACAAAGTTTTGTTCGTGAATATATTCCTACGAAAGTGACCAATCAGAAACTAGGTCACACCTTATGGATTCAATCAATACGTTTGTCGCGCATTGTAAAGACAAAATTTCTTTTGATTTTTTGTGGGGTAATTCAGGCAAAACCCGACCTATGAAGGTAATATAATACAGCACGTTAAATGTACTGATTATTTACTCTTTCATTTCTCTTAAGTGTTAAACGGTTTTGAGTATTTTGTAATTTATAAAAATGTAAACAGAACAGAGAACTGGCAACTGCCAGAAATAATCGTGATGATCGTCACTTGTGATCCGGATTATTTTTGTTTGCCGAATTAATTCTCTTGAGAGACGCGTGCTTTACGTTTCAAACAGAACTGTTTACTATGAATACTTATTTATTTAAAGTGAACCATTGTTAGCTCAAATGGGGGATTGAACCAGGGTCTCTCGAGTTGTTACCACAACCTAACCCATATTCTCTTCAAATCAGACCAGACCAGTAGTGTACATTGCAGATCCACTATATTGCGATCCATGCTTTTGCGATGTCCAATATATCACGAGTTGGCCATGGACCCCCACTTATTTGCTCACTCTTTAATTTTTTGTATAATCCGACATTCATAATTTTATCCAGTTTAGTCCAGATTTTTATGCTTTATTTTATTTTACATTCACACTTGTGTAGTGGGACATGTACCAGTATTGTAATTCTCTGTTTGTACATGTACAGCGCTACGGTCCTTGAGATAAGTCAGTATTGATCTGTGACATGTACAATTAGTGTATACACCTTTAGTTTACTAGTGTTTTCCACTGGCTAGTAAGTTGTACCTTGGCGGGGCGCTTGAATTTAAAAATCAGAGTCCACGGGGCGCTTGAATTTTTCCAATGTACCTATTTTTAAACGGAATTCTGTTAGATACATTTTTTTATTGGTTTACTCGAAATGATGTGTTTTCTCAATAAAAGTATGTTTTAAACTTAAAACGGTGATCGAAGAAGGTATCAAACTCGACATTAACACAAAGTTAGATTAAAATTATTAGTTATTTATCAATTTTAAATAACTTAAATATGTTTGATCGATTAGAAGTGTTTTGACAATCTTTTTTCCACAATAAAAATTAGCAAAACTAATATCCTCGAGTGCCCAATTTCGACGCATACAAGCAGTTTGTTGAAGTTTTGTTGCTAAATATAGGGATTTATGTAATTAATTTTGTTATTTCATTACACATTTACCTTTTATTAACACATTTTAAATTCAATTGATTGTGTTATCAACAAAAATTCGTTGAAAACCGAAATGACCCGAGTCTATGTAACGGCGGCCATATTTGTTGAGAGTGCCCTAAAACGACGCATCTGATTGGTTACCTGATTTCAATGTAAATATCACTCCTGTGGAGACTGAATACATAAAATATTAACTCATGATTGATGTACTTAATTTGTATCACTGTAAAAGCAATATGGAACTGAAATGAATAAAATCAATTAAGGTTTTTAATTTTGGGATGCCATACTTTACGACAGTGGTTTTAATAGGGGCCCCTGTCAGCAACCCCGTGTGTTTATGGAAGTAGGTGAATATAACCTGTACTTCTTTTGTGGAACCTACAAATATAATTAAGTAAATGAAAATAAGTAATAAACATAATATGCAATTACCAACATAAACACTTGCTACATGTAGTTAAAATTGTATTTGTCAAATGGCAGTCACGTGACTTATGAATGAAATAGTGAACTTTTGCAGACGAAACCGGTGCATTATCCCACGGTCTTATCTACACTACGCGACCCGTGATTTTTGCTTAATTAGCGAAGTCAAGGCGGGCATTTTGCTTTTTGGGTGAAAAATCACCGCGATTTCACGTGACTCTTCACTCCGACGTCGCGCGAGAGCAAGATAATCTTAGCGCTCAATCCCCTCAATGTTGTGGTGATTCGCTGCGATTTGTCGCAATTCGCCGTGATGGCAGTGGATATCGGTGATTCGCCAATTCATGCATATAAACCGAATCGTATCGATAACTGTATACATAACGCTTTTCTAATGTTCACAATTATCAAATAATCAAACATAATTGCAACATCACTTAAGAAAAATAATCTTAAACATTTATGTCGGTAAATATGTATGAGAATTTCATTAACACAACTATATGACTACGCCATTTTTCAGAAGTGTAAAGAATAAAGTGCATAATGTGGAACACAGCTTTCATTGGACGAGCGTCTTTAAATTTAGATCGAATGCAATACGATCTTACACAAAACGTTTTATTGCGTCATACGCCTTCATGTAAAACAACTTTTCCTCCTGGAAATTGTGCTATTAATGCATAATATTATCAAAACATTTTTTCGACACGTAAAGCGTTGTAACAAATTAATATACAATTCAAAACAATTATACCATAAGTATTAATGTTCCGTTAAATTCCCAAATGAGAATAATAATTTATAATCCGAAACACACTTTCGATGTTTTAATGTTAACACGACATTTACAAATGCTTCCAATATAGCCATCATGTATATTTCCCGACAAAAGAGCGCGAAAATTATGCGACAATGTACAAGATCAAGGTATAGAGTTTGCAAGTATTGATTTTTTATATAAACTGCGTAGCGCAGAGAACATTGAATTCTTTTGATTTCGGTTAAATGTTTCTTTGGTATTTTAAAACAGTTATATCGCCAACAATTTGATATTTCTTTTAAAGTCATATCAAATCAAACACGCCGTATCCGTATCGTTACTTATAGAAGTAAAACATAATACCGTGACTTGTATAGTTTTTTTGTTGTGAGAGACCATCTGAGTAAACGCCGAAAAATATATACAAACTGTTATTTTTTGTCAATGCCCTTTGATCCATTATCATACTTAATTGGCAGCGCCATCTTGTTGTTTCTGTGATTGTCACATCTTTTCACAGTTTGAACACGTACACAGAGTGCCAATTAGACACTTGAATAAACACTATCACCCGCTGGACAGTACACAATAAATAATAAAATGTTGAGTTTTTTTGTTTTGGACGTGAAAACCCAGAGAAATGCATGTACATTATACATCATCATATTTATTGAACTTTGCGAATGCTTAGTGCTACGTTGATATACTCGTTTTTTTTTCAGCAAAACAAAGACAATGTTAAATGGCTTTAATATATAGGCAATGATGTAATAACAACATATTATATAACACGATATCATGATAACATGTACTTAAAAATAGAACAGTAATGTATTTCCGATTTCAGGCTTATCAAGCATTGTGAATGTATGTACAACGCTCGGAAAGTAACGCGAGTAACACGAGTTATCCGCATTGGAGCCTGAAACAGAAAATAAATAAGTATAGCATAATTTAGTCCAAATAATTAGACGTAATCTACCGATTACATTTAAACTTTAAATGAAAGTGTTACTTAAACAATTTTCCGTGCCTTAAGGCGCGAATATTTTGCTTAACACTGTTAACAAAAGGGCTACACGTTATAATTCTTAATGAAATGCCAAAATAAGTATTAACATAATTAATAACGTCAATAAACAAACACAGTAAGATCAAAGTTTAAAAGGAAAACTTATATCATATTTCTCGTAAATTACCAAATTATTAGTTTCGTCTAAATCAAATACCATGTATAGAGAAACAAGGTATTTATAACCGACCAATGACGAAACACTATGCAACTTTCAATTTACACAGTGCTACGCTACATGTATATGGCAACAATATGGAATTTGAACAGTGGTAGTGTATTCGGGCCTGGAATATAATTGATTGTAAGGCCAGAGTTTTTTAATAAAATGATTTTCGGATTTTTTTTCTAAAAGTGTCGGGTAGGAGGACGGAAAAAAAAAAGATGGGTGACCAAATATGCACTCATTTTAAAAATGTTATGGTATGAAGTTCTTTTTACTAAGCAACCACACTGATTTTTTTCAAACATGTTGATGTGGAAAATGATCATTATCAGACTGCAGGTCTTGATGTGCAGTTTTTAAATTAGTTTGAATTTTAAAAATATCTTAAATATATATACAGTACAGCCAAAGCGGCACAAACATAATCCGCGGCTACGCCACGGCCAGATTATTAGTCCGCGGCGGCCGAATCGTGTGTTCACGCGGCGTATCGCCGTGGCACTCGGCATCGATCCGCGCAACGACGCCGAGTCTGTATAAACCACGCGTACTTTCGCGGAGTAAATCCGCCGCATACGTACGCGGCGGATCGAGTGAAAAGATATCCACCTACATGTACATACATGTATGTGTAGCGTAGAATTAATTACGCGCAACTGTTTATGTTTCGTTCGATTATCATTATTAAATTTGTAATCCGAAACACACTTCCGAATTGTAATGCTAACGCGTCCTTTGGCAAATTCTAGCGTCAAATAAACAGTGCTAAAATATCCTTTGTTTCATAAAAAGCGCGCGAAAATTATGCAGACATGTAGAACGTCGTTTGGAAAGTTTGGGTGTATTTTGTGTTGTATAAATACATGAACATCACGTCAGGCGTAAATCACGTGTTCAGTGGAGAAAAAAAACGCCCCGATTAGACGTTATTTCATCATCTCTATAAATAGTAACAAATCCAAAATGTATTTGATACTTAAGGAAATATCGAGAATGTTTGTGTATCGTAAATATTAACCAGCATTTGCTTTAAAACTGGAATATACGGGATTATCGGGTAATTAGTAGCGATATTAACTGTATAATATGAACAAAATGAAACGTGTTTATATACGCATATTCAAACAATAGTTATAATAAGCTGATAATTAACAAAACTACAAATACGTCGTCACCGTCTTGATTATTGATGTGGCTTCAAACTGCTAATTTTTTCAGCTAAAATATAATAGCGGAATCAACATGCAATTAATTTATAAATCCACCATATGCTGGAGCCTTGACCACTTGTATGTGCGAAAACATAATTACGTGACCTTGTTTATGTGTGAAATACATACGCTACGGGCGGGAAACAAACTTAATAATTGGCGAGACATTAACCATGCTTACATGTATATGCTAATACAATCCGCGCACAATAAATTTATTATGATTTTTATTATTATTATAATTGTTCTTTCAAAATTTGTTAACTACATGTAACTAATAATTTAAAAAAAAAAATATTTCATGATCGCATCGACTCGGCATCATGTTGCGGACCGCGGCATGCCTCGGCGGACAGATGCGAAGTTTCGCGGCGAAATGCGACTTGCTGCCGCATACTGATGCGGCTTCAACGACTGACGCGGCATCGACTCGTTTCGCCTTGCCGCCGCGGATCGCGAAATACGTTTGTTCCGCTTTGGCTGTACTGTATATAAGTTCAAAAGTTATGCAATCTTTTCACTTGTCTATAATAAACTTTTTGGTGATTTTTTGATGTTTTTTTTTCACAAGGAATCCATATGTCAGGGTTCGACATTAACTTTTTTTACAGCAAGACCGTCGGACCAGCTCCTCTTAAAATGTACTAGCCCGAACCTGCTGTTTACTAGACCATAAATGACATAGCAAATGAACATAATTGTGTCATGTAACTGTTTAATCAGGATTTATCAGTAAATAATCAGTGAACACCAGATTTTTTATGCATATAGTAAAACAATAAAATAACCCTTTTTTTGCTTTTCTTCGTCAAATTCAAGCCATGGGAACTGACTCGATTTTCCATCTAGGATAAAATTGACGTGTTCGTGTTTCTTCATATTTACGTTTCGTGTCAGTTAAGCGTCGGATTCTTTTTTTAACTGATTTGTTGGACAAAAATCCGAACTTGAACACAGCCATTCTTTAAATTACATTATCTTGTCTGCTACGCAAAAATGTTTAAATTGACGATACTGATTTTCGATAGAAGTCGTAAAATCATGCTTTACAGTTTTACGTCACTGCAGAAATTAATTAATATTCATGACAACTTGACCAATTGAAACAAGCAATTTCTGCAGGAAGCTCTCCTTTGCATTTAAAAGTAGCAATGAATCATGTGAATGCTCCGCGTTTATTTAAATATACTAGTTTTGTTTTAATGTAAATAACGGATACAAGAGTAATTTTACACATTAAAAGTAAAGGTTTTCACAGCAGTTATTTATAGTTATATGAATCAGTATAGATTTTTTTTATATTTATGTACGACCAGTCGGACAAGCTAGCCTGCAGTTTTACTAGCCCGACCACCGATCTTACTAGACAATGTCTGTCGGACGTGCCTTAGTGTCGAACCCTGTATGTTGCATTAAAAATACTTTATCTCCACAAACAACCAATAAGCTATTGAGGTTTAAAAGAAACATTTATAGTTTATTGTCCAGTAAAAATCAATACTGCAGACAAATACAAATAGCATAATAAAACGCTTTTCAGTGGTTTCACTGGCCCAAAAAAAGTTGTTGCCACTTTATCGCGGTGTGAAAACCGCCCGTAATTCAAACTTAATCAATAAGGACAATCATTTAAGGAACCTTACTATATTAATGAATAATGGCATTTATTATATTTTTATTACTCTGAGAAGTATATTAATACATAAATAACAATAAGTACCTTCATAAGTCTTAATATTAAAAGCTTTATTTTTATATAACAAACATTTTTTCCACTTGATAGACCAGATAACCAACATAATATAATAACGTTAACAATATAAATGTAACAGTATGCTGCATAAATGTTTCAAAATTATTTATTAAAACCTAGACTCACACAAATATATATCATCTGAAAGGAAAAATAAATAATACATCAGAAAATAAAGCATCTCAATTCAAATTGTTAAACAGTTTATACATTTGGTCATTTGGACATGATATACATCAACTTCTGTTTATTATCAAATTTCACATATTCTAAAACAACATCTTTTGTTAAAAGGTTTTTAGCCGGATTTTTTTCGAAAAAATCTCGGCTTATAGATTGATGTTGTCGGGCGGGCGGGGTGGCGGCGTGCTCGAAAATGTTAAAGTTCTTATTTCATGGTATAACTTTGGTATGCTTGGACCTAGAGTCTTCAAACTTGACATGAAGGTTGGCCAGGATTAACAGATGACCACTGGTCATTTCAAGGTCATTCATTTGAAGGTCAAGGTCACTGTGACCTTCAATATAAAAAATGTTAAAGTTGTTATAACTTTGGTATGCTTAGACCTAGAGTCTTGAAACTTGACATGAAGGTTGGCCATAACTAGTTAGTAACCACTGGTCATTTCAAGGTCATTCATTTGAAGGTCAAGGTCACTGTGACCTTGAATGTAAAAATGTTAAAGTTCTTATTTCATGGTATAACTTTGGTATGCTTGGACCTAGAGTCTTCAAACTTGACATGAAGGTTGGCCAGGATTAACAGATGACCACTGGTCATTTCAAGGTCATTCATTTGAAGGTGAAGGTCACTGTGACCTTCAATATAAAAATGTTAAAGTTGTTATAACTTTGGTATGCTTGGACCTAGAGTCTTGAAACTTGACATGAAGGTTGGCCAGAACTAGTAAGTAACCACTGGACATTTCAAGGTCATTCATTTGAAGGTCAAGGTCACTGTGACCTTGAATGTAAAAATGTTAAAGTTGTTATAACTTTGGTATGCTTGGACCTAGAGTCTTGAAACTTGACATGAAGGTTGGCCAGAACTAGTAAGTAACCACTGGACATTTCAAGGTCATTCATTTGAAGGTCAAGGTCACTGTGACCTTGAATGTAAAAATGTTAAAGTTCTTATTTCATGTTATAACTTTGGTATGCTTGTACCTAGAGTCTTCAAACTTGAAATAAAGATTGGCCAGTACTAGAAGATGACCACTGGTCATTTCAATGTCATTCATTTGAAGGTCAAGGTCACTGTGACCTTAAATGTTAAAATGTTAAAATTGTTATAACTTTGGTATGCTTGGACATAGAGTCTTCAAACTTGACATGAAGGTTTGCAAGCACACTTAGATGACCACTGGTCATTTCAAGGTCATTCATTCTAAGGTCAAGGTCACTGTGACCTTGAATGTAAAAATGTTAAAGTTCTTATAACTAATGTATATGCATGCATTCAAAACATAACACAAGGTTTGCTCATGCCTTGAAAAGTACTTACATTTCATTTTGACCTTTGAACAATATTTCAGTAATTTAAGCAGGGTTTTTTTTCCACTTTTTGGGAAGATAGCCCATGGCTTTGGAATTGGGAATTTTATCGGCATTTTCATGAAATTGGGAAAATAAATTCATTAGCCTTTTTTTCCACACGAAAAGTCTACTGATTAGGGTAATACTAAATTTGATTTAACTCTTTTTAATCATTCAAATTAAAAGAAAAAAATCATATGATACTTTGTTAGATGTAATTGAATTAAAAATGAGATACCATACACATAAGACTTCTTTCTAAAAAAAAAAAAAAATTTTTTTTTTTTTTTTTTTTTTTTTTGGAAATTGGGAATTTTTTGCCACATTTTGGGAAAAAAGTATACTTTTTGGGATTGGGAACATAGCCGAATTTCGGCTATAAAATCGGGCCAAAAAAAACCCTGTTAAGTATTGCATTGACAAAAACACGAAAGGTACTTTCCTGTCATTTAAATCAAAAATCCGGCTTCAATGCGGTCATCTCCGACCGCGGAACTCTTGTCTGTTAGTTGTGGTGGTTGATTTCCAGGTTCAATTATTAAAAATGAATATTTTTTCACATCTTTTTCTTGACAGAAAGACCCAGGATAATTGCCACCATCCATTCTTGTTGTCTGAAATAACACAAAACATATTTTTCCAAATATATACAACAAATCAACACATAAATGTCACTATCTTAATATATGTCCGAATTTAACATATCCGAAATATAGTACATCAAGTGAAGGACCTACTTTTGATTTCAGAAATAGTTGGTATCTTAATTAAAATATATCGTTCCCAGAACATTTTAATAATGGAACTGTTAAACACAAATGCCTGTTGAAACAAGTTAACATGTGTTTTTGTCATGGTATTGATTAAAGAAATAGCGTCCCTAATAATCGTTATAATTATTGATCGATCGTGACAGTTTATCCCAGGATAACATAATTGATAGTTCAATGTCATAAAGGAGCTGTAAATCAGATAATATACCTCATAAACTTGACTATTTTATTTGGACATTCATGGTTTGAAATCGTTTTAGAAACTGTTGATTTTGCAATTTTTGAACTTTTGGTACGAACCAGTTTTTTTTTTAAAAATTGGAGTCGGCGGGTCCGAAAATCATTTTATTAAAAAGCTCTGGCCTAAGTTTTAATAAACATTCTGCTAATGCAATTAGTGAAATAATGTTCACATGTTTTGTTCAATAATTATTGCATGATCATTCTGCGCTGTTATATTAATTTGGAGCCGTTAAAGCTTCCGACATTACTTCATCAAGTTCATGTCCGAACAGGAGTATTTTAGCTAATACGCCCATTGTATACAACAACAACAAAAGCTTTATTATTGCAATGTATAATGTAAGTGTATACATATATGTTACATGTAATGTAGTGTAACCCTCAACGTAAATCGCTTAAAACGGCGGTTTGCGGTGATTTGCTCTGATTCGCGCTGATTGCACAACAGCGAGATACATCGCGTAACGGTCGCCGAGACATCACCCAAATTTTCTTGTCGCTCGGAAACACCGCGATTTGTCATGTTGCATCCATTGCGGTGATGCCAGAATTGCGGCAAAAATCACGGGTCGCGTAGTGTACAAAACCAATTGGGTGTAAAGTGTTCAAACATTTTGCATGAAGTAAAATACATAAAAATCCATCAATTGCAAACCAATCAACCATATCTTTCCTTTTAACCCGCTATTTTCCACATAACAAACAACAACTATAGTAAATTGTGTGTAGTGTTCCATGTGCTATTGTATGACGTCAACGGATGTCGCTTATGTATCAAACAGAGGCAAATAAAAAATTGTGTCAAATTAGGGCAGCGTTGAATCGGGTCACTCGAGGATATTAAAGGTCGTTCAGGCCTTTTCCGCTCCATTTTGGGAAAACGCCACACTGAAATTTTGGGAATTTCGCGTCGTAAAAAACCCCATTTTGGGAAAAAAAATTAATCGCAAAACTGGCTCAATTGGGAAAAATAATCGCATGTAAATAGTGTTTCTTATATTTCAAAGAAGCCGTTAACTGGTAAATAACGACTATTTTGATAACATATTATTAAAATTTTACAAAATATTATGAACATGTGGGATAATGCAGGGTTTTTAGCTCCACTGGCCAGAGGCCACTGGCCATGGTCCTGTGTCCGTCGTGCGTTTGTGCGTCTGTGCGTGCGTTAACTTTTTCTTTAAACATCTTCTTCTCCTAAAGTACTGGTCCAATTCTGATGAAATTTCTCAGGAATGTTCCTTGGGTGAACCTCTTTCAAATTTGTTCAAATTATGCCCCTGGGGTCAAATTTAATCCCGCCCCGGGGGTCACAAAATTGAAAATTTGCTTATATAAGGCCTATTTTGTGAAAACTTTCAAAATCTCCCGTCCATAACCATTTGGCCTAGGGTTATCAAATTGGGTATGTAGAGACATCTAATAGTCCTCTACCAAATTTCTTCAAATTTGACCCTGCCTTGGGGGTAAAAAAATTGAACATATGCTTATATAAAGCCTATTTTGTGCAAACTTTAAAAATCTTCTTGTCAATAACTGTAGGGCCAAGGGCTACAAAATTCGGTATGTACTGACATCTAATAGTTCTCTACTTAGTTTGTTCAAATTATGCCCCTGGGGTCAAATTTGACCCTGCCCCAGGGGTCACAAAATGAACATATGCTTAATATATCCGCGGCCCGCAAAATCTCTCCGCATTTTACACTGGTAGATTCTGCCTAAGCATTTTTAAAACGAGGGATATAATTGGCTGTCGTTTCCCAATCTTCCAATTAAAATCGGTTTCATAAAATGTGTTTTGTATTTCGTATGCAAATGGCGCCGTTGTGAAGCGAAAATTAAGATTATTGAAATGACAAATATCAATCGAATTAACGGCTGACATGAGTGACATCATATAGTTTGATAGGAATAATGAAATGTGTTTGTCAACGAAACGAAAAAGACTACGTTTTAGATACAAGAAACACATATTTTGTTCAGAAATGTGCACAATGAATTGTGTCACGGAAACCAGTGTTTCTGTTTGCAAATTGGGAGTTCAGTCTACTCGCGAAGTGAAACAATTTAGAAGAGGATCTTTTGAACATGGAAATAGACAAACATGATTTGATTTATATGATAGTGGATCTGTGTATAGTCAGATTCATATGCATATTCTGCTTTATTATCCCCACGCTTTTTGAAAAAAAGGTGGGGATATTGTGGTTATCTCCGCCGTCCGTCCGTCTGTCTGTCCGTCCGTCCTGGCCACTATCTCCTCCTACACTAAAAGCACTAGAACCTTGAAACTTACACACATGGTAGCTATGAGCATATGTGCGACCCTGCACTATTTGGAATTTTGATCTGACCCATGGGTCAAAAGTTATAGCGGTTGGGTTGGGGCCGCGTCAGAAATTATCACTCATTTTTTTAGGTTATTTTACATTTACTTCTTTATTTCTACACCGATTCACTTCAAATTGATACTGGACCTCTCTTATGACAATACGGTCAATCTCAACCATGCATGGCCCCATTCCCAACCCTGGGGCGCCCCGCCCACATAGGCCACACCCACCAAAAATTTCCATTTACTATAATTTTTTCATTTCTACACGGATTCACTTCAAATTGATACTGAACTTTTGTTATGACATTAGGGTCAATCTCAACTATGCATGGCCCCAATCCCAACCCTGGGGCGCCCGCCCACATAGGCCACACCCACCAAAAAATTCCATTTACTATAATTTTTTCATTTCTACACGGATTCACTTCAAATTGATACTGAACTTCTCTTATGACATTAGGGTCAATCTCAACTATGCATGGCCCCATAACCAACCCTGGGGCCCCGCCCACATAGACCACACCCACCCAAAATTGCCTTTACTATAATTTCTTCTTTTCTACACCGATTCACTTCAAATTGATACTGAACTTCTCTTATGACATTAGGGTCAATCTCAACTATGCATGGCCCCATTACCAACCCTGGGGCGCCCCGCCCACATAGACCACACCCACCCAAAATTGCCTTTTACTATAATTTCTTTATTTCTACACCGATTCACTTCAAATTGATACTGAACCTCTCTTATGACAATACGGTCAATCTCAACTATGCATGGCCCCATTACCAACCCTGGGGCCCCGCCCACATAGACCACACCCGCCCAAAATTGCCTTTTACTATAATTTCTTCATTTCTACACCGATTCACTTCAAATTGATACTGAACTTCTCTTATGACAATACGGTCAATCTCAACTATGCATGGCACAATTACCAACCCTGGGGCGCCCTGCCCACATATGTCACACCCACCCAAAATTGCCTTTTACTATAACTTCTTCATTTCTACACCAATTCACTTCTAATTGATGATGAACTTCTCTTATGACAATACGGTCAATCTCAGCTATGCATGGCCCCATTACCAACCCTGGGGCACACCTAGGTCAAACATTCGGTGTGGGGATACGCGTCGGCCTCTGCCGCGCCATTTCTAGTTATGTTTGTCACGCTGTTCAGTTAATTGAAATAGCATTGAACTAAAGATGTGAAATGCAAGATATTGAAAGGTAAAAAAATTATATATATTTATTTAACTCAGTTTAATACATCATTAACAGTTACACTCAAGTGTGTTGTTTATATTTAGTCCATTAACCTTGTTTGTATATAACATTTTATAAAAAATTTGTATTGTTTTGTTTGTTTTCACCAAATAGTTAGTATTATTCTTTTATGTTAACATTCTCAAAATTCTTGTTTTATTTTAGGCCCTATTTATCAAAAAAAAAAATTGAATGACATCATTTTATGATTTATGAACAGATTGCAAAAAATTTTTGTTCAAGATAAACTTAACAACAAATTGTTACATTGAAATTAAGTGATTTTAATATTCAGTAGCAAAAAAGTAAGGAGAATCGAACTTAAAAAAGATGTATCTATTAAAAGTATATTCTACCAATGCCGTGAACAATCCCCTTGTTTATAACATGACTGCCGCTAAGACTATTACTAGCAACCTATCAGAGATAAGGTCAGATACCTTATTTCAATATATGGCAATCCTAGTATTTTTCAAAAACAAACATGACAGGTAACCAATGTCAGATGGAAAAAGTAAAGGAAAGTTAGGTCAAGCTTATTGTTTGTCATGATATCTCTTTAAACCTCACGCCATATGCAAGTAGTGTTGCCATGATCGCAACATCTTGATGAATTATAATTCAATTTTTTGTCTCATAAACATTTACTTTGTTTAACAAACAACCTCTACAAAATTACCATTCCTACTGCCTTTCGGCACCTCATGAACCTGAAAAACTCGTAACTTTATGTTTCCTCAGGCAAATATCTTCTTTATACAGTAAACAATTTCTTCACCACGTTAACAGTCTTGCTACACTCACTAATGCCTCAAGAATGAAGTAAAGTTCAGGTGATCTACGTCATTAGGTATTTTGCATATGTCATGAACTATATAAGTAACAGAAACTTTGAAACCTACAAACACTTTTTGGAATTTTGGAAAAAGATTCATGATTGAATGAAGGAACTTTCATTAATCTTGTAGAACATGCGTAGATTTGATCTTCAGCATCTAAAAATATGTGAAATAGAAAGAACGACAATATCTTTTGGAGAGATACACTACGCGACCCGTGATTTTTGCCTAATTTGCGAAGTCAAGGCGGGCATTTTGCTTTTTCGGTGGAAAATCACAGCAATTTCACGTGACTCGTCACTCCGACGTCGCGCGAGAGCAAGATAATCTTCGCGCTAAATCCCCTCAATGTTGTGGTGATTTGCTGCGATTCGCTGCAATTCTCCGTGATCGCAGTGACAACGATGACTCGCCAATTCATGCATAGAAACCGAATCGTATCGATAACTTTATACATGTACATAACGCTTCTAATGTTCACAATTATCCGATAATCCAACATCAAAAAAATAATCTTGAACATTTATGTCGGTAAATATGTTTGAGAATTTCATTAAAACAACCATATGACTACATGTGTACGCCATTTTTCAGAAGTGTAAAGAGTACAGCGCATAATGTGGGACACAGCTTTCATTGGACGAGCGTATTTAAATTTAGATTGATACAATACGATCTTACAAAAAAACGTTTTATTGCGTCATACGCCTTCATGTAAAAAACGTTTTCCTTCTGGAAATTGTGCTATTAATGCATAATATTATCAAAACATTTTTTTCACACGTAAAGCGTTGTAACAAATTAATATACAATTCAAAACAAATATACCATAAGTATAAATGTTCCGTTAAATTCCCAAATGAGAATAAAAATTTATAATCCGAAACACACTTTCGATGTTTTAATGTTAACACGACGTTTACAAATGCTTTCAATATAGTCATCATGTATATTTCCCGACAAAAGAGCGCGAAAATTATGCGGAAATGTACAAGGTAAAGGTATACGAGTGTACAAGTATTAATTTTTATACAAACTGCGTAGCGCAGAGAACATTGAATTCTGTTGATTTTGGTTAAATGTTTCTTTGGTATTTTTAAAACAGTTATATCGCCAACAATTTGATATTTCTTTTAAAGTCAATTCAAATCAAACACGCCGTATCCGTATCGTTACTGATAGAAGTAAAACATAATACCTTGACTTGTATAGTTTTTTTGTTGTGAGAGACCATCTGAGTAAACGTCGAAAAATATATCCAAACTGTTATTTTTTGTCAATGCCCTTTGATCCATTATCGCACTTAATTGGCAGCGCCATCCTGTTGTTTCTGTGATTGTCACATCTTTTCACAGTTTGAACACGTACAAAGAGTGCCAATTAGACACTTGAACAAACACTATCACCCGCTGGACCGTACACACTAAATAATCAAATGTTGAGGGGTTTTTGTTTTTGGCGTGAAAACCCAGAGAAATGCATGTACATTATACATCATCATAAATTTATTGCACTCTGCGAACGCTAAGTGCTACGTTGATATACTCGTGTTTTTTTTCCAGCAAAACAAACACAATGTTTAACGGCTTTAATATATAGGCAATGATGTTATAACAACAAATTATATACAACGATGTCATAATAACATGTACTTAAAAATAGAACAGTAATGTATTTCCGATTTCCGGCTTATCAAGCATTGTGAATGTATGTACAACGCTCGGAAAGTAACGCGAGTAACACGAGTTATCCGCATTGGAGCCTGAAACAGAAAATAAATAAGTATAGCATATTTTAGTCCAAATAATTAGATGTAATCTACCGATTACATTTAACCTTTAAATGAAAGTGTTACTTAAACAATTTCGCGCGAATACATGTATTTTGCTAAACACTGTTAACAAAAGGGCTACACGTTATAATTCTTAATGAAATGCAAAAATAAGTATTAACATAATTAATAACGTCAATTAACACACACGGTAAGATCAAAGTTTAAATGGAAAACTTATATCATATTTCTCGTAAATTACCAAACTATTGGTTTCGTCGAAATCAAATACCATGTAGAGAAAAAAGGTATTTATAACCGACCAATGACGAAACATTATGCAACTTTCAATTTACACAGTGCTACGCTACATGTATATTGCAACAATATGGAATTTGAACAGTGGTAGTGTATTCGGGCCTGGAATATAATTGATTGTAAAGGTTAATAAACATTCTGCTAATGCAATTAGTTAAATAATGTTTACATGTTATGTTAAATAGTTATTGCATGATCATTCTTCTGCGCTGTTATATTAATTTGGAGCCGTTAAAGCTTCCAACATTACTTCATCACGTTCATGTCGGAACGGGAGTATTTGAGCTAATACGCCCATTGCATACAACAACAACAAAAGCTTTATTATTGCAATGTATAATGTAAGTGTATATATATATATGTTACATGTACATGTAATGTAGTGTAACCCTTAATGTAAATCTCTTAAAAAGGTGAACCACGGCAGTTCGCAGTGATTTGCGGTGATTCGCGCTGATTGCGTAACAGCGAGATACATCGAGCGACGCTCGCCGAGACATCACCCAAATTTTCTTGTCGCTCGGAATCACCGCAATTTGTCACGTTGCATCGATTGCGGTGATGCGAGAATCGCGGCAAAAATCACGGGTCGCGTAGTGTAAATGTACCTACATTATAAGCAAAGGACCTGTGTGACAATTCCCGGACTTTTTAGTCTGTTTAGTTAACACCGTAGTAACGTTTTCCATACACTACGCGACCCGTGATTTTTGCCTTATTTGCGAAGTCAGGGCGGGCATTTTGCTTTTTGGGTGGAAAATCACCGCGATTTTACGTGACTCGTCACGCCGACGTCGCGCGAGAGCAAGATAATCTTCGCGCTAAATCCCCTCAATGTTGTGGTGATTCGCTGCGATTCGCCGTGATGGCAGTGGATATCGTTGACATCGATGATTCGCCAATTCATGCATATAAACCGAATCGTATCGATAACTGTATACATAACGCTTTTCTAATGTTCACAATTATCAAATAATCAAACATAATTGCAACAGCACTTCCGAAAAATAATCTTAAACATTTATGCCGGTAAATATGTTTGAGAATTTCATTAACACAACTATATGACTACGCTATTTTCAGAAGTGTAAAGAGTATAGTGCATAATGTGCAACACAGCTTTCATTGGACGAGCGTATTAAAATTTAGATCGAATGCAATACGATCTTACAAAAAAACGTTTTATTGCGTCATACGCCTTCATGTAAAAAACGTTTTCCTCCTGGAAATTGTGCTATTAATGCATAATATTATCAAAACATTTTTTCGACACGTAACAAATTAATATACAATTCAAAACAATTATACCATAAGAATTAATTTTCCGTTAAATTCCCATATGAGAATAATAATTTATAATCCGAAACACTCCTCCGATGTTTTAATGTTAACACGACGTTCACAAATGCTTCCAATATAGCCATCATGTACATGTATAATTCCCGACAAAAGAGCGCGCAAATTATGCGGCAATGTACAAGGTCAAGGTAAAGAGCGTGCAAGTATTGATTTTTTATACAAACTGCGTAGCGCAGAGAATACTGAATTATGTTGATTTCGGTTAAATGTTTCTTTGTTATTTTTAAAACAGTTATATCGTCAAAAATTTGATATTTCTTTTAAAGTCATATCAAATCAAACACGCTGTATCCGTATCGTTACTGATAGAAGTAAAACATAATACCTTGACGTGTATAGTTTTTTTTGTTGTGAGGGACCATCTGTGTAAACGCCGAAAAATATATACAAACTGTTATTTTTTGTCAATGCCCTTTGATCCATTATCGCACTTAATTGGCAGCGCCATCTTGTTGTTTCTGTGATTGTCACATCTTTTCACAGTTTGAACACGTACAAAGAGTGCCAATTAGACACTAGAATAAACACCATCACCCGCTGGACAGTACACAATAAATAATCAAATGTTGAGGTTTTTTTTTTTGGACGTGAAAACCCAGAGAAATGCATGTACATTATACATCATCATATTTATTTAACTTTGCGAATGCTTAGTGCTACGTTGATATACTCGTGTTTTTTTCAGCAAAACAAACACAATGTTTAATAGGCAATGATGTAATAACAACATATTAACAGTGTTTAGCAAAATATTCGCGCCTTAACACTTTCATTTAAAGTTTAAATGTAATCGGTAGATTACGTCTAATTATTTGGACTAGATTATGCTATACTTATTTATTTTCTGTTTCAGGCTCCAATGCGGATAACTCTTGTTACTCGCGTTACTTTCCGAGCGGTATAAGGAAAACTTACATGTATATCATATTTCTCGTAAATTACCAAATTATTAGTTTCGTCTAAATCAAATACCATGTATATAGAAACAAGGTATTTATAACCGACCAATGACGAAACACTATGCAACTTTCAATTTACACAGTGCTACGCTACATGTGTATGGCAACAATATGGAATTTGAACAGTGGTAGTGTATTCGGGCCTGGAATATAATTGATTGTAAGTGTTAATAAACATTCTGCTAATGCAATTAGTTAAATAATGTTTACATGTTATGTTCAATAATTATTGCATGATCATTCTGCGCTGTTATATTAATTTGGAGCCGTTAAAGCTTCCGACATTACTTCAAGTTCATGTCGGAACAGTAGTATTTAAGCGTATACGCCCATTGTATACAACAACAAAAGCTTTATTATTGCAATGTATAATGTAAGTGTATACATATATGTTACATGTAATGTACATGTAGTGTAACCCTCAACGTAAATCGCTTAAAAGGGGGAATCACGGCGTTACGCGGTGATTTGCGCTGATTCGCGCTGATTGCGCAACAGCGAGATACATCGCGCGACGGTCGCCGAGACATCACCCAAATTTTCTTGTCGCTCGGAAACACCGCGATTTGTCACGTTGCATCGATTGCGGTGATGCGAGAATCGCGGCAAAAATCACGGGTCGCGTAGTGTATATGAAAAATGCTCACCCTTCCAACTTTAAGCGCCCAGTGGGACAAGGGATAGAAAGAGAAAGTCACATGCTTGAGTACATTTCAACCCATGCGCATTGCACGCTTTTTTCGCATAAAAAAAACAGTGGAGCGATACAGGGCCACCATGGCCCTCTTGTTAATCTGATTTTGGGAAAAGGGCCTGGCCTTTTTTGAGGGGGGAAAAATCGCGCGAAACGCCGGATTTTGGGGAAAATAAGGAAAGTCTTAAATAATCAATGTAATATATTTTACTGTTTTTAAAACAAATTGAAGGCAACAGATAATTTAATTATGCAATATTTTTCTAGTTTCTACACTGGATCAGGTGAACTTATATTTAAAGGTTTAAAAAAAAAAAAAAAAAATTTGTGCAATTGGGAATTTTTTTTTCAATTTGGAAAAAAACAAATAGATTTGCATTGGGAATGGGGCTGATTTTCGGACCCGTGGCATAGGGTGGAAAAGGTAGAAAGCACTGACCTTCACATATGGACGGCATGTATTTGGCTGCCTGAGTGCTGATTGGCTAATACAATGTAAGATTACCGTAAATCTACGAATATAATACAAACTTTTTTACCTGCTGATTTTTTCTTCAAGTAGGGAGTGCGTATAATATACGAGTTTAGAGCAGAACCAAAATTTTTCCTGTGCAAACTTTCAACTTAATCGCTGTTATTCGCTTCACGGCAGCCATTTTGAACTACACCATTACATCAAAGGGGTGCAACAGGGCTCGCGCTGTTGTTCGCCATTTGAGTCATTTGCGAAAATATTGAGAATTTGGTTCAATAAAAATCTTATTTGTGAAAATGCAAAAATCAAGTAAAATTTCATTGAAAACATCCGCCATTTATATCGGACTGATTTTCTATATTTGTCTCTTTGTTTTAATGAAAGTGTTCGCAATTCGAACAGTAAACGAAATCCGGTCTGTACCCGATTATGAGACATCGCTTGACCTTATTGTTATTGAAGTGCGCATGGTAGCTGGCCAATCAACATTGAGCTCGCTTACACATGAAATGACGTTGTCGAATGAAACTTGAGAACGGGAGGAGCTATCGGATAATATTGGGTCATCCATGCGCAGACACTGTATACTTTGAATACACAGTTAATATCGTCGTCTGCCTACAAAATAGCGACTGGACGCTAAGTCGTATAAAGAGATTAGCAAATGAAAAAAAACAACTGACAATACCCGTAAATAAATATTTCTTAGCTGACCACTATTTATCTTTCTACCACATATTTACCATAGCTGAAGTAAAGAGTGGTAATTAAATAATTAGTTTTATGATGCTAATAGAGTCTATTACACCTGTCTGCCGATTGCCGAATTAAATTGAAAGGTGATAATTAATTAATTCGTTTTTTACTCCCAAACTAGCCTTAATGACAGCAGCGTATTTTAATTAACTAGATTATGAAAAAAAATACCAGCGGTTTAATTGTATTTTAAGTTATATTAAAGTATCGAGTTTGTAACTCGAAAAAAGAAAAAGTAATTCATCTAGACAACTATAAAAACGGAAGTAACCAATTTGTCTTCTTATTACTTTATTATTATTATAATTACTATCGTCCCGAATATTGTCAAATTGAATTAAATGTGAAAACAAAAAACAGCGTCTCTGCTTCATGCTTTTGTTATTATGACTGCTTGACCCGGATGTCAGCAAGGGGCCCAAGTGTTATCGGTAACAATCAATGGTAATATAAACAATAGACAGAGATATTTATTATGCAACTGTCATAACAACAGCACTATAACAAGTCCTGATCAATATACCGGGGTAACAGATAGTTGACAACACCAAATTGATTTGCTGTTTTTACAGCACAAAAATATATTGACACATTTTTTCGGAAATGGCCGATTTCGGACACTGATTTTTTTAGTGCGTATTTTACTCGGATTTTCAATTTTTACCGATAAATTTTGACCAAACTGGGGGGTGCGTATTATGCACGAGGGCGTATTATATTCGTGGATTTACGGTACCAAGATGAATTTTAATGACAGCTGGCATCATGTCATTTTAAAGCAAATTCAAACGACAATGTTTTCAAGGGTAGCAAGTAAAAATGTCCTAAAAAAGTTAATTTTGATGTTGGACCAGTGGTGTATACATGCATGAATGTGATGTGAAATGAAGGCTCTAAAATCTGGACAAAACTGGAATTAGTTAACTTTAATTATAGAGAATATTAACACTGGGTTCCTGCTACTTCCACAACCAAGTTGTAATATATTGGACATCACAAAATAAAAACTCATATACTGGATTTAGTGTATTAAATAGCTTATATGAACATAATTAATTGCATAGTTATCCCCCGCCATAGGCGGAGGGATATTGTTTTGGCGTTGTCCGTCCGTCCTTCCATCCGTCCAACTTTCCGTCCGTCCGTCTTTCCATCCTTCCGTCCAGAGCCATATCTTGGAAGTGCTTTGGCGGATTTCATTGAAACTTTGTATGAGTATATATATGGATAATAGGATGATGCACGCCAGATGGCATTGTACACCATCTGATAATAACAGAGTTATGGCCCTTTGTTTATTGAAAAAATGTTTTTTGTTTGTCCAGAACTATATCTTGGAAGTGCTTTGGCGGATTTCATTGAAACCTGCTATGAGTGTCCAGAAGCATATTTGCGTGGGATAGCAATTCAACAAATTTGCTTGTTTTTCTTGCCCACTAAATTTTCAATGAAATGCACACATTTTAAGCTTTAACAAACACTATCATGTGCCCAAAGCAGAAAAACAGTAATTGTCAAATTTCAATAGCACACTTAAATGTCCTTCATTAGCACTTAGCATTTGCTGTGAGACATTTTGTCGGTATAAATTGAAGTGTATTGATTGTTTAAATCAGCAGCTGGCGGACGTTCATTGTATCATAGTGCATAAGTTTATTGATAAGAAGTTTTAAGCATTGCAGACACAAAAGTTGAGAAAAACAGGCATAGGGGTCTAGCTAGGCTCAAAATTTAGGGAGAAGTCACTTCTCCCTAAAGCCAAAATAGGAAGAATTGGTAACATATTTGGGAGAAATGGTACATTTGCGTCATAGATCTTAGTTTTACGTATATTTTGCAGCAACTTAACGGATAAGTGGTTTCTGTTCAGCTTTCAATCAACTCTTCACTTGTTTTAATTACAATAAGACAAGTGTATAAAACCAACATTTTCCTTATTTGTCATTGATTGTTGATTATGATTGTACAAGTCATTTAAGTGAACAATGACATATACATGCCCATTTTGCCCACTCGCGAGACCCCTGGGCACAGCAATATTGTTTTTTTGTACATTGTACTGTGACAAGGGCACAAATTTATAGGCAGATAAGAATTTTTATAGTCACCGCTATGGATTATAATTTTTTTTAAAGGGCATTAAGCATTGATTGATTAAAAATGTCGGGTAACATCTTGTGAGGTCCTGTAAACATAATAAGTTACAGGACCTCATGACCTGGAATTGTTTTTGTCTCGATGGGTTGAGGCTACATTTAGTAATAGTTTTGGGACGTTTGCTTACTAAATCAGGGCTTAACACTAACTTTTTTTCAACTAGCCCATTCGGGCTAGTAAATGCAGAACCTACTAGCCCTGACCAATCTTTCATGTGCCCTGACCCAAGTATTATCAAAACCTTTATATTTATCATTCAACTTGTATTTTCTTGTGCGTGGAGATGCGCAATTATGATTCAATCATTCTTATTAGCTTGCCTTACTTATGCTAATGAATTCAATATTCATCTACTTGAGACATCTATTTGTAATCTTCAGGCCATTTCAGGAGAAATTTCCTTGTTTTTTTTCCCTTATACTTTCTCTTACTTTCCTCCTACCCTTTTCTTTTCTTATCCGAGGAACCCCCATCCCCACCCCTAAAGCCAAATTTAAATAACGACATGAAACGTTAAAACTCTTTTTACATAGATTGCCGCGGTTGCCGTCTGACAACAATGGGTAAGTGAATGTTAGGTGACGCAAAATAACGTGTTACGGTAGTCGTAACAATTGTACAATGTTAACTGTCTACTAAAAGCCGGGATCAACCATTAATATTAGTTCTGCTAATTGAATTGAATAAAAAGATTGTCAAAACACTTCTAATCGATCAAACAAATTAAAATGATTTAAAATTGATCAATAACTAATTATTTTACAGTAACTTTGTGTTAATGTCGAGTTTTATACCTTCGTCGATCCCGGACGATCAGGGCAATCCCGGCTTTTAGTTTAAAACGTATTTTGATCGAGAAAACACGTCACTTTGAGGAAACCAATAAAAACCGTATCTAGCGGAATTCCGTTTAAAAATAGGTACTGACGTGTTTTACCAGGAAAACCGCCGGGATTTTCTGAATTGTCGGCCTCTTTTTGATTGCAATCAGGGGGTTCCAAATCTATTTCGAGTTACGATCCGTTTGTTGTCTCTGACTTCACTCTGGGATTTAATTGTCATCTGATCATACTGCATTAAGATTTTTGCATCTTTGAAAAGCTTATTTAAAACGCAGTTTATTGATATAGAACACATAATCCCGCCCAAAATACACACGACCGGTCGGGCATGTTCCTGGGACATTGGCTAGCCCGGACCTAGGTACAGGCAGTGAATGTCGTTCGGACATGCCTTAGTGTTAAGCCCTGTAAATACCCCTGTAACATCCTTAAGTTATATAATCTGTGTAGTAAGCCTTAGCGGAGTCAACAGAGGCTAAGTGCACTGAACTACACTCCTAGGGTTGGATCAGTATTTCTTAAAGCATTTTCACCTACCTGTAATCTTATATAATCCATGTACATGTATATGTCATTGTTCACTTAAATGACTTGTTCAATGTTTGTCAATTTTAAAAGTTAATGGTCATATAATAGAAAAGGAAAATAACACTCTTAAAGATAATAAAGTGTTTTAAATATAGGTTTGTTTATTGATAATAAAAAACTGCAAAATAATAAATAGTTGGTATTGTTTTGAAATATAAAAAATCAGAGATGCCATGGCGACCCATCTGCCAAATTCTTTGCTCAAATGAGGGCTCAGTTGAAGTAATTAATAGGTACACATTTATTAGAAATGATATTAGTATTTCAGACTATAAATTAATCATTCATGAAATAAAATCCTTTATGGGTCATAGTCAAAAGAAGTCCTGAGTGTTAAAGAATGATTCTATTTTGGTTGAGGACTACTAAACAGAATGAATACCAGTTAACCCATTTATGCCTAGCGTCCTGAAAAAAGGATTTTAAAAATACTTGGAAATAAATTGATCCAATTTAGAAGGATGGGAGAGTCCACTGGGCATAAATGAGTAAATGCTTTCCATTTCAATTTCAGATGCCACGGGCACGTCATGACAGGTCGCGGTCTCGCTCTGAGAGTAGCGAACTAGATCATAGACGCAAGAAACGCAGATACGATGATGAGGAATATGACAAAAGACAGTCAAGGTAGTTAAAATGTTATTGATGTATACCTGATAGCAAAATCCTCATGTTACGATGTAGCAGGAGATTCTGATCCATAATAGTCTGCTGGAACCAGGGAGTGTCCAAAATTTCCATTGGCATACAATCGGGAAACATATTTTCTTCACAAATGCTTTGAAATCATTAAAAGAACTTTTGGACAATACAGTTATTAAAGTAATGATGATATAAATCAAGTGTGAATAAAATTATCTGAATATATGTGTCTGAAAGAGAAGTCTGTTGTTTTCATTATGCTCCAAGCATCTACAGATACCAGGAAGTATTTAGTGTTTGCCGGCTTTGGCTTGTCCATTTTTATATGGCAAAATTTTTAAAACAGATTTTTGGAGGAAATTGTTATTTTTGCTGCTTGGGAAATGGCCCTATTTTGGTGGTAATTTTTTAGCAAAAAATCACTTCTGATATAAGAGAAAATAGATAATTTATGATAATGTTTCTCAAGATATTTAGGCCCTATACAGGAATTGTTCTTGTTAAAAATATTTCTACAATTTTTTATCCTCCGCCATTGGCGGAGGGATATTGTTTTGGCGTTGTCCGTCCTTCTGTCCGTCTTTCCGTCCGTCCGGAGCCATATCTTGGAAGTGCTTTGACGGATGTCATTGAAACTTGGTATGAGTATATATATGGATACTAGGATGATGCACGCAAAATGGCATTGTACACCATTTGTAAATAACAGAGTTATGGCCCTTTGTATCTTGAAAAAAAATGCTTTTTGAGTGTCAAATATAACACTTTTGTGTCCAGAAGCATATTGGAGGGGGATATCAATTCAACAAATTTGCATGTTTTTCAAGTGACCATCTTAAGACATTACCTTTGCAATTGATGATTTGAAAAAGGTATCATTTCTTTGTTCTTGACATCTTACATTGTACTTGACAATGTCATGAATAGTAAATACTTTTAAATTACAGAAGCGTGAAATCACTTTTATAAGTGTGGCATTTTGGTTGATTTTGTGGGTCGACCAATGCATGAATGTAAGATCCTAATGAACAATTTTTCCCACATTTAAATTTTTTTAAGACTGAAGTTTTGTAAGCACAAAAGACAATAAAATTTAGAGTTTCCTCGCAGGAGTGAATGAAGGAATGTCTGTGTAGACCGCGTTTGTTAGTGAGGGCTATCTCCTTCCATGTTGTTGGATAAAATTATGTTTGAAGATGATTATTGTTGCAGTTTGGGGTATGCTTGGTGTACAAATTATATTTGACTTCTGTACACAACAAAAAATAAACAAAACAATTAATATTGGGTTCATATTAGTTAATTGTCAAATAGTAAAATCTTTCATACATCAACACAATCGGACCTATTCAGGGCCCATCACCTGTAAGTGACTCCCTCTACCCACCTCAATTTATTATGCCCCCCTTCGAAGAAGAGGGAGTACAGTCGAAACTGACCTAACGGCCACCTGAATTTACCGGTCACCTGCAGACAACGGTCAGTCTGGAATCCCCCCGACGAAAAACACTCTAAATTACACTTGAATTCAACGGCCACCTGTCCATAACGGCCAACGGCCACTACATTCCACTCCGAAATTCATGTTTGACCTGAAATCAACGGTCACGCGTCAGTCGTCTCGAGTCGTCTCGAGTAGCGAAAATTAAAAACACAGCACATCATGTGTCCGTCTATTTTGCGGTAAAAGCGTCTGATAGCGGTAATTGTCTTTGATACTATAAAAGCGGCCCGCTGCGAGTAAACAAACAATTTGTGCATCCATGACCGGTATGTAAAATTGTTTCACCATTATAATTGAATTTTCGTTTTAATTGCATTAAAAGACCAATTGTCTGCAACTCATTTTGCTACCAGTTGTTTATTAAAAATATATTTTATATTCGTTATTTTACATGACTAACCCACTCCTCTAAGCCGAAATGATCCGTAAAACAAAATTGTGTCTATGTGTCGTATGAACGAATCTGCACTTAAACTAAATTTAGGTTCACATCGTACATGCATGATCAGTTGTTTAACGAAAAGACGGTTGATATTCAAATGCATTTTTTTCTCTCTCCGGGATATTGTTTTAGTATGTTGATGCTGAATTAACAAATATAATTGTACATTGTATATGAAGTGAAAATACCAAAAATAAACAACGGTTGCAATAGCCAGCTATAAACTGTTAGATGCCCATAATATCACTTTAAACAGGTGACATTAACAATAACAATGTTTATTAATAACAATTATCGTCTGCATGCATAACGCATTAGCGCGTGACAAAGTCAATTGGTCTGTATCGCTGATTAAGTGTTAAAACAACATTAAGCTGGCGAGTGTTTTGATAAGAAGGCGATAAGAGGATTAGTGATTAGCTTTTATGGCAAAACATGGACTGATTTGCAACATTTAAAGCGTCTGAAAGAGGTAATTGTCTATGATATTATAAAAGCGGCCCGCTGCGAGTAAACAAATTATAAGGTGTTGAGAAGGTTTCTTTTCCGGGGATAATTGTGGGTGTATCTTCTAAAGAAAATTTATCAGAGTTTATGACTTGTTGAAAGTAATTATCGCGAAATTAAATGACCGCTATTTCTTTGAATTAGAACGGTACAATTACACCGTACTATCGGTTTATGACACCGAATCCGCTTTTTAGACTTTTACGGACGTTATTTACTGAATGAATGAGATGCATGAGAAAACAATTATACCAGCGTTGATAAAGTCATTGTTTAATTTAACATTATGAAATAAAATCAATCTAAAAGATATTATTCTCTATTATTCAATATGCACGCGTAAGTTAATGCTGTTATTATGCTTTGTTCATGCAATGAGCATTTGTTTTACACTGTAATACGCAAACGACTGGGTGGGGTAACGACGTAGTAATACTACCAACTGGCCAACCTTCTTAAAATTGTGATCCAAATTCAACGGTCACCTGTGGACAACGGTCACTTTGATCATTTCCCTTGACTGACCGCTGAATTCAGGTTTGACTGTATATTGATTTGCTCATGTCGGTCGGTCGGTTGGTCTGTCGGTCCGTCCACCAGGTGGGTGTCAGACGATAACTCAAGAACGCTTGGGCCTAGGATCATGAAACTTCATAGGTACATTGATCATGACTCGCAGATGACCCCTATTGATTTTGAGGTCACTAGGTCAAAGGTCAAGGTCACGGTGACCCAAATAGTAAAATGGTTTTTGAATGATAACTCAAGAACGCATACGCCTAGGATCATGAAACTTCATGGGTATATTGATAATAACTCGCAGATGACCCCTATTGATTTTGAGGTCACTAGGTCAAAGGTCACGGTGACCCGAAATAGTAAAATGGTTTCCGGATGATAACTCAAGAATGCATACGCCTAGGATCATGAAACTTCATGGGTAGATTGATCATAACTCGCAGATGACCCCTATTGATTTTGAGGTCACTAGGTCAAAGGTCAAGGTCACGGTGACCCGAAATAGTAAAATGATTTTCGGATGATAACTCAAGAACGCTTTTGCCTAGGATCATGACACTTCAAAGGTACATTGATCGTGACTCGCAGATGACCCCTATTGATTTTCAGGTCATTAGGTCAAAGGTCAAGGTCACAGTGACAAAAATCGTATTCACACAATGGCTGCCACTACAACGGACAGCCCATATGGGGGGCATGCATGTTTTACAAACAGCCCTTGTTGCAGTTGGGTATTACGCATACTTATTGGAAAAAGACCAATGCAGATTGCAGAGTCCAACAATTTTTGTCAAATCAGAAATTCACAAATTTATGTGTCCAAGAATGTGTCATTTAACCCTTTTCTTCTATAAGAAGCAAAGTAAAAATGGCTTTTGCAAACAGCATAAAACAAGAACAGTTCAGGTTTTATGCTGTTTGCTGCTCATCAGTAACTAAGGGTTGGAAATGGAAGCCTTTAAAGCTTTAATTTAGTAAGAAAGGACTTATATTAACCCTTTCAGTGCGGGAACCGAATTTTAAAGGCCTTTGCAAACAGTTTGGATCCAGATGAGACGCCACAGAACGTGGCGTCTCATCAGGACCCAAACTGTTTGCTATTCTAATAGTATTCTTTGAAAAAAATCGAAGAACATGCTAATTTTAGAAATTCAGCAGACGACATTTAAGCAGACGACAAATTTCCCAGCATGCAAAGGGTTAAATAAACTTTCTAAGGGACTACAAATGCGTCAAAATATGTATTGAAGGGTTAATAAAACAACATGAAATTTCATGGAGACAAAAACACATGATTTTGCAGTTAATGCCTATTAGCTGCCAGTGACTAGTTAATTCAATTGTTTTCATATCAATGTGTCAACAAAATCCCAAGTTGTGAACTTAGTGAAGAAAATGTAGTAGATTAAAATGCGTAAATGAATCAGCACTTAACTTTTAAAGCACATGGCTAGGACCACCGGAAACACTGACTTTGCTGTTTCACATAAAGGTAAGACTGGGTGTTGTGTTTCAGCCGAGAGCGTGGAAAATATAAACGGCGAGAGAGGTCATATGACCGCCGCAGTGATAACACACCGTGCAGTAATGACTCACACAAAAAGAAGTCTCGTTATGATAGGACCAGGTCACGATCTCGCAGCTACAGGTAATAGACTGTGCACTAAAGATGTGTGCAGTGTTTGGCAATGGTTTTCTATTGCAACTTTTAATGTATTTTTTTAATATGTTTGAGTGTATCAAGTTATGCTTCAACTGCACATGGTTACCAGGGACGGTTTTCACCAATTCATTCTTAGACGTAAGTTATATTCTTTGATTTGGAGTATTCAAGAACTGCTTTAATGTTGAGTCAAACTTTGCATGAACCCTTTGCATGCTGGGAAATTTGTCGTCTGCTAAAATGTTGTCTGCTGAATTTCTAAAATTAGCATTTTCTTCGATTTTTTTTCTTTTTCAAAGAATACTATCAGAATAGCAAACAGTTTGGATCCTGATGAGACCCCACGTTATGTGGCGTCTCATCTGGATCCAAACTGTTTGCAAAGGCCTTTAAAATTCGGTTCCAGAACTGAAATGGTTAACCATCTCTATCATCATCATTCTTCATGTATACCATTGTCTTAATGACATAATCAATGATGGTACGCTGTATATGTTCAACTCTTTGATATATTTTTCTTGGTTATAAATCTATTCTTTATTCTTAAGTCAAAGACTCGGTTGGTGAATATGGATGCAGGCCTTTCCAAATAATTTAGAGAAGGCACAGGGACAAAGACCCACTGTTAACAATAGTTCCAATGTTGTATGTGTTCTATGTTAAGTTCTTCATTACTTTAGAGCTAAAACAAGCACAAAAAGACAATATTTGTCTATTCAGGCACTAGGGTACCTTATATTTATATAAAGGGGTATCCCTGATTTGGAGATTCTTGCACAGGGGTACCCCATGTGCTTAAAGGCCATGTGTAAATACCTGATGAAGTGCATGCAATCATAACATAATTATGCTATTAACAAGTTATTTTTTGTGTTTAATAAAAAGTCTTCTGTTCAGTAACTTTTACTAAATTACTTTGCCATTGTTGGTTCAAATGATCTAACAAACTCAAAATTGTATGTCCCTTAACATGTAGTAATTGCATGGTCTGTCCTTTGTCCGCCATTCTTTCCGGCTTCTTGTGTGGAGTGTAACTCTTGAAGTTTTGAAACTTCATATATGTATACTTACGGAGGGCCAAAAAGAGAAGTGCAGTGTACTTAAACCAAAACTTTTCTGGATTTACATATGCATTGTCTATAAGTCAATTTTCTGCAAAGCATAAATCCCTTAATATTGAAGGTATTTTAATGCAACTTGGTACATTGCTCAGTGATTTGTTTTGCCCAAAATTACCACCGATTTTTGGCTGCTTCCCAATTGCAAAATTCCATGTTTTTTTCCCAAAAAATCTGACCAAAATTTCCCAAAAAAAGCCCAATTTAAAAAAAAATAAATAAATTTTTTTTCTTTTTTAAGAAAGAAGTCTCTTATGACTTAATTATGATTTCTTAACTCTAGATCTCAACTTAATTTTTTAAACATCCTACAAAATATATAACTTTAATTTAGTCCTTTTTTGTCATAAATTATTCCCAAATTTGCCTCTTATATTGATTAAAAAAAATCCCAATTTGACCAGACTCCTTTTCCCAAAATGGCTAGAAAACACTCTGAACATGCACTAAAAAAACAACATTAATTATGTTACTTATAATAATATTTATAATGCTTAGTTTTTCCCAATTTCATGGTTTATCGCGCTATTTGTCCCAATTTCACGGTTCAGTGCGCTAATTTTCCCAATTCAAATGGCACAGGCTGTAACAAATTAAAAGCAAACAAAATCACTGTTGTTAGAGAACATTTAGAGGAAAGGCAAAGTATGAGAACCAAAACCCTATTTTCAGTTTTTATTGAGTTAATGTCCTTTGCTTAATATGTGTACGCCAGGCATATTTTCTTCCATTTTTTAGCCGAAATTGGACCCCATTCCCTCAAGCCATTGGGATTTATTTCCCAAAAAATTAAGAAAATGGCCCTCTGAAATAATACATACAAATGAAAAATTGCAGTTTTTAAACATATGTTTATTTCAGTAAAACTATGTTTTAAATGCTTGAAAAAAAGTGTCTGTGTTTATTTTCATTCCTGGTAACCATTTTTAGCAACCAGATACTTGTAATTTTAAGTGAATTAAAAATGCTTTTAAATTCCCCTTCTCAAATTATTCAGCCTAAAATTCCGTCCCTGATGTGCCCTGCAGCCCCATTCTTAGAGGAGTGAGTGAATGTCATATCTTAAAATATTTGTTCTTTACATGGTTACAATTGAAGTGATTCACGTGAAACTAAATATTTTCATTGAGAACATTAAAAGAAAGTGTAGAGTACAAGAACCATAACTATCTCTTCAGGATTTACAGAAAACATGTAAATGCCCTTTAGTCAATTATGAAAAAAGGGATATAATAGATGAGAATTATCATTGTTGTCAAATTGTTGCTTAATTGTGTAGCTTTTGCATGTTTTAGTAGAAAAATGACATCTGGGTCAGCATCAATTAAGCTCCACAAATTAAGATAAAAATTTTGTGTCCCCAAGAGTGTAAGGCATTACAGTGATTTTTTAGCCCAAAATTACAGCCTCTTACAGGCTGTTTCCCAATTGTAAAAAGTACAAAAAACAGCGCTGTTCTCTAATGGCGAAAAGTAACATTTTTTCCTAAATATCTGACCAAAATTTTCCCCAAAATATGTCGAAACTTTTCCAATAAACTGAATAATTGGTTTTATTTTGAGTTTATTATACATGTACAGCAATTTAATTCCGCAGTACTTTATAATATTAACTTTAAAGAGCAGTTAAACATGCACTTATAAACACTTGGTATACTGTTACTTATAATCTTATTAATAATGTTTAATGTTTCCCAATTTCATGGTCTATCACACTTTTTTCCCAATACAAAAGGCACAGACTGTAAAATATAATACGAAAAAATTAAGCGTTGCACTTCCGCATCTGTTTATCCATACACCCAGAAGCTTGTATTTTGATCTCACTCTATCTGTAGCAGTTGAATGGCCCTAATTTCTAGATGATCCTGAAGAAAGTAATGTTAGCTGCGATGAGATTTTTGGCAGAATTATGGCCCTTTGTCTGTTTTTTTTTTAACTTCTCTGTAAAAATTGCTACATTTTTCACAGTTGATGACCATTATGTGAGGTTGATTATTCTGTACATGAAATGCGTTGGAACATGTACATGTATAGTGCTGAATCGACTTTTTTTTTTTTTCAAGAATGAAATCTTTCAAACTAGAATTATTTCTGTTTTCACATTCTCTGAGTTTTCAGCAGATTTTAAAAGAGAAGACATCAAATGACCCCAGGCTTGTAAAAATAAGAATAAACATGGAGCTGAATTGTTATGTGATCTTGTAAACCTATTGTACAATGTTTTTATTTGGAAGCAGTTATATGATTGGTGACAACTGTGTTCATGAATGCCAACTGATCTTTTCAGAAGGGACCGTAGCTCTGAGCGTCTAAATCGGCGCGATGGAAGTTACAGCAGGGACCAAAGCAGCCATTACCACTCTCGTCACAGCAGCCGCCATCGCTCACGGAGTCACTCGCTGGACCGTTTCCATAGCAACCATGCGAGTCGTCACAACAGTCACAGCAGCTCGAGTCGGCGGCGGCATCGCCATCGGAAACAGAAGAGGAGGAGCTATAGGCACCGACGTAGGAGTTCGTATGATTCAAGCGACAGTCAGGTACAGTGAATAAGGGAGCTTTTGACCTGAATTATGGTGTTCACTGGCAAACTGGTGTATGAAAGAGTATCAGTTTGAAAACAGTTATGTGGGAGTTATTGCTTGGAGTTTTGTTTTTCATCCCAAAAATGCAAAAATAGGGGGAAAGTTTTATTTCTTTGGTTGACGTTGATTTTTGGAAATAATATGAATCAGGCTTTTTTAAATTGTACAAGAAAAAAACACTTTCATGCATCATTTCACCAGTATTTTCATTCTTATAGATATTTGTGAATATTTCCGGTCAAGCTCTGAGCTGTGCTTTGACGTATCCACACAATATCTGTTAGAAATGATTGCCCCTTCAGCCCCCATATGTATTTTCACTTTTCAGTGAGCCCAAAGCTGGTAAGTACCGTCCTGTTTTCTACATTTGATTGTTATTACATTTCCCCGAATCTTACGAATCTGAACACTTTAATTGGTGGCACTGTTTGTCCAACTGTTTCGATCACAGAAAGAAAGTGTCGACCTTCATTGTGTTATTCTTGCGTTTATTCTGAAGTTAACACTTCAGCATAACCAATTGTTGATGGTTACCATTGTGTATGAAATCAAATAATCTTAACGACTGCATATTTAGCAACATTTGTTAAAGTCTGTGTTAATGATGCATGGTTTGACTAAGATATACAGTGTGTATGCTGCTAAATGACAATAGAGTTTTAACACATTTATGCACACAAATCATCATGACCCCAAATCAACCAACAAATAGCTTGAGGGTGATACATGATAGCTTGAGGGTGATACATGATAGGCCAGGCTTGTGGAATTTGTTTGCTCCATGGGTCTTTACTGCTATGAGATCTATAAAACTTTTCTGGTATCCAGTTATGTAAGTATGAACATGGCATCAAAACATGTATACTTCTATTTTTATACGCCCGTCTATGACGGGACGTATTATGGTATACCCCGCGTCCGTCTGTCCGTCCGTCCGTCTGTCCGTCCGTATGTCTGTTAATGTCGTACGCTACGTCAAATATCCTTCGATGGATTTTTTTCAAATTTCAACACAATCTTAATATTGATAAACCCTGATCCCCTTTCGTTTTTGACGGAATTCTGAATTGTCGTTCCAGAGTTATGGGACTTTGTTCGTCAAAATTTCGTTATTTCATTGAATGTCCTACTGTAGCTATATAAAAATGTTAAAGTTGTTATAACTTTGGTATGCTTGGACCTAGAGTCTTGAAACTTGACATGAAGGTTGGCCAGAACTAGTAAGTAACCCCTGGACATTTCAAGGTCATTCATTTGAAGGTCAAGGTCACTGTGACCTTGAATGTAAAAATGTTAAAGTTCTTATTTCATGTTATAACTTTGGTATGCTTGTACCTAGAGTCTTCAAACTTGAAATAAAGATTGGCCAGTACTAGAGTTTTTATACGCCCGTCTATGACGGGACGTATTATGGTATACCCCGCGTCCGTCTGTCCGTCCGTCCGTCTGTCCGTCCGTATGTCTGTTAATGTCGTACGCTACGTCAAATATCCTTCGATGGATTTTTTTCAAATTTCAACACAATCTTAATATTGATAAACCCTGATCCCCTTTCGTTTTTGACGGAATTCTGAATTGTCGTTCCAGAGTTATGGGACTTTGTTCGTCAAAATTTCGTTATTTCATTGAATGTCCTACTGTAGCTATATAAAAATGTTAAAGTTGTTATAACTTTGGTATGCTTGGACCTAGAGTCTTGAAACTTGACATGAAGGTTGGCCAGAACTAGTAAGTAACCCCTGGACATTTCAAGGTCATTCATTTGAAGGTCAAGGTCACTGTGACCTTGAATGTAAAAATGTTAAAGTTCTTATTTCATGTTATAACTTTGGTATGCTTGTACCTAGAGTCTTCAAACTTGAAATAAAGATTGGCCAGTACTAGAAGATGACCACTGGTCATTTCAATGTCATTCATTTGAAGGTCAAGGTCACTGTGACCTTAAATGTTAAAATGTTAAAATTGTTATAACTTTGGTATGCTTGGACATAGAGTCTTCAAACTTGACATGAAGGTTTGCAAGCACACTTAGATGACCACTGGTCATTTCAAGGTCATTCATTCTAAGGTCAAGGTCACACAAGGTCACTGTGACCTTAAATGTTAAAATGTTAAAATTGTTATAACTTTGGTATGCTTGGACATAGAGTCTTCAAACTTGACATGAAGGTTTGCAAGCACACTTAGATGACCACTGGTCATTTCAAGGTCATTCATTCTAAGGTCAAGGTCACTGTGACCTTAAATGTTATTGTTGTTCATGTATCCTACCGTAGCTCAAATATCCCCCGATGGATTTTTTATACGCCCGTCTATGACGGGACGTATTATGGTATACCCCGCGTCCGTCTCTCCGTCCGTCCGTCCGTCCGTCCGTCCGTCTGTTAATGTCGTACGCTACGTCAAATATCCTTTGACAGATTTTCTTCAAATTTTAACACAATCTTAATATTGATAAACCCTGATCCCCTTTCGTTTTTGACGGAATTCTGAATTGTCGTTCCAGAGTTATGGGACTTTGTTCGTCAAAATTTCGTGATTTCATTGAATGTCCTACTGTAGCTCAAATATCCTTCGATGGATTTTTTTCAAATTTCAACACAATCTTAATATTGATAAACCCTGATCCCCTTTCGTTTTTGACGGAATTCTGAATTGTCGTTCCAGAGTTATGGGACTTTGTTCGTCAAAATTTCGTGATTTCCATGCTCATGTACTTATAAAATAAACCATGTATTCAAATACAAATAAACTGAAGTAAAAAAATGATTCAAAGGGTTATTTATTACCTTACTACTTCATTGGCGAACGACGGGCGTATCATGCGCTCATGGCGCAGCTTTTATTAGTATTTAGACATCAGAGAGACATTATTTAGTTTAGCAATAACCGTAATGGGTATTATTTGAAGGTAATGCATAGAGGTTATTCATCACTGTTGTTTTTGGTACATTGTACTGTATAACCAATATTATTCGTCAGACTCGAGGGTCTGTCCCGCCTAGAAATCAAATGTTTAAAGCACATTCGTCTGTTGTCATATGTCAGACATAATGAACAAATCGACCAATTCAAGATCCAACAAAGAGAATACCTGATTGTACAAATTTACAAGAAATTTCGTGTTAACAAAATTTAATGCCTCCATAGTATACTACTGGGTACTGACGTCCTACTGAGGGGTTTATATACTCACGGGTACTGACGTCCTACTGAGGGGTTTATATACTACTGGGTACTGACGTCCTACTGAGGGGTTTACAAAAAAAGAATATGTAAACATATTGATGATTTCTGAATAATATATAAGGTCCTCGTGATAGATTTGAAAATAAAATTTATTAAATCAATAAATTAATATTTAAATGTTTCCATAATCATCATTATGTTTGCAGTTTAATTAAAAATATATAATGGTAGGTTAATGCAAATTTACAGGATTTATGAAAGAGATTTTTTTTCATTGCCATTGTTAATGTTTAAGTTAATTTGCTGAACATACAAAACACTTATTCAATGGTGTTTGTGAGAGGTAACCCATCCATAACTTACCTAGTGTTCATTCAGATTTGTCTCCCTTACTACATAATGCTCTACAATGTATATATGCTGGTATAAATTAGGCAGCCCAGGCTGTTTTAAATCTCTTAAATGTGAGCTGCAACAAGCTGTGTGTAGTATGCAAATGCCATCAGAATGGGAAGAAAACTGAGAGAAAATGAGTCCCCCATTTTGTGGTGAAAAAGGTCAAGTTTTATAAATAGGGAAAATATGTATATACTGTTTCTATGCTGCTTTGGCTGACTCAAGTGGCTCTCTGTTAACACACAGACAGGGTCTTAAGTGGGGAGGCTGGTGTTAGATTGTTTAATATAAACAGGTTTAACACAGACAGGGTGTTTCTGTAGTATATTTACTCAAGGAACAACTTTATAAACATTCTTGGTGAAATGATGCTGTCTTTTGAGAAGTGGAATGTTCTTGCCAATAAATAGCATGGCTGTGCAAAAGTTTTGAAAGTTGGGGAGTCTGATGTTTAGTAGATTATCAGCTGATAATAAATTCATGTGTGGAAGTTTAATTCGTCTGTAGAGTTATGGTGCTATGAAGGGCATATCTGAAGGCTTATCAGTTCTTGTAACATTGGGTTTGATTGGATAATGATCTTGGAAATAAATGAGTGCCAGCTTCTGATTGGTCTATACAAATGTTTGCTTCTGAAAGCTGCGTTTTGATTGGCTGAAAGGCTGTGTGTTTGCTAGGGATGGATCCAGAGAGATCCCAGGTATTCTGGCATATGGGCCTGTGCCAAATTACCTATGTAAGAGGCTAGGCTCTGAGAAATCACTGGGGAGAGATGGTCCTGCACTGATGTAAAAGCCTGCAGCTCTCCCAGTACTCGTGAAAGATGTGTTTTCTGGGTGTATCTTATCAATATCAGGGATGCTGTAGTGAAGAAGCTGAAAACTTTTTCAAGTTTTTTGTCTTCAACTTTTAATACATAGAGAATACAACAAGGACAGTGCTCAATGTGATATTGATTGTATTATAAATTTAGGCTGTGAAGTTTTTTTTAAGTAATTAGATTGGAATAATCTGGTAGTGTATCATCATAGTTTCAAGTATCTAGGACTGTGTCTTCACAAGTGCTAATCATGGTCTATATGTAGATAGGAATTGATTGTTGTAAAGGAATCTTCACAAATTGTGTGAAACTGAAATCAGACTGTTGTTGAGAAAATACTTAGTTATTGTTCTGTTGTTTTGGTGGCATCAACAAGAATTGGGGTTGTGCAATGAAAGTGTTAGTTTGAAATCTGTGATATTTAAAAAGATATTTATTATCAGTGCAAATATATATATATATTTGGTGCAATATTTATATAATTTATTAACATTTTATTTATTATTTATGTACCAATGTACACTATTTCATCAGAATCTTAACTAAACGCGATTCAGAAATTCAACTGTTGAAATTAAAAAAATTAAAAAACTGCCTCTTGCTTACTGAAAATCTGATCTCATTAGAAATTAAGGGGAAAGAACTTTTTCAATCTTCCTGTAAGGAACACAAAAACAGAGCTAAAAATTGCGGTGAATGAATCAATCATCAGTATTAGTGGGTGGGGTAACATTACAATGCGCGTAGACACTCTCAGTCACAATCCTGGAATAAAAGCATGGGGAGAGATGCCGACGACTGAGGCGCCACGATCTGATCATCGCGAGGTTAAAAATGTAGAACGTGAGGAGGACCCCTTGTCTGAGGCTGTGAAGCTAAGGGCCGCGGGTAACGTTAACGGGGCTAGAGCTAAGGAGACCATCAGAAATGGGTCGGATAAGGTATACCCTTGGGTAATGTGGGTCTGTGAGTAATGTGGGTGTGTTAGAAAGGCCTGAGAGAAAAGTTGAGCCTGACAGGGTGGGATAATGTATACTTGGGGTGATGTGAGTCTGAGAGAAAGGGCTGAGAGAAAAGTTGAGCCTGAATTGGTGGCATAAGGTATACTTTGTGTAATTAGGGACTCACTGTATGTGTCTTTGTGTATCTGTGAAAAAAAGGCAAGAGAAAAGATGGGAATGAATGGGATGGATAAGATATACTTTTGGTAATGTGGTTATGAGAGTAATGTGGGTGTGTTTGAAAGGGCTGAGAGGAAAATGGAGCTCGCGTGGGTCAGATGAGATATTCATTGGCTTATGTGGGTCTGTGTTAAAGGGGTGTGAGAAAAATGGAGCATGTATCTTATTATTTATACTTAATGTTGTAGTATTTGGTTATAGGGGTATTCCACTACGACCTGACTCCCCACGATTTGTCCCGATTTCCAATATTTTGAGATCTGGACATTTGTAACTCAATCGTAGCTAGTCGCGGGCGAGTCGTGAGCTCCCAAAAAATCGCGGCCAGTTTTTAAACATGTTTAAATTTTGACCAAGACCTCCAAGACTGAATTTAATTGCAGTTGACTCGTAACAGTGTCGTAGTGCGTTCTTGGGCGTCGTTATGGAATCTTAGGTAATTCGTGACTCAATTGGGGAATCGGTGATCACGTGATCTGTCTACGAAATATTTACGACTTTGTCAAGACTCTCAAGAGTTCACCCCGATTGAGTTGCGAGCCCATTAAGATTCTCGCGATTTAGTTACGAAACAGTTACGATTTTGTAAAGAATGATAAAGAAATAATATTTTTCCATCATGTTTTGTTGTCGAATAACCCACAGTAAGGAGTATAGATGCGTAGGAATTAAATCACGAATGCGGAGCACGAGTGCTTTGATAACACGAATCTATACTCCTTACTGTGGGTTATTAGACAACAAGCCATCATAGAAAAATATTTTTTCTATTCTAACACGATTCTGATTGATTTGATTCTAGCTTTTGGACGTGAACTTTATTTTTCAATATTCCGCCCTTCTTAGTACAAAGTTCACTATTTAGTGACGTCATTGAATTGTACAAGTATTTGACGTCATTTTCATTCATAAATATTTTGCAAATTACGTCACTTTCATTAAGAACAACACTCATAGAAACTAAATGACGTCACATGTGTTAATTCTGAAAAGCTGACATGCTATAAATGTTTTCTTAATTACGTTTCTTACCAAACAAATTCTTAGCAGGCGTGGTTATGCGACTTATCAACAAATATACAATTTGTTGTTTCATTACATTTATATACGTGCTACATTTTTTACATTTCTTTAAGAGCGGGATTTAAGCACGTGCATTTTACTGCAATATTTTCTCGATTTATTCGAAACTATTTTCGAAACATTAAGCTCCCCCCATAATTTATTACAGAATAACCCACACTTTATTTCCTTCTTTGTCTATAGAAAACAAAACGCATGCCGTGTTAGAATCAATATCAGTAGATATTGGCGCCGAATTCATGGTTGCATTTGGTGAGGTCCTAGCTTAGTCGTGACCGATCTGCATCGTTCGTAGTACAGTCGCAGTAGATTCTTGCACATCGTAGTGAAGTCGCGACCCTATTCGCAAGACTTCAACCAAACCGCACGATTCGTCGTAACTCAATTGTACCACTGTCGTAACTGAATCGCAGACTGTCACGAGTCTTCCCGATTCAATAAATGTGAGAAATCGTAGCGAATCGTGGGCTTGTTTTCGTAGTGGAATAGGGCCATTAGAAAGGGCATAGAAAGTTTTGGCTTTTTAAGGAGAAAGGAGGTACATTCATTCAAAGCAAAACATTTTTTGAAGGAAGAAGTACTGTTGTATGAAATAGCCTAATGTAAACCCTGAACATACAAAATAAAAACAAAAATTCCCACCCATGATAATTTCAAACATTCTGAATAATATCACAGATTAATCATTAGTATCAGATTATTATTATGTGACCTAACAAGCTCACTTGAGTAGGCTTATCCTCACAAGATCATCAATGATAGGCATCAATGGCCCATGGTGAGAAAGCTGTGTTTATTTACACATCTGACCTGCATTGACAACTTACAATGGCCAGCAGCCCTGGTACACGTATGTTGTTAATAATTATCATTAATAGCAGACTTCAGTCCTGCCCTTGATCAGCTGATATGCAATTGACCCTCTACTGGCAAGGTGTACCATTGAGGGTTTATTTATTAGGCTTTAAAGGATGAAAATTAAGAAAAAAACATGCCATTTTGAACAGTTGTATGATGTTTTTACCAATTTTACCATGTTTCTTTTTGTTTATTTAATATTCGTGGTTTTGGGATTGGTATTTGGTAAGGAGAAAGCATACAAAATCAGGGCTCAGCCTAGGTTCACACTTGAGGGAGAAGTGACTTCTCCCTGAGCTGAAATTAGGGAGAAGTGAGGCCACTAGAAGGAGAAGTGATTTCCGTTCGGCGTTTAATAAAATTTTCGCTTGTTTTATACCCCTCATTAAACCAAGCCTAAGTATCATCATAAATGACAAACAAATACTATTTTCAAATTCAATAAATCCTTACATATTAAGTCACATAAATCAATTCATACAAATAAAACTTGTGATTTCCATGTGCATCATAAAAATAAACAGTACTTTAATAATGCAATGACAATCCAAACCCTATTTACATCATAATGATAATGTACATGATAATTAGTAAGTGATTTTTTTCACCCAATTGGGAACAAGTCCGGTACCAATGCCATCGGAAATTCTTCGCGTCATGAAATCACCAAATTGTGGTAAAAACGAGTCAACAAAACACAATCTTAATGCATGGGACATATAGTATATCTATTACTGTTTATCCGAATGTATACATATCCGAAATATGTACACTTGAGAATGCCTTACCTGTTTCATTTAATAATCCAAATTTTCCTTGTTGTTATCTGGTTTAACAAACCTTATTACACGTACATGTTTGTTAAATCCAGTTAATGCTTTCTCCATTATTAAATCACCATTACTTGTAATTTGAATCGCCAGCTTTGAATGGAACGCGGGTTAAATGTTACAATACATCTGCCATTTGCAATGTCGAAGGTCATGAGTCATGACGTAGCAATTTTATTCTACTCGGATAATTTATGTCTAATCGAGGAAATGTGTTTTCTCAATGTTTATTGTGTAGTATTAGGACTTGTTAGTATAAAAATGAACTGTGATTCCAGTTTATATAAGATGGGTGTTACTCGTTATTATCGGTGGATTAACAAACTGACAAAACTCGCTGGACTTTTACAGTAGTGGATCTACGTAATTAATAGACCTTTAATCAATTTTGTTTTTCTTTAATAAGTTTTCCGACTTTCTTTAACCGTGCCGTCTGCCAAAAACCTGTAATTATCGAATGGTCAATCAATTATCACGTAATCATTAGACAACTTACAGCACGCGCAAAGAGGTTGCGGTATATAAAATAAAGTCGTTTACGTATGGATACGGTAGATAAAATTATGGAAATTAGCACTACAGTTTGCACGGGTGGGTTGTTAGTTTTCGTTTATATGGTTATGAATTAATGTCTGACAAAATGAATTGCACATCGACTGGATAATTAGTGTTTATGAGTTTTGAAACACGAAACAAGTAAACAGTAGAACATACTAGAATAAATCGTATTCATATTTACTGTTGGGAATGTGTTGCGCGTGTAAACTTTTTTGAGCGTAAATACATTTCTATATCGACGTCATTTCATCGCTCAGGTAAACTACTGCATATGTATATACAATGCGCGCGTTCTCATTGGCAACTATCGATGTTAATGTACCTCTTAACTCCGCCTACAAGGCGTGTACTAATTGGGCTTGCAGAACAGAGAACTATCCAAACTGTCGGCGAAATGACACTCGCTATGATCTTTTGATCTAAACCGTTATTGTTTGGAGTGAATGCCCATGTATGCTAGTTGCCTGGATAAAATTTCACAGCAGTCGATCTTTTGCTGTGATAATAAACTGATAACATAACAAGCGTCATCGGTGACTTTATGACATGTGAAAATAGAGAATTTTTAGATGAAATTGAGAGAAAAAAACGTCGATGTTGTAAAAAAGAAGGCGAAGTCAACTTCTCCTTCATGTAATTTAAGGGCGACATTATTATGTCCCAGGCGAAGATGTCGCCCTCACGGCCGAGCCCTGCAATATGATTGATAACTTTAACAAATTGGTTTCATATTATTTACACATTTCATTGTAACAATAAGTAGAAATAAAATATAAAATATAAAAGTCATATAATCAATAGACTCCGGTATTTATGTTAAATGGTGGTTATGTTGCACACTTTCAATTGATTCTGAATGCTGAATTACAAACATCCAAACTATCCCATGTATGCAATAGACAACTACAAAGAATACTAGATGATTGACATAATTGCTTATTTATGGGTGTGTGGGGGTTACATGTAAATTAATTGTTTTGACACACTTAGATTTTGGGTCTGAAAGAATGTTAGGAATGAAAGTGGGGAGGAAGGACATGTCAATTGATTTGTTTCATAATTTATTACAATTAACTTAGTAATATGTTCAACAGTAATAGAATAACCTCTTGCAATTTAAATGCATGCATTTAAGGTTGAATGTTAATTATAAGTATCTATGCAAGTTGAAAGTAACAGGTTAAAATAGCTAGATAAGTTTCTCTCTATGTCTAAATACAAGAGTTTTAATCATGAAAGACCTGAATTGACTTACATAATGGCTTCAGGCAAATTTGTCTTCTTATTGAAAACAAAAAAAACATTAAGGTAAATTATTTATCAACATGTTTTGATTGCCATTCTATTGTATACATGACACTATCTTTACTGGGGCATTTTCCCCTTATTCACATATGACCTGAACTTGGCTTGCGGCTTGAAATTATGCCGTTGATTCGACCCGAAACGAAATCCAATCCCGCAATCTCGCAACTACCCCATCATCATCCGTCACCTTGACTACCACAACCTCACTGACCCCGTTGGTTGACCATGGAAACGCTGGATGACCTTGATCACCATGGTGTTGTCGTGTTTGATGGTTGCCGTGGAAACAGGGTCGAGAGAGTGGAGGAGATAAGGGTCAAAAGATTAAAGATGATGAGGACGGGCATCTAGTTTATACGGAGGGAGACATACTGCAAGCTAGATGTACTTGGCATTTCGTAATGTTTAGTTCTAGGATTACTTTTTATTGCTAATGTGATTTTTGTTTTGTTTTTTTGATTCTTTTTTTCACCTGCAAATGTGTTAGGAATAAGCTTTATCTAAACATGTACAGCATAAGAAATACTCACACAACTTAGCATATTTTTGAACATCTACATCTTTAGAAAGTTTAATTTAATATCTTAGAATATTTGTGGATGCACAATTGGACTAATATTTTTTCATCTCTCCATTTTTGTATTAGAATGGCTCCTGCTTCAATTATGTTCCAGCATATGCCATTACTTTCTTCATGTTAAATTGGCTTTTCATCACACTCTCTCATATCATTCTTTTGGATTTGGAAAGCTATATTTTAAAATGTTTTCGCAAATTTTAAGTCTCCAAACTAAAATAGTTCAATAGCTTGATAGATTGTTAATGATTTACAAGTGGTTAAACATTCCATGCAAAAATGAATATATAAATTGTGTTTAAAAAACTGTTTCAGAGTTCTAAGTTCTACATGAAAGAGTGTATTTTGGAAAGTCAAAGGTTTTTACTAGGTCCAAGTGTTTTTGTGTTTGGTTCCACATGGTGTATACTTTGGTGGTCTAAGGTGTTTGTTTTATACTGACTGCTGTGCATTTGGTGTTTTTTCAGATGAAGTGGTGTCTACTCTGGGGGAAGGAACCTTTGGAAAAGTCATCGAGGTGAAGGACAAACAAAGGTTAGTACTTGACCATGTGTTGTGGTTAGATAGGTGGGATTACATATTTATCCCCACTTTTTTCGGAGAAAAAGTTGGGATATTGTATTGATGTGCGTCTGTCCGTCCGTCCATCCTGGCCACCTGCTCCTCCTACACTATTAGCACTAAACTCTTGAAATTTACATACATGGTAGCTATGAGCATATGTGCGACAGTGACAGTGACGGAATTTTGATCTAACCCCTGGGTCAAAAGTTATGGGGTGGTGGGGCCAGGTCAGAGATTTTAACTCATTTTTATACGCCCGTATAAAATACGGGACGTATTATGTGAAACCCCTTGGCGGGCGGGCGGGCGGCGGGCGGGCGGCGGGCGGAAGGCATCACTTTGTCCGGACTCTAATTCAAATTGTATTCATCCGATCTTCACCAAACTTGGTCAGCAGTTGCATCTAGTTGATATCTAGGCCAAGTTCGAATATGGGTCATGCCGGGTCAAAAACTAGGTCATAGGGTCAATAAGTGCATTTTCAAAGGGGCCACTTTGTCCGGACTCTATTTCAAATTGTATTCATCCGATCTTCACCAAACTTGGTCAGCAGTTGCATCTAGTTGATATATAGGCCAAGTTCGAATATGGGTCATGCCGGGTCAAAAACTAGGTCATAGGGTCAATTAGTGCATTTTCAACGGCGCCACTTTGTCCGGACTCTAATTCAAATTGTATTCATCCGATCTTCACCAAACTTGGTCAGTAGTTGCATCTAGTTGATATCTAGGTCAAGTCCGAATATGGGTCATGCTGGGTCAAAAACTAGGTCAAAGGGTCAATTAGTGCATTTTACTTTGTCCGGACTCTAATTCAAATTGTATAAATCTTATCTTCACCAAACTTGGTCAGTAGTTGCATCTAGTTGATATCTAGGCCAAGTTCGAATATGGGTCATGCCAGGTAAAAAACTAGGTCATAGGGTCAATTAGTCCATTTTCAACAGCGCCACTTTGTCCGGACTCTTATTCAAATTGTATTCATCCGATCTTTACCAAACTTGGTCAGTAGTTGCATCTAGTTGATATCTAGGTCAAGTTCGAATATGGGTCATGTCGGGTCAAGAACTAGGTCATAGGGTCAATTAGTGCATTTTCAACGGCGCCACTTTGTCCGGACTCTAATTCAAATTGTATTCATCCGAAACTTTTAAACAACTTTTTATCCTGCGTCAAAGTGGTATGGGGGTATAAGTCACATTCAGTGACAAAGCTCTAGTTTACCGTTTATTTACATTGTGAAAGAGTTAAACTGAAGAATTTCCCTGGAATAATGACGTTATTTCGTCAACAAAATGACGTCATTTCGTCAATAACTAGGTCTTGAGGTCACTTAGTGCATTTCAAGCATTGAGCATGGTGTCCAAAACCTTCGAACGGGCGTATCTTGTAACAGTTTGGCACTCTTGTTGTATGTTATTTTACATTAACTTCTTCATTTCTGCACCGATTTACTTCAAATTGATAATGAGCCTCTCTTATAACAATAAGGTCAATCTCAACTATGCATGGCCCCATTACCAACCCTGGGGAGACCCGGCCACATAGGCGACGCCCACCCAAAATTGCCTTTTACTATAATTTCTTCATTTCTACACCGATTCACTTCAAATTGATACTGAACCTCTCTTATGACAATACGGTCAATCTCAGCTATGCATGGCCCTATTACCAACCCTAGGGCAGCCCGCCCACATAGGCCACGCCCACCCAAAATTGCCTTTTACTATAATTTCTTCATTTCTACACCAATTCTCTTCAAATTGATACTGAACCTCTCTTATGACAATACGGTCAATCTCAGCTATGCATGGCCCCATTACCAACCCTGGGATGCCCCCCCCCCACATAGGCCACACCCACATAAGCCAAGCCCACCCAAAATTGCCCACCCAATCTCAGCTATGCATGGCCCCATTACCAACCCTAGGGCACCCCGCCCACATAGGCCACGCCCACCCAAAATTGCCTTTTACTATAATTTCTTCATTTCTACACTGATTCACTTCTAATTGATACTGAACTTCTCTAATGACAATACGGTCAATCTCAACTATGCCTGGACCCATTACCAACCAAGGGGCGCCCCTGGGTCAAACATGCGGCGTGGGGATACGCGTCGGCCTCTGCCGCGCCATTTCTAGTTTTGGAATATCATTGTTTAATAAATAACATAATCTGCATTAGATTGGGCGGAAGAATCCGATGATTTGCACAAGTAATTTTTATAAATTTCCAACTTAAATAATTAAATACTTTAAAGGTTTTAAACATAATTAATTCTATAGAAAACTAACCACGTGAGGAACAGATAGTATTAGCCTAGTTGTGCTTAAGGGCAAATAAGCAAGGTTCATCACATTGGGGTTAGGCTATACTATGGTTTTCACATTCTCTTGATTTTACTATCCCAGCCCACATAAAACAAAACACAAAATTGATAAGAGCAACAACTTTTTTCACATTGTATTCACAATAAATCTAAGCTTAAATATGTTCCTTGGTTTGTGTGACTTACCTCTACCACACTTTATATAAAAGTTTTTCCATTTATTAGTGGAAATTGTTGGAAATGACTAAAATGTTTATAGCTAGAGTCGTCCCTTTATGCTTCCCGTCTCATTTGTTTTCATTTATTTGGATCACATGTCAATGTTCTTTCCTAGTTACAAATGTACTTCTATTAGTGTATATTCACCTGGGCAAATCTTCGTAAACCCATTCTTAGACCTTACAATAAAGAATAGACTAAGATCCAGAAAATGACCTAAAACGTTTGAATATACAGGGGTGTGATTATTCCGCGGTTTTCCGCGGATGGGGTTGTCCGGAGTGATTTCGTAAATAAATGGGGGAGGGGGTATGACCCATTCCGCAGGCGTATTTCATAAAAGGTCCGAAAAATCTGAGGTCAGCGAAACTTCTCCTCATATTACACTGGTAGATTCTACCTAAGCATTTCTTAAACAAGGGATATCATTTGATGTCGTTTCCCAATATTCCAATAAAAGTTGGTCTTTTAAAATTTGTTTAGTAATTCTTTGCTGATTCGTGTAAAAATGGTGACATTGTGAAGTGAAAATGAAGATTATTGAACGAACCAATCTCACAAAATCTCGGAGATTGACAATTTATTGAAAAACAATTTCCTATGGGAATAGAAACAACAGTGGACATCAAGCAGAAAGCTATCAAATTTCCGAATGGGTACAGAAGATTAACTATCCTGGTAAGGTATTGGTTTGATGTTAACAAATCTTGAACTATGCAGCCGAAGTGTCGTTAGTTAATCTCTGTGACAGTGTTGACCATATTTCCAAGGTAAAGACATTGAGCTCAACCGAAAGCTTGTCCTCAATTTTCACAGGGATCGCAGCACATACTGTTTTTGATCACAATAAGTTTACTTTGTTTATCTAATAATGTTTAATGTGAAGTTAAAACGGTTTCCATAAATAAATCTTGTAATGAAGTTTAAGAAAGTGCTTATTTTAATGCCTGTTTTAAGGTGTATAATTGTATTCTGCACGCGATTCGCTTAGTCAAAATCAGTCGACAGAATTTTCCTCCCCTCGTACCACACCCCTGATATATATGAGTTACCAATTATACTTGTGTAATTATCAAATTGTTTTATGTAATGCATAATGCTGTTAAAGTAATAACCAAGTTACTCTGAAAATCGTTTATAAAACAACATAGTTTTAAGAATAGTATTTATTCTTAGACAAAAGTTCAATATTTTGTCGATGAAAGAGGACCAGCACAATGGTTGTTTGTTTTTGTAGATTTTTACTCTTTTTTTTTTCCATTATACTTCTGCTTGTGTAAAAACAAGCAGTTCTTACTTACTGTAATATTATTTTGTTATAGATAAATGAGAACAGCATTTTTCAGTCATGTTAACTGCTGAGCATTTAAGTTGCAGAGAAAATGATAAACTCATGTAGACAGGTATCCCTGTCTGTATAAACAATCACTTATCTGTTACAAACATCTGGTTGCCATGGCTATGCTTTTGATGATTATTACCAGGGGTGTTACCTTAGAGCAGTGTTGTGAATACATGTATGTTATAATCCAAGAAAAAAATACTGATCTAATGCAGTAACTGCTACTACTACTAATTTCCTTTAATACTGTATAATATTAATATCAATAAAAAATTTCCTTGCAAGAAAAAAAAAGGCAAAATAAACATGTATCGATTTGCTGAAAAATTATTTTCAAAATTGACCACTAATTGTATACATCTCGCTCATCAACAAGAAGTACAGATAAGTTTTGTTCATTAGCGGTAAAAAACAACACTGGAGATGTCGAAATCTCTAGTTGTTCTCTTGCCAATTGGTAGGTGATCAGTTTCTGGAATATGCCGAAAATAAACAAGAATTTGGAACTGTATTATCTCCTGACTGTTATGTCAAACAAAAGTAAAAAAACCTATCTGCACCTATCTGCACTGGTGACTGGTTGGTGTGTGGGATTAGTTGTTAGAGGTCAGCTTAGTAAACCATGGCTTTGTATTGTCTGAACACCCATGAATTAGCCATGTTCATGTGAAAACTTCTTTTTATGTCCCCCACTATAGTAGTGGGGGACATATTGTTTTTGCGCTGTCTGTTGGTTGGTTGGTCTGTTGGTTGGTTGGTTGGTTTCTGTTGGTTGGTTTGCGCCAACTTTAACATTTTGCAATAACTTTTGCTATATTGAAGATAGCAACTTCATATTTGGCATGCATGTGTATCTCATGGAGCTGCACATTTTGAGTGGTGAAAGGTCAAGGTCAGAGGTCAAATATATGTGACCCAAATCGCTTATGTTATGAATACTTTTGCAATAATGAAGATAGCAACTTGATATTTGGCATGCATGTGTATCTCATGGAGCTGCACATTTTGAGTTGTGAAAGGTCAAGGTCATCCTTCAAGGTCAGAGGTCAAATATATGTGACCCAAATCGCTTATTTTATGAATACTTTTGCAATATTGAAGATAGCAACTTGATATTTGGCATGCATGTGTATCTCATGGAGCTGCACATTTTGAGTGGTGAAAGGTCAAGGTCATCCTTCAAGGTCAAATATATGGGTCAAAATTGCTCATGTAATGTCACTTCTGCAATATTGAAGCTAGCAATTTTATATTTGAAATGTGTGTGTATCTCAAGGAGCTGCACATTTTGAGTGGTGAAGGGTCAAGGCCATCCTTCAAGGTCAAACGTCATATAGGGGGACATTGTGTTTCACAAACACATCTTGTTAACAATTTGTTGGTTCTCACTCAGACTTTTACATTTATTTAGTTTAGTTACTTCACTTTAATAACTTAAGTGTATAGATAATATCAAAAAAGGAATTAGTGTCTTGTTTGTGCTGATTCCTGTCAATTAGTCTGTTTTCCCCTTGTTATGTTCCTCAGTCTATACTGGGGGACATATTGTTTTTACCCTGTCTGTTTGTTGGTTTGTTTGTTTGCGTCAAACTTTAACATTGGCCATAACTTTTGCAATATTGAAGATAGCAACTTGATATTTGGCATGCATCTCATGGAGCTGCGCATTTTGAGTGGTGGTGGGGGGGGGCATAGTGTTTCAGAAACACATCTTGTTATTATCGTCTTTAATTGCTGAGTGGATCTTGCTCAAACATTCACTTCGGAATGACCTTAATGCGTAGATAACTTGAAATGAAGGAATTTCAAATGTGACAAACTTTGGCAGTTATTTGACTGTTCTTCCACTGTGTAATATATGGCCCAAAAATTTGGTTTTCAACTCCTCTTTTATGTCTTGGCAGATTTTTCTCAAACTTTCACAGCTTAATGATGATAATTAAGAAAGTAAGTATAGCTGAATTATGACTACTATTTTTTTTGTCCACTAATGATTTTATTTTGGATTTGGCTCTGTCCAAACATATATGGGGACACCAGTGTCTGTGTCATATTTCACCCCTTTTAATGCCAAATGGTACTTTTTTGCACTATGGGGTCGATTTTCATGCACCCAGTAGCGTGGCATATAGCAGTTGAACTGTCAGTCCGTCAGTCAGTCAGTGATTCTGTCCGAAAACTTTAACATTGGCCATATAAACTTTTGCAATATTGAAGATAGCAACTTGATATTTGGCATGTATGTTTATCTCATGGAGCAAATCTCATGGAGCTGTACATATTAAGTGGTGAAAGGTCAAGGTCAATGTCATCCTTCAAGGTCAAAGGTAAAAAAAAAACAAATCCAAGGAAAGTAATAAGCTTTAAAGGGAGATAATTATCTGTACCTTCCAAATGATAAAAAAATATAATAAATCAAAGCGGCGCAGTAGGTGGCATTGTGTTTCTGACAAACACAGCTCTGGTTAGTTTATTATTATGAGTTGACTGTTGAGATTTACAGTTGATTATAAGCAAAATAATTGTTGGTCAGCAAATCTCTTATACTTGTAACATCTTACAAATCTTTATTACTGTGAGAGAGTTACTGTCTTGACCAGGATCAATATGTCCAGCATTTTATGAATGCGCAAGAAACAAGTAAATCCAGTGAAGTAATACAACATCTGATGGCTTTAAACTATGACTGAAAACAGTGCACAAGTTCTTAAATATTAAGTCTACCCCACTGGAAGGGCTTATCAGTTCTCCATGTGTTATAGCAAAGCTGAGTTAAAAATAGCGCCACTAGGAATCACGCCTCATGCATATGCCTGAAGAAATAAATATTTATTGCTAATCTTCTTTCAAGGCACCATACCTGGGAATATTGCTGTATTGTTTATTAAGAGGTCAGATGCAGAATGATGTATCTACCATTTGTTTACATAAGATGATTTCTTCATAAAGCAGTCTTTGGGGTCTTACCTTATGGTTGTAAGTTAAAAAAAAGTAAAAAAGGCACAGGTATATATTGGTCTAGATATATATTTGTACAATGAAATGTACTCATGCTCAGAAAAAAAATTCTGGTGATTTTAATTAGTGTATTTATACATTATAGACATCTTCATGTTTAAAAGAGACAAACCTATCAAAGTGTATGTTTTGCAATTTCAAATACATCATCATATGCAATGTATAAACCGTGCTGATGTTAAACAAAACTTGTTATTTTTCAGGAACAGCGACCATGTGGCATTGAAGATTATAAAAAATGTAGAAAAATACAGAGAGGCTGCTAAACTTGAAATAATAGTCCTTGAAAAACTACGGGAAAAAGATCCCACCGGTAAAAAGTAAGTAATTTTCCTGATTTTTCTTGTGATTAGTGTCAAAATACTACTGTGAAACCAATAGCGTTTGTAGGACTAGGATTTTTATGGACTTACATGGATCGCTTAACCAAAACCATAAAATATTCATTCAACGTTTATGTCTGAAGTCATATATCAGACATTATAAACAAATCCAAGAATTTGAGATCCAAAAATGTGACAAAATTAAAGTATACTGGAAATTTCATGCCTGCAAAATAAAATGAATCCACAGTACATTGAGAGAAGTATAAAATTATAGCTAATGATTGAAAAGAAATTTAAAATAAGATGGATTCCGATATTTTAGAGATTTCAGTCTGAATGTTATAGGATTTATATACATTGGTTGAAGTCTATCTGGCAATATTGTTATTGAAGACTTTATATTCCATTGTTAAGACCGTATGTATTATGCTTCAGAATTTTTAATCAGGAAGACCATTAGTCTTATTAAGAACATAATGTATGTGTTCAATTGTGACAACCATTTGTGTGATGATTTTAGACCTTGTGTTCAGATGTGTGACTGGTTTGACTTATGAATTCAGACTATGCGTTCAAATGTTAGACTGGTTTGACTTATGAATTCAGACTATGCGTTCAAATGTTAGACTGGTTTGACTTATGAATTCAGACTATGTGTTCAAATGTTAGACTGGTTTGACTTATGAATTCAGATTATGTGTTCAGATGTTAGACTGGTTTGACTTATGAATTCAGACTATGCGTTCAAATGTTAGACTGGTTTGACTTATAAATTCAGATTATGTGTTCAGATGTTAGACTGGTTTGACATATGATTTTAGACTAAATGTTCAACTGTTAAGACCAATTGTCTTATGATTTCAGACTATGTGTTCAGATGTTGGACTGGTTTGACTACCATGGCCACATGTGTTTATCATTCAACATGCTAGGACTAAGTGTTTTTGACTTTCTCGTAAGTATATTATCAAGTTATAGCTTCATTTATAGCTCACATTTACACAAAGTGCTATGAAATGGTCAGCTATTGTGATTGCCCCATGTCTGGTCTCCTTAATTTGTATCATCAGTTGTCTATAGTAGACTTAGCTCAGTACCTCTCAGGAGGCTACATTTTCCCATGTAATCTTAATGAAATTTGGTCAGAAATGTTATTTTGACAATATCTAGGCTGAGTTTCAATCTGGGTCATGTGTGCCCAAATAATAGGACATGTTAAATTTAAAAAAAATTGTAACCACTCTAGAAGCTGCAATTATGACTCAATATTGATGATACTTGTTCAGAATGTTTATCTTTAGCATACCTAGACTTACCTTTATTCTGGGTCATGTGTGTTAAAAAAAATAGGTAATCAGGTCAAATCTTAGAAAAACTTTGTTTCCACTCAAAAGACCACAGTTATGACTCAATTTTGATGAAAATTGGTCACAATTTATTATCGTGACAATATCTAGACTGAAAACAGCTATGTGATGTGCATGAAAAAAGTCACACGGTCAAATTAAGACGAACCTTTTTACCACTCTAGATGTCATATTTATAACACAATTTGGTGGAAACTTGGTCAGAATTATCGTGAAATCATCGAGGCTGAATCACTCACATAAATCCAAAAACTAGTTCAACTGGTTTTTGGTAAATTGAATTCAGGTGAGCACTACAGGGCCATCATGTCTCTCTTGTTTCATATTTTTATTCAGAAAGTAAACAGCAAAAATGATTAGAATAAGGATGTGTTATGGGTTTAAAATATGCCAAATCAATTTTCTGGGTTGTTTGAAAAAGTACTTTTTTCAATTATTCCAAATTTTGTATTTAGCTCTAAATATTTGATTAAGAAATAACCAGATATAATACTAAATCTTTCACTATTTATTGATCTTGTATAAAACTTTAAGTTTGTGTTTTGCTTTCTGTTACAGAAAGAGAACAATTATATTCCATATGACTTGGATCAAGTCCGTCACATATCATATCAGTTGTGCTATGCTGTCCAATGTAAGTATACAGGCAGGGCCCTTAATCTATCAAATCTGCGGCCGAATTTCGGCTGCAGTCCCCCACCTGAAAAGTATACTTTTTTCCCCTTTTGGGGGGAAAAATTCCCCCTGTATTCTTTCTATTAAAAAAAATGTATATTTTTTTTTTTTTGAGAAAAATGTGTCTCATGATTATTATATCTCAATTCTATTTCAATTTAATCTTGTCAAACATACTAAATTATGAAAAAAGAAATGAATATGGTGCAAACATGTACAAATGTTATAATGAGAAAGTAAGTAAAAAATCCCCCAAAAAGGGAAACGCCGCAAAAATTCCTCCTCATGAGGGTAGCGTCCCGCTTCCCCTAAAATGGATTGAGGGCCCTGGCAGGACATGTACTCCTTGGCTGGATATATATTGGTAAAGATTTACCTAAGTTTGAAATCTATGTATTGAAGCTTGATTGCACGGAAAGCCGAAGGTTTATTGAAACGCTATTGAGTCCATTTCCTTGGTAGAATCTGTACCAATGTGTCAATTGGAGAGACCTAAAGAACTCTTCCACTATGCGGATTAAACCCATGACCTCTGTGTAGCTAGCTGGTCACCATGTCCACTACAACACCGCGACCTTAGATTTACATTTAGAATAGTCATAATAACCAACTGTGAGAACTTTTTGTTTGATGGTAAAAGTTTCACTAGGTTATGCTATTATATTTCTTGACATAATAATTATTGTGTTTAACTAATAATTACCTGTATAAGTTTCTGTATATTGCTTTCTGTTATATTATTAAATAACTGGTATAACATAAAGTCATCTAAAACAATATTCTTTTAAAATTATCTAGATAACATATACAAAACCCAGCCTATAAAGCATTTGTTTTGATAACAAATACAAAAACCAGCCTCTAATGCATTTGTCTAGATAACATATACAAAACCCAGCCTATAATGCATTTGTCTTAATAACGTATACCACACCCAGCCTATAATGCATTTGTCTTGATAACATATACACAAACCAGCCTATAATGCATTTGTCTTGATAACATATACACAAACCAGCCTATAAAATATTTGTCTTGATAACATATACACAAAACAGCCTATAATGCATTTGTTTTGATAACATACACAAACCAGCCTATAATGCATTTGTCTTGATAACATGTACACAAACCAGTCTATAATGTATTTGTCTTGATAACATATACACAAACCAGCCCATAATGCATTTGTCTTGATAACATATACACAAACCAGCCTATAATGTATTTGTCTTGATAACATATACACAAAACAGCCTATAATGTATTTGTCTTGATAACATATACACAAACAGCCTATAATGTATTTGTTTTGATAACATACACAAACCTGCCTATGATGCATTTGTTTTGATTACATACACAAAACCAGCCTATAATGTATTTGTTTTGATAACATACACAAACCAGCCTATAATGCATTTGTTTTGATAACATACACAAAACCAGCCTATAATGTATTTGTTTTGATAACATACACAAACCAGCCTATAATGCATTTGTTTTGATAACATACACAAAACCAGCCTATAATGTATTTGTTTTGATTACATACACAAAACCAGCCTATAATGCATTTGTTTTGATTACATACACAAAACCAGCCTATAATGTATTTGTTTTGATAACATACACAAACCTGCCTATGATGCATTTGTTTTGATAACATACACAGAACCAGCCTATAATGCATTTGTTTTGATAACATACACAAACCAGCCTATAATGCATTTGTTTCGATAACATATACAAAAAACCAGTCTATAATGTATTTGTCTTGATAACATATAAACAAACCAGCCTATAATGCATTTGTCTTGATAACATATAAAACAAGAGATGTGTTCGTCAGAAACACAATGCCCCCTATTGCGCCGCTTTGAATTTTTTAGCTCGACTATTATATATGAAATATATATAGTGGAGCTATCCTACTCACCCCGGCGTTAGCGTTAGCATCTGCATTAGCGTCTGCGTTAGCGTTAGCCTGCAAATGTTAAAGTTTTCGTACTACCCCAAATATTTTCTTTCTCCCTTCACATATTGCTTTCATATTTTGCATACTTGTTTACCAACATGACCCCAACCTATAAACAAGAGCAGACAACTCTATCAAGCTTTTTGTCATAATTATGGCCCCTTTTCCACTTATAATATGCAGCAAATGTTTAAGTTTTCGTACTACCCCATTTATTTTCATTGTCCCTTGACATATTGCTTTTATATGTTGCATACTTGTTAACCAACATGACCCCAACCTATAAACAAGAGCAGACCACTGTATCAAGCATTTTGACATAATTAAGGCCCCTTTTACACTTAGATAATTGAACATTTTGCTTAAATTGGCATAACTTCTTTATTTATGATCACATTTTATTATTACTTTGACAAAACAACACTTACCTGAATACCACACCCCACATTATACCCCCCTCTCACCCCCCCACCCCTCCTACCCCCCTGCACCCCCCCAAAAAAAAGATTTTTTTTTTATACATCAGCTAATAAATTACCACACCCCACATTATACCCCCCTCTCGGCCCCCCTACCCCCCCCCCCCCCCCCCCCCAATTTTTTTTTTTTTTCCCTTTTTTTATTTTTGAAAGATCGTCTAATAAATTATTGAATATGAACAATTTCCCCATGATGGCTTACGTTATACTGTCAAGCACTCGAAAAGTCAAGCGCGCTGTCCTCTGACAGCTCTTGTTTTTTTTGTTTTTTGACCTTAGACCTTGAAGGATGACCTTGACCTTGAACTTCCACCACTCAAAATGTGGAGCTTCATGAGAACGCCGCTTTGATTTTGATTTTTTTTTTTTTGACCTTTGACCTTGAAGGATGACCTTGAACTTCCACCACTCAAAATGTGCAGCTTCATGTTAATGCCGCTTTGAAATTATTATTTTTTGACCTTTGACCTTGAAGGATGACCTTGACCTTGAAGGATGACCTTGAACTTCCACCACTCAAAATGTGCAGCTTCATGAGAACGCCGCTTTGAATTATTATATTATTTTTTACCTTTGACCTTGAAGGATGACCTTGACCTTGAACTTCCACGACTCAAAATGTGCAGCTTCATGAGATACACATGCATGCCAAATATCAAGTTGCTATCTTCAATATTGAAAAAGTTATGGCCAATGTTAAAGTTTACGGACGGACAGACGCCATATATTTGATATTTGACCTTGAAGGATGACCTTCACCTTCACCTTTCACCACTCAAAATGTTCAGCTCCATGAGATACACATGCATGCCAAATATCAAGTTGCGATCTTCAATAGTGAAAAAGTTATGGCCAATGTTAAAGTTTTTTTCGGACGGACGGACAGACTGACTGACATACTGACGGACAGTTCAACTGCTATATGCCACCCTACCGGGGGCATAAAAAACCAGCCTATAATGTATTTGTCTTCACTTCATAAAATTATACACAAACCAGCCTATAATGCATTTGTTTTGATAACATATACACAAAACCAGCCTATTTTCCCTTGATTGCCCCTATATGACGTCTGCTTTGTTGTGTTCCCTATATGAGTTATTATGACGTCTGCTATGTTGTGTTCCAGTCCTCCATGAGAACCACCTCACTCACACAGATCTTAAACCGGAGAACATCTTGTTTGTCAACTCAGACTACGATGTCTCCTTCAACTCAAAGAAGGTAGGTGGCTTAAATTGGCTGAAATAGGGGTGCTGATTTCCTCCTTGTAAGTGTCTAGATTTCTTAATAAATACTTCTTAACTTATATGGATCTGTTAATTAATTGGGACATGTCACTCGAGTAAGGCTGTCCAGGTAGTTTTCTTTAATAACATGTTTCGAAAATCAGGTCTTTGTTGAAATTACTTAAGTATCAATCTATCATTGGCAAGAATCTCAAATAATATTTGAAAGAAAGATACTATTTGGTTGTCAATTTGTTAAACAAATCTGAGAATTAATGGTGTAATGCTATGACCATATTTGTTTTGTATACCTTTGTCATTAAATTTTGATCATGCAAAAATGTTTTTGTCTGTAAACATTATTTCATGTAACTTTGCAATTACTATTTTTGTCACAGCAATTGTTATCTGAATGTAGGTTATATTTAACTTAATCAATAAACCTCCTTTTGATTTTGTGGCTTTTATTGGAAAATGTGTTGATTTCAAACGGTAAAAGTGCAAGTTTCTTTCTTGAAATCAAATGGCCAAAATGCACAGACTGTATTTCTTTCCTCAGAAACGTGATGAGCGTAACATCCGCAACACGGACATACAGCTGATAGATTTCGGGTCAGCGACCTTTGATCACGAACATCACAGCACCATAGTTTCCACTCGACATTACCGTGCACCAGAGGTCATTCTGGGTAAGTATTGATGAGACGTAGACATTTGAATATGAAATGGGCCTCGTTCTGGGAAAACGGTGCTTAATGACAGTGCGTAACGTGTCGTCCCAAATTAGCCTGTGCAGGCTGCACAGGCTAACCAGGAATGACATTTTCCGCTTTAATGTTGTTTTGTTAAAATATGTCTATTCTGATCAAATATTCAGTTTAAGCAGAAAGTGCCATCTCTGATTAGCCTGTGCAGACTACAGAGGCTAATCTTGGCTGACAATTAAGGCCCACAGTTTTCCCAGAACAAGATGCAAATGGATCCCTTGAATGTTTTCCTTGCTGGAATTACATTTTATCTACTGTAAGCTGATTTGCTCCTTGAGAAGTGTTTGTTGATCCCTTTACCACTCAGAAAGGAATTTTGAAGAGTTTGTAGTTCTGTAGAAAATCAATTTAAATGAAAGACCTTTCTTACTAGATTCAAGTTTTAAAGGTATCATTTTCAACCATGAGATAATAATGAGCAGCAAACCATTTATAACCTGATCAGACTGCAAGTTATCTATATTATCAGGTTATTATATAAGACTGTCAATATAGTGCCAATGCAGAATATTCAACATACTTTGAATATTTTTCCATATCTTAAGATTTGACTATTCTTTTGTATTTGAAAAGTGTGAGGGAAATGTTTCCAGCAGGTCTGTGTTGAAACATTGTGAATTGTCTTAGGCACTGTCTGAATCATTTCTGCAACTAACTATTTTCCAGTATGAGGTAATATAATATGTTCATGGAAACAGCATTCTGTATGTTGCACACATTCAGTCATCCATCTACACTTACACACATATACATACAGCAATTCAGTGATGTGTAACCTGCATATTTACCTGCCAGTTACCTGGTCTGAGACATAGCAACCCACCAGATGCATCTTGGCACCTTGCCAGTGCTATCTGTCTGCAATATTCCCAGTACACTTAAAAAAAGATGCTTCAGATTTCAGACAAAATGTTTTCTGCATGTAAATGTATTTATGACCACAAAAATAGCACATGCCAAAATATTTATCTGTGTACGTCAAACAGTCAGTCTTTAAGGGTTCTTTTACAAAAAATTACTGAAAATTAATTTCGCTGTGAAATTGTTTTTTTTTTTACAGTGTCAGTACTTTGTGAGGATAAATCACATCAATTACTGACTAATCATATTCAAATACAAATTGAATAAACATTTAAAGGGTGGCTGCATATTTATTTCATTCAACATCATTCAGTGGCTGTTCATTCATTTACTTTAATTCTTATTACTTGTGGATGCTTCAGCCACATGTTAGTAATACTGTTAATATCCCATGCTGCTAATTGCAGTTAGAACTGTCTGTAATTTCATGATTGCTTCTCATCATTGTCATGTTATCTTTGATGATAAAGTCCTGTGAATATAAATGGCTCAAAAAATGTTTGGCTTGGAATGAGAAATTGTGTAAAGTAGTCCTTACAGTTGATTAATTTTAATGCAGTTTTATCATAAATTTCATTGAACAATAATTACTATTATTCTATATCCAATAAATTCATCCAATCAGCATTCTTCATATGTACCACGTGATCGTCCAATATATTTTGGTATTGGATCCAAAAAGTCTGTATTTTTAACCAGGTTTTCCGAAGGAAAAAACTGGTTATTAGATTGGCGAATGCGGGCGGGCTGGCTGGCTGGCTGGCTGGCTGGCGGGCGGGCTGGCTGGCGGGCGGGCGGAACAAGCTTGTCCGAGCCATAACTATGTCGTTCATTGTCAGATTTTAAAATCATTTGGCACATTTGTTCACCATCATTGGACGGTGTGTCGCGCGAAATAATTACATCGATATCTCCAAGGTCAAGGTCACACTTTGAGTTCAAAGGTCAAAAATGGCCATAAATGAGCTTGTCCGAGCCATAACTATGTCGTTCATTGTCAGATTTTAAAATCATTTGGCACAATTGTTCACCATCAGTGGACGGTGTGTCGCGCGAAATAATTACGTCGATATCTCCAAGGTCAAGGTCACACTTTGAGTTCAAAGGTCAAAAATGGCCATAAATGTCCCTTGAGATATAACCTTCATATTTGGTATGCATGTGTATATGGACAAGGCCTTTCCATACGCACAACAATTTTGACCCCTGTGACATTGACCTTGAAGTAGGGGTCTGCGTTTAGGTTTCAAAATCTGCGTTTAGGTTTCGAAAAATGCTCTTAACTTCTATGTCCCTTGAGATATAACCTTCATATTTGGTATGCATGTGTATATGGACAACGCCTTTCCATACGCACACAAATTTTGACCGTCCGTCCGTCCGTCCGTGTGTCCGTCCGAAAACTTTAACGTTGCTCATAACTTTTGCAATATTGAAGATAGCAACTTGATATTTGCCATGCATGTGTATCTTATGAAGCTGCACATTTTTAGTGGTGAAAGGTCAAGGTCATCCTTCATGGTCAAAGGTCAAAAAAAATAAATTCATGTGCATATCTCCAATGTCAAGGTCGCCACGACTAAAAATAGATTTATTTTAAAACAAACTTACAAAGGGGGTTAATTTTCTTTGTTCATTTCAAAACTTCAGTTTGAGTTGTCTCCCTTTATCAGATTTTTTTTCACAATGAAAACCTGGTTTTGTGACAATTTTGTCCCTTGTTCCATATTGGACAGTTGAGTACAAGTGCACTAAGCAGAGCTCCAGATAAGGATTTGTGAAATTAGTAACGGTACTGCCGCTGACAGAAAGGAAAGGAGTAACGCTTAAAATCAATTAGTACCTGTACTACCATATCCAAAAATACAGGTAGTACTGTACTACCCGTGTTCTTGGATATTGAAAGGTGTATAACTGTCTTTACAGAAACATTTGCAGCAATTATAATAAATATATGTAGCTTCTTGTACAGTTACTGTATTAGGTTTTCCATTCTGAATTATGATGCCAATACAACTACACATTAAAACTCATGACTAATACTATTTCTTCATTTTTCTTGACAAGAAAACACAAGCCAACTAGTAAGCTAAGTAAATGGACACTTATTTCACTGTCTCATCCGTTTCCCATTGTGTTTTCTAACGTTTTACGCCACAGATGCAATCCAATCGTTTAATATCGGGGCGACAATGTCTTTTTCTGGGTTTACAGATTTAATGTCAGGATGGTAAGAAGACACCGTATGTAGTCATAATATGACAACAAAGTGTTGTTTTGAGCCGCTTTCGGTTAAGCCGGCATTCAATTGTATCGTTTTTGACGGATTTACAAGTTACAGGAAATCACGCGACAAAATAGACAATAATATATGAACCCAGTCTACAACTTTTCGGTAATTTAAATTAACGAAAAGCGCCGTTAGGTTAGAGACCAACAAATCACGCCGCACTGACGCAGACGTATCGGTTCGGCCAGATTTTTTTCGTTAATGCGTAAAATGGATATTAATGTCGTAATTGTACGTCCAGTTTATAAAAATAAATGCGTAAATCTTCATGAAAAAGGCGTATTTACGGCTGTACAGCCCTTATCTGGAGCTCTGACTAAGCAATTGTTTTATAACGATAAAAGCCGTTACCGAGAAAAAGTATCCGAATGTACTATAATTGACTCACACGGGCGCTTGTATTGAAAATAGCATAGATGCAATTAAAGCATTTTAAAAGCAAAATTAAAATGAAACAAAGAGCTGAAGAAAGGGATATAGAATAAAAAGCTTATCAGACGTTTAAACTGTACAATACGGGATATATTTGGACTCGCACACAGTTTGAAGTCATATTGGACTCGCCTAACGGCTCGTCCAATATGACGTCAAACTGTATGCTCGTCCAAATATATCTCTGTATTGTACAATGAAACGTCTAATAACCTATAAGTATGTAAAGCAGTCTTTATATTTTCCTCCCCCTGGAGGAATTGGATCTGTTTATTTGTACATATTGGATGTGGGTTGATTATGTCTTCACTTTACGTCAGAGATCTTCGTGAAGACGTGATACACTGATTTATTGGCCACATATTCTTGAATTGGAACCAAGAGCTTGTCAGTTTAATTGCGAAACATTATGGGGTAACGTTGTGTTTGAGATGCAGTCACAAATACCATAGTTATTAACTGTCCTTTAGAATGCCTTGAATGCTGTAGGCAGGCTTATGAATGCTAAGTTTTTCTTAAGGAAATGATCCCTCTCACAACACCTGCCAATTTTAACTAATATAAATAATAGTAGCGAATATGAACAAACATATGTCCAGCAAAAGCCAATGCAAAAAAAGTAGATTGTAGCAATTCAGTCAAAGTTTATTTTTAATGGACGTTTTAACACAAAGTTGTATGCTTTCACAAGTGAATGAGAGCCACCTGTTGTATAGGTAGAACCTGTTGATGATTGTTTATCAATGAAGGCTGTCAGTACCAAAATCTTATCAACAAAGGTATTACATGCTTCTGTAAAGGTATAGAGGTGTTGAAATGTTTAGCTCCTGTTTTAGAGGTTAAAATGATGCTTACTGATATGTTTTGTGAAGAATATTAGTTTTTTGCTTAACCCTTTACCACTTAGAAACGTATTTTCACGCATTTGTAGTCTCTTAGAAAGTTAAATTTAATTAAAGGCCTTTCTTACAAGATTCAAGTTTTAAAGGCTTCATTTCTCACCCTTAAATATTGATGAGCAGCAAACAGCATAAAACATGAACAGACTGCGAGTATCATAAAATGTTGGCATTCAGTAAAATCAAGTAAACATTTAGAAAGAACAACAGCTGCAGAAGGTTTTGCCCCAGATTATAATTTCCCACAACAAAGTTTGTAATGTTCACACCTGTGTCAATGGCACAAAAGCTTTGTTTATGTAGGTTTTGAATTGAGAATAAAAGTGATTGGTTCGTTCATAATGTTGTATTTCACTCCAATACGGTACCTATAGTTGATAATCATTCATGTACACCATGTGTTGTTCATGTGGTCTTCATGTATGTTGTTATGTACGTCACCCCTAATCATATGAGGTAATTCACTACCTCATTCGTTTCATTTTTTAACCACTGATCTGCAATTTGTGCCTATTTGCAAGAGTCTATGACATGATTAGTAACTCAGACTTGATGTCAAGCCAGTTTTCTTCCTACTCACTGTTTGTCATAAGAAATCTACAGATTACCATACCAAAAAAAAAGACTTTTTTGTGATTTGTAGTTAACACAACATTCTAGACTTCTTTGTGTGTCGTAGCTAGACATGATTCATTGGACAGGTTTTTATAGAGAGCAAAATCCTCACAGACATTTACATCACTGATAAGCCCTGACTGACTGAGGCCGCTGTAAACCATACCTTTGTGTATATGTCTGTATGCTATTCCTGGAGGTTGATGTAGATGACTGGGAATTGTTGTTGATATTCCACATCTGTGTATACATGTCCCATTGCTTGCCACACAGAGATCTGTTGGAAAAAGAAAACATCTATTTAAATTTCTGAAGAAGAAACTCTTATATCGTTCTTGAATGCCACTTGACAAAAATTGTATACCCTATATTTGGGTAAATGGTTAATCAGTGTATTTTTATCTCAGCACTTTGATTCAGACCACACTTACTTACTCATGCATTTCAGGCCACAGCATTTTCAATTGGTTCCTTACAAGTACTTTTATCAATAATTTCTTGTGTTTGTATTTTCAGAACTGGGCTGGTCACAGCCATGTGATGTATGGAGTATAGGCTGCATCATGTTTGAACTCTACACTGGCTATACGCTATTCCAGGTATGATATCCACTGCAGGGTCTTCACACTGAACATTTAAAAATTTTAATTCAAATGTCCACCAATGGAAATCAGCACTCAGATGTAACAATCATTCTTATTGGTCAATATTTAAACTAAAACGTTCAACCAGGGGACATCAACATTCAATTGGTACAAACATATTGAAGCCCTTCATTTGAAATTCTTAATCTACCTGTGACCATATTTGCAACTCTTAAAGTCTTTACTAAAATTGTGCTAACTTGTTATGGAGTATTTTCTGGTCAAATATTTAGTTTACAATGCTATTCAAATGGGTTATATAATTAACATGGTCTGTATAAAACCATTTTGATGAGAGAAGACCAATAACAGAGACATTCATGGATCTTACGAGTTGAATGCATTCAAGAAAACAAAGTTTCCATTAATGAGTTCCATGTACACAATTTAACACTTTTTGTCCCCTACCGATTTCACCGGAGGGGACTTATGGTTTGCGCTCTGTGTGTCTGTCTGTGAGTCTGTCTGTCTGTCTGTCACACTTGTCTGGATCCTGCGATAACTTTAAAAGTTCTTCATATTTTTTAATGAAACTTGAAACATGGTCAGATGGCAATATGGAGATTATGCATGTCTTCATTTTGTTCCTACGTCAAGAATTCTGGTTGCTATGGCAACAAATAAAAAAAAATTCTGACAATGGTGGAGCCGGTAGGGGACAAAAATTGCTTGGCAATAGTCTTGTTACACAAGTCATTTGAATGTATGATAAATCTCATTGGACATGTTCCCAATGGCTTATTGTGTGTTTGATTCTAGACTCATGACAATAAAGAGCACCTGGCAATGATGGAGAGAATTCTGGGAAATCTACCCTACAGAATGACAAAGAAAACCAAGTGAGTAGTAGCCTACTAGTGGGTGTGGCTGCAGTAGTGACAATAGTTCTGTTGAAATTATTTCCTTAATCTCATAATAAGAGCACTTGTTGTTGTTTGACATCAGAGGTGATATTGAACGTAATAATGTGTTGCACACATTTGATTTAAAACAACAACAACAAATACATTATTCATACATACAGTGTGATTGAAGTATGTTAGTAAGTCATCACATTTAACGTTATAGCTAGGTGACAGGCAGTGACTGTGAATTGGTACATTCACTGTCTAAATTCTGATTGATTGTTATCACTGGGACAAATACTTGACAACTGAATTTGATCTGCTGATGGACATCCTGGGCAGTTTATTGGCATATTCTTAAAACAGGTTGTACTTACAAATTTGTATTTGCTTTACTGGAATGTTAAAGGATAAAATTAGGTTGATAGAGAATGACGATATGAAATATACTGCCACATGTGTATGAAATAGTCTGTCATTTGGTGTCCATCATTAAAAGATTGATTTGTGTGTCATTGTTAACTAATGTCAGTACTTTCTTTACAGAGTGTATCCTATAGTTGTGATCATGTGCATGACGTGTATTCAGACATTCATGTTGGACATGCAATGTTCATGTCCTTGCAAAGCCAGGTTTTTGTTCCCCAGCACAAAGTGTGTCCTAGTTTTTAAGGGGTTCTTTATGGGTTTTGTATCACTTTATTATTAAAGATGTGTATAAAAACCATAGAATGATGCTCAAATTAAATTTGTATTATTATGCCCCCCTTCGAAGCAGAGTGGGTATATTGTTTTGCTGGATGTTGGTCGGTCGGTCTGTCGTTCTGATAAAAACTCGTCAACAAATCGACCGATTGGCTTGATACTTCACATGTGCATTGGCCTTGGACAGTAGACTGTTGAAATTGGGGTCACTAGGTCAAAGGTCAAGGTCACTGTCACAATAAGTGTGAAAATCGTTTCTGATCAATAACTCATCAACTAAATGACCAATTGGCTTGATACTTTACCTGTGCATTGGCATTGGTCAGTAGATGACCCCTATTGACATTGTGCTCACTAGGTCAAAGGTCACTGTCACAATAAGTGTGAAAAGCGTTTCCAATCAATAACTCATGAATGATGTGACAGATTGGCTTGATGCTTCACATGTGCAATGGCCTTGGACAGTAGATGACCCCTATTGAAATGGGTCACTAGGTCAAAGGTCAAGGTCACTATAAGTGTGAAATTTTTTCCAGTCAATTACTCGTCAACAAATCGACCAATTGGCTTGATACTTCCCATGTGCATTTGACTTGGACAGTAAATGACCCCTATTGAAATTGGGGTCACTAGGTCAAAGGTCATGGTCACTGTCACAAGAAGTGGGTAAATCATTTCTGATCAAAAACTCGTCAAAGAATCGACAGATTGGCTTGATATTGCCCATGTGCATTGGCCTTGGACAGTAGATGACCTCTATAGAAAATTGGGTCACTAGGTCAAAGGTCAAGGTCACTGTCACAATACGTGTTAAATTGTTTCAGATCAAAAACTTGTCAACGAATTGAACGATTGGCTTGATACTTCACATGTGCATTCGCCTTGTTTACTAGATTACTTCTATAAAGAAAATTTTATGTAATCTGGATATGAATTGTTTACTGAAACATTCAATGATGATTTTATAAGCAGCATTTCGTACTTGCTCATTCCAACTTCCATTTTTTCCCCCAAAAGAACAAATTATTTCTGGCACGGTCGTCTAGAGTGGGATCCCACAACCTCATCGGGGCGATATGTTCGCGAGAATTGTCGCCCTCTGTATGTAAGTATGGCTGCCCCATCATTGGTGCCACATTTCTTGAAGAGCCCGGAATTGTGTCCCGTTCTGAGATGAGATGATTGAGTGCTCTGCTATTGCGGCAAATGAAAACAATGATTTAATGACAGGCACTTCATTTATTTTTTTCATGTATATATATTTTTTTTATTACACAAAAAAGTATTGTATCAAATATGATAACTATTTTTAATGTTATTGTTTTTCTGAGACCAACATTTTTTTTGATCAACAGAATGGGTTTACGATATGTCAAAGTTCAAATGACTACCACTTTATCATAAATCTATGTTTGGATCTAATTTCTTTTTGCTAAAGCTTGAAAACTTTCTTTTTTCCTGGCTGCAGGTGTATATGTCAGCTGGACTAAGATATATTTTACACATTGCTGAATCTGATGCTGTAGGTTCATGCCACTTTTGAATTGTGCTTTTAAAAAGGAAAAAAAGAAAGGAAATGCACCGATGGAAAGATTATGCTTTGTAGTGCCTTCTTCATTTGGAAGACATTACTACTGAAAAGGACCTGTAGGATGAAGACTTTGTTATCATTTGCCCAATTGCTAAGTGTTTATTTCCAGAGTTTTGCCTGCAGATTTGTTCATGTTTTTGTATTGTGTGTCATGTACCATCAATGAATAGCCATGTTGTTGTTTGTGTGTTGATTGATGTCTTGGATGTGTTACTTTTGAGCTATTTATGACTTGTAGTGCGTTTATTCCTTATTTGGCAGCTGTGTAGTTTCACATGACTTTACGACTAAAGAAAGTGTGGATGTTTAAAATTATTTATACATATTTATTACAAAATCATCAAAAGTTTGTTTTTGAGTCTGCAATGTTTTATATTGATTACAATGTTGTGCAAATTGCAAGAGCAATATTTTAGGGGGGAGACTAAATTTCAGTTATTTAATTGTTTAATTGTTTACCTTTATACAATAATTCAAATGCAAAAATGGCGTTCAGGTCATGTTTAAGGCTATATACCAGTGAATGGCCGTGTACACTGTGGCTGTGTAGTGCAGTGTAACTGTATGGAGCCCCATCTGTGCTACACATGTGTACCCATACACCTCGTATCCCTCGTAGAAGATCACAGGCAACTTGGATATACCTTTGTTTCACAATTACATTCAAAATGTGTATGCTACTGCTGAATTTCAACCATTGGAGTGCACCTATGGAAACAAAAGTTAATTAGATAACCAAATAAGTAATGTACATGAATAAACTGCGTTACAAACACCCAGTTTATGAAGATGGGGCGATATTGAATTATTAACACACAATATTTCGAAGTTTTTGTGTACCTGTTGAAATTAAAACCATTTAAGATATGCTGCTGTCAAAGTGGCATATATAAAGAGAGATATAACAGAGCAGAATGCATGAATAACAAAATCAGCTAACAATTATATTTTACTATAGATTCAAATACAAAGACAATGACATGAAATCATTGGTCTAGTGGTCCAAGTTGTCTGACTGATCTAAATGGTACACTTGTCTTACATTGTCCGTGATTTGATATGGCCATGTTATGAGACGCATTGTTAACGTGTTTTTATATCATATGCCGCCAGACTGTTCCGGACTTCCAGACCAGCCTCGTAGGATTTCCTTACTGAGACCATGAAACCTTGTCTCACTTTATTGCGGACAACATAGCTCCTGCCCATACTGTGTGAATGGACAGGACAACGTAGCTCCTGCCCATACTGTGTGAATGGACAGGACAACCTAGCTCCTGACCATTCTGTGTGAATGGACAGGACAACGTAGCTCCTGACCATACTGTGTGAATGGACAGGACAACGTAGCTCCTGAACATACTGTGTGAATGGACAGGACAACGTAGCTCCTGACCATACTGTGTGAATGGACAGGACAACGTAGCTCCTGACCATACTGTGTGAATGGACAGGACAACGTAGCTCCTGACAATACTGTGAATGGACAGGACAACGTAGCTCCTGACCATACTGTGTGAATGGACAGGACAACATAGCTCCTGACCATACTGTGTGAATGGACAGGACAACGTAGCTCCTGACCATACTGTGTGAATGGACAGGACAATGAAGCTCCTGACCATACTGTGTGAATGGACAGGACAACATAGCTCCTGGCCATACTGTGTGAATGGACAGGACAACATAGCTCCTGACCATACTGTGTGAATGGACAGGACAACATAGCTCCTGACCATACTGTGTGAATGGACAGGACAATGAAGCTCCTGACCATACTGTGTGAATGGACAGGACAACATAGCTCCTGACCATACTGTGTGAATGGACAGGACAACGTAGCTCCTGACCATACTGTGTGAATGGACAGGACAACGTAGCTCCTGACCATACTGTGTGAATGGACAGGACAACATAGCTCCTGACCATACTGTATGAATGGACAGGACAATGAAGCTCCTGACCATACTGTGTGAATGGACAGGACAATGTAGCTCCTGACCATACTGTGTGAATGGACAGGACAACGTAGCTCCTGACCATACTGTGTGAATGGACAGGACAACGTAGCTCCTGACCATACTGTGTGAATGGACAGGACAACGTAGCTCCTACCCATACTGTGTGAATGGACAGGACAATGTAGCTCCTGCCCATACTGTGTAAATTAACAGGACAACGTAGCTCCTGACCATACTGTGTGAATGGACAGGACAACATAGCTCCTGACCATACTGTGTGAATGGACAGGCTGTGAACGAATGTGCAGTCTGATCTTGAGCTACGCTGGAAGCATATGGTAGAAGACATATTTTTGCATGACATGGCTTTTATAATGTAATGCAGAGTGTACCATTATAATTTGAGTGCAGAAACATAATTTCTTTACTGATTACTGACTTATTATTATATATCATCACATTTCAGGTAGTTCCTACGCACAATTTATAATGTTAAGTTTTATGGAACAATGATATAATTCAGTAGAAACTGAATAAATAGAAAACACGGCAGGTGCTGGGAATGGGAACGTTTATCCAGTTCAGTCGGAAAACAAAAATAGGGCTCGAAAAAGCTCACCTTATTTCCATGAGACTCATTTGATGAACTGTTTCCATACCTACACCAAGTGGTGAATTCTTTATAATCTGTTTGAAAAATGTTTCTGCATTCAGTTTGTTTCCCATTTGGTTAGATTGCCTTTCATATGCAGAGGTATTTAAGGCGATGGCACAATCATATAATTATGTTTGTTTGATGTTTATTCTGCCTCAGTTTGATTAACCGCATATATATTAACAGGTGGACATTTAGTTTAGAATTCTTTCTGCAAAATGTTGAAACAGATTTAGCACTTGATATTAAAATGCTGGTACATGAATATTTATTTATTTATATGGACCGTGCTTTGTCAAAAGGGTGTTTAATGCATGTGTGCAGCTCATATATAAAAGCTATTAAGAAAATTAGAACAGTCAGTTAGTTAGAATTCTGCTTGCAATTCAGTGTAAACTGTTCAACATTTTGTGAAAGAAATCTATTCTTGTTCAACCATAGTTTCCGTTGGCGTGATGCTCTGAGACCCAATGCTAAATGTGTCCATTTGGAAACCAAATTTACATTTCAATACTCTTTTTGATAAAGTAACAAAATGTTCAAAGTTCTTTATTCAATTTTGTTCTAAATTCTTTCAATTTTGTTGTAACATAACAGTGTATAAAACACATAAATTAATGATGGTGGGCTTAGTTTATAGACCCTTCTTCTTAATGGATCATAGAATTGACTTTACTTATCCAATAACTCATTTTCAAGTAGAACACTTATTTACTTTTGGTATAGAAAAAGACATTTCCAAGCAGACCATTGAGTGCATGGGATTCTCACTGCATGCTTAGTTGACACACCAGCCACTGTTCTGCATGATTCTGCCCCATAATCTATTGTGAAGCATGGTTGTTGATGTGGCTTTCTGTTATTTTTATCTCCCGTCTCCTGCGGCTACAGGAAGCAGCGATATTTCTCGAGTTCAGGCAAGGTGCGAGACGCCGACCGCAACTGGTATGTGAGGGACAACTGCAAACCCCTGTCGGTAAGTACTGAACCCTGCTGCCCCCCAGGTAGTGTGTAAGCCAGGGGAGGTCACTGCACCCTAGACAAGGGAGGTCACTGAAGTTAATTGTATGATGGTGTATAAACAAAAGTTTTAGGTTACATACACCCATGGGAAAGACAAAAAATCTTACAGGACATTAGGTCTGAAATCTTTTGAATTTACCAGACCTCACCAACTTTTACTGGACCTTGTTATTTTTACCAAACAATAAAAAATACATCTTATATGTTAATTTTTTTATTATGGCGTTCGAGTTGTTAAACAATTCTAAATACAACAAATACAACTAAATGTAAACCTGTTCTTTTAAAGCATGCTGTAAAACTTTTGAATTGAAAAAAACAAACCAGTCTGTATATTTTTTACATATTCCTAGTTTCATTTTTAACCAAACCAACATTTTGCATATATATTTTTTGTGTCGAACACGAGGGCCGACAGTTATCGGAATATAACAAGACTTAGCCTATTTTATTGGAAATGTCCCCGGTCCAAAGTCTTTTTCATGGGTCGGGTTACATATAGCCGATTTATTACAATTAACCGTTTACTGCTCGGATATGCATTGCTTTTTACTCGTTTGTAGTCCTTTAGCAAATCAAATTAAATTAAAGAAGTTTTTTAATAGGTTCAAAAGTTAAAGGCTTCATTTCCAACCCTAAGATACTGTTGAGCAGCAAACATCATAAAACCTGAACCTGTGTTACTTGCAGGCATTTCTGGTTTTATGACAGGTGCATATAGCCATTTTCTCTTTGCATCTGAACATGTAAGGGTTAACTTGTTACATATATTAGTAGCTGTTCAAGTGTGGCTACTTGCTCACCTCTCAATTTGCAATAAATGACCAAAGGTTTACAGTTATATTAGCTCATTCTTCTTCAGAGTCTAATAACTCTTGCTTTGTCAGTGGTAACTGTAAAACTTTCTCCTTAATAGTTGCCTACTAATAACATTCATATTATACAAATTTACCTACAAACCACGGAGTGATTATCAACAATAAAAGCGTTCAAGGTCCCTCATAAAGGGACAATGCCAGTAGTCAGCCTTTTTTTGACTGCATTTCTATGTGCACTCTTGTATTTTGTTGTTCTGGTGGCACTGTCTTATGTTGTTGTGTACTCTGCATGGTTGGCTGGTGTCTAGTACAGGCATGTTGGCATCTAGTGGCTGGTTTTTAGAGAAACTTGATTGTGGTGGCAACCATGAGCATCGTCCATACTGTTGTGGCATCTTGTAGTTAACTAGTCCATACCATGTCTCATTATTATTAAACTATAATTATTTAGCAAAACTGAATGTAAAATTTAAATTGTGTTCACAAATCAGCTGTTTTGAAGTTACAAATAAACATAAAACTTAAATAAGATCTTACTCTTATTTCTGAAAAAAAAAGTTTCAACAGGCATGAATTACAATATGTTTATATATAAAGCATGGTTTTCAAATGCTTAGCTTCAATGCTTTTATTTTTCCAATTCCATATATATTTAGTTCTGACAATTACAAAATAAGTACATTTAAACCCTATTAAAAAAAGTTCTTTACCTTTTTAGTGACTTACCTTAAAAAGTTGACACAAACCTGTTCTATTAGCCAGATTTCAGAGAGTTAACAGCGAGACTGCACATGGCACTGTTATTTTCAGCACTATCTTAAGGACAAGGGCCCAGAGCACTTGCTTCTCTTTGATTTAATTGAAAAAATGTTGGACTATGACCCGAGCACACGCGTGAACCTGCGTGAAGCGAAGCGTCACCAGTTCTTCCAGTCGCTTCACAACAAGGCAGAAGATGAAGCGGAGGAAGCTGCAAGGGCAGAAAGGGCAAAGGTCGCTGTCGCCATGGTCAATGGTGACCCGAAATTGCTTGACGTTGGCGACAAGCCCAACAATCCAATTGTGATCGACGAAAGTTCTTGTGATTCCGACAAACAGGATTCCTCCACTCGCTCTTCAGTCTCCTCTTCTAAAGGACCCAATGGCGACTTGTAACCTAAAGATACTAATCAGGCAAAAGATAATTTTCACGAAAAGGTGAATGAGTATAAATGGATTGCTACCCTGTATTACTTTGGATAGCTTCTGTTCAGTTCTCCTTTATTTATGTTGTAGTCATTCCTTATAACTTTCCCCGAGTTATTCAAGGCTTAATTGGCTATATCTTTCTACTAATTTTCTACTTTCTTTTTGCGCTGTGTTATATGTTAAGATTAACAATCTTCGCAGGACAACCTTGTAATTCTGTGAAAGTAATGTTAAAGTTTCAAATTAAATGCCTGAAACATTAAACAAAGAAAGAGTATTTTCAAAAAGCAATTAAAAAGACAACAAATTTATGTTTTGAAAATATTAACAAAAAAAGATGGTCAACTAATATTTAATAAACGTAATAGAAGTAAACATTGAATAATCACACAAGTCGTCCTTCTTTCACAGAATATGGCAAGCTGATGGGTGAAGAATAAGTAGGCAGTTTGTTCATTGTGCATGGCTAAGCATGCAAATCTTATATTCAATAAAATATTGTTAACTCTTTTGCAACTGGATTTCCAAAATACATTATTCCGCTTTCATATGGATGATGCTTTGCATTCTTATGGCATGTCAAGGGTAAAGATCTTGCATATGCTGCTTTTATCGAGACAGTTTCGTGCGCTGTGGAGTCGATCATGTTGAAACGGAGATTATTGTAATTTAACAAATAGGAAGGTACTGGTATGTTCTCTTTATGCTGGGTATTAATTGGTGTATCACAGCCATTATGAAATGTATGAGGAATCCTGTGTTGTTGGCTTTAAGTGAAGTCAGTGTGTGACATGATGGCATTGACATGCTTCTTGAAATGTGGGATCTGAACACAAGCACAGGCAGTTTGCTAAGGAAGAATGACGTAATATCACATGGTTTGGAAATTGTGTAATTCTTTTGTTCTAATGATCTTGTCCGAGGCAATCGGTACATAGCATTACACAATGAAACAGAGATAAGTATTCCATAATCATATCTATAGAAACCAGTACAAATAAAATGTTTTCACATAAATAAATATCATTAATTTATATTCAGAAATTAATATGTTTTATTGATAAAAATTGGGTAATAAAATGTTCCATATGAGGTGTTGGAAGTGACTCACGTGGACTATTTGCATCTTTTGCTCATTTATAGCTCACTTGAACAAAAAGGTGCTCATGGTTAGCTTTTGTGATCAACTTTTTTCCATCTTCGTTGTCTGTTGTGCGTCGTCAACATTTGCATGGTTAACACGCTAGAGGCCATATTTATTGTCCGATCTTCATGAAACTTTGTCAGAAGATACTTCAAAATGATATCTTGGACGAGATTGAAAATAGTTCCAGTTGGTTGAAAAACATGGTGAAGTCTCAGGTGAGCAACCGTAGACCTGTGACCCACTTGTTTATAACCAGGGTGCGTTGGTTTAAAGTTTCAACAAAATTATATTGGCTCTTGCACATTTGCTAACACTGGCTACTGAGTATAACCAAAGTGCTTGTAATTTTGAGCTGCTGAAGTTTTCAACGTTTTACTATTTCTGGCATACATTGCTATCTCCAGCTGTTCTACTGGCTGCAATAGGGCTGTTGGCTATTCTTGTTGATTGTTATCCCACGCCATAGGCGGAGGGATATTGATTTGGTGTTGTCTGTCCGTCCGTCCGTCTTTCAGTCCGTCCTTCCGTCCGTCATGCACTTTTGTGTCCGGAGCCATATCTTGGAAGTGTTTTGGCGGATTTCAATGAAACTTGGTATGAGTATATATATGGATAAGAGGATGATGCACACCTAATGGCATTGTACACCATCTGTTAATAACAGAGTTATGGCCCTTTGTATCTTGGAAAAATGCTTTTTTGTGTCCGGAGCCATATCTTGGAAGTGCTTTGACGGATTTCAATGAAACTTGGTATGAGTATACATGTAAATATGGATAAGAGGATGATGCACCCCAAATGGCATTGTACACCATTGGATAATAAAGGAGTTATGGCCCTTTGTATCTTGAAAAAATGCTTTTTTGAGTGTCAAATATAACACTTTTGTGTCCAGAAGCATATTGGCGGGGGATATCAATTCAACGAATTTGCTTGTTGGTCTCGTGTCTGATGCTTGTAGGCTCTCAGGGAACATACTGCAGAAATTTGCTTGTTGGTCTCGTGTCTGATGCTTGTAGGCTCTCAGGGAACATACTGCAGAAAAAAGAAAATGGTGCACTTGTAGGCTCTCAGGGAATTAAACTGTCTTTGTGCTCTATGACTTACATGGCTGGTTTTTGCTCTATGACTTACAAGGCTGGGAGTGGTTTTAATATAACTTTCTTCCCATGACGAGACGGTGTTTGACATACAACCCAAATGCTGCTCAGTGAAAGGTCGAAGTCACAATTAAAGATTAAAGTTTTATCATTAATTTCTGTTGACATTCTTAAACTTGTTAATAATGCCTTGAATGATTTTAGTGTATGTGGACTATTATACCCCATGACCAGACAAGGTGCCACATTCTTACCCATGATCCTTAGTCAGTCTAAGGTCAAGGTCACCATTTAAGGTGAAAGGTCATGAGCGTGTGTTTACCCTACAGGGCTGTACTTCAGGATGATATGCCACAGTCACGATGAGCCTTGTTTAGTTGAGAAAATTTCAGATAAAGCTTTTGTGGATTTCAGAATCAGCTAATTAATTAACAATAAGTTATTAAGTACAGTCTGAATCTGAAATATGAACATGTCAATCTGTTATTGGGCATGTGTAATTTTAGTAAATAAGTGAACTGCAAGGGGTTTCAGAGCTTTTAGTAAAGTGAAGTATTAAAAGCTTACCGTCTGTATTGTCCGTGTCCACTAAAGATATAATTTGTTGATAGATATTTCTGTTTTACCATCATGTGGTGAAATTCTCATCTTGAGTATTGTATTGCGGTATTTTAAGTGTGAAATAATGAGTAATGGTACTTGTGGCAATACTAAATTGATTAAAACAATTATTTAATTTTATGACAATACATCGCTAATTTGGCAAATATCTTCCAGCTCTAATGAACACTTGACTGAAAACATGTCAGAGTGAATGTTATACTCAGTCTTAATAATAAAATATGTTATTGAAAAGCATTATTATTCTTGAAAAGAGCCACAGGTGCTTATGAAGTACTATTAATGTTCTTTGATCATGTACTGATTTGACAGCAACTACAGTAGAAATTCCATTAAAATATCATTGAGGGTAATGAATAATATTTTGTTCAGGTTTTCATTGTTATATTTGTAGGCTCTCCCAGTTTAAATGGAAAAACTATGCCTTTACAAAAGGGAATTAGTGTATATTTTTGCATTCCACATAAAATTCTTATTAATAATCCGTATGTAACCTCTTATTCCCTGGATGACTTTAACGGTTGTGTGTAACCTCTAATTCTCCCTTCCAGCGGTACCTCAAAGACCCGAATAACAGCGACCACCAAGAGCTGTTTGACCTCATAGACAAGATGTTGACGTATGAGCCCAGCGACAGGATTACTCTACGGCAGGCACAACGACACCCCTTCCTTGCCCAGTTCTACACGTCGTCACGTGACAGGTCACATCTCCTTGACGACCTGTCTGGGGCGGCCAATGAACGGCCTCCGTCCAACGGGTACCGCTGACGTGGCGTTAGCTCAGCTTTCTTCTCCAGGGCTGGTTACTCAATACTTTTACAGCAAGTTAAGAAAACAGCGGTTTAATGTTGGATCAAGTCATATGTGACTTAATTCATAACCCATAAATATATGAGTTACATGTAAACAAATTCGTTTTGCTCAAATATTTAGAAAATGTTTAAAACAAAATTCTTTTAAAATTATTATTACTTGGGTCTGAAGTTAGCAGACTATTACATTAATTTGCTGTTAAAGTTTTAAGCAACCGAGCCCAGCTTATCTTTTATGGCTTGTTATATATGGCACTGTAAATTGTAGATAATTGGCTACCTTAGCAATATTTTGGCTTACCATTTGAGCCGCCCTCTGGGAAAACAGGGCTTAATGCATGTGCTTACAGTGTAGTCCTAGATAAGCAAATGCAGTCTGCACAAGCCAAGCAGGGTACACACTAAATGCACATGCATTAAGCCCCATATACACAAAGCATGCCATTAAAACAGAAGCAGACATGTCCTTCTGACACACATGGTTATATAAGCTGTAGACATTTCCAGTTGATGCTTATTTGGAAGAATGAATAGTTTATGTCCGCATGTTCCATAGCTGGAATGTGACGTCAGCTATTGTACTGTTCTCATTTCGATACATCTCTACATGTTAGAATTAATGGCTTACTTGCTAATTTCAAAACTGTGAGTGTTTTGTTACAAGTAATGTTTTAAAAAGTAATTTATATTTATTTCTATCAAGATAATGCTGCATATGTATTAAATTTACAACAGATGTCTAAAATTTTATTCCAGAAACAATATTATGAAAATAAGTTGCATTTACATGAATGCTGTTCTAGCATCATATCTAACTTAACATGCAAATAAAAGAACTAGGAAATGTACACCTATGAGTTTGTCAATATATTTTATGCTCACTTCGAATGGAGTAACACATGTATTCACAATTCATTGCCGTATCACTGGTTGACGGCATTTTGACATTGTAAACGGTTTTATTTACCATGTTTGTAAGAACAATATGGTTCTATAAGGAAAGTGAAATGTGATTGCATAAACTAATGTAATGATTATGATGTCTTTATCAGTTTAATATTGCATGATGATAATTTAGAGGAAATTAAATCTTACAATTAATGCATTGTCATAAAAAAGCACATGGAGTTGTTAATTTGGAACTGCATTTTGGTACCTTAAGAATAACATTGATATTTGCATATAATTTGTATTTGTGATTAACAAATGGAATAGATGTTTTTGCCATATTGTAGGTTGTGAAAGAAAGATAAACTTTTATTAAAGTTTTATGTTCCCATTCAGCCTTTTATGTTTCGTGTTGATTGTAATATTCACAGCTGTTCATGTGAACTAACTTCTCACATAGAGGTAATTTATTTAATATATACAAGAGTTATGTTTTAACAGGATATGAACAGATACAAACTGTTATTTTTTATTGTCAATTGTGTAAGATCATGATAGGCATGCAAACATAGTTTCAAAGCCTTTCCTTCATACTTACAAAGTTAAATAATTCTGCAGCATGAAAATAATAAACTAGAGCTTTTAATTTTTACCACAGATTATCTTGTGTGAACAGTTATGGTAGTCACATGTTAAGAATTTCAAATGGTGCTCGTATGCATACGGCTGTCGTCAATCATTTATATATGAATTCAGATGTATGAATATGTAAATACAAGCCCTTGTAGATAGTTTTTATCTACTTTTAATTGTCTGTGTGCTCTAGTCTAACGAGTTTAGCCAATGTACACGACCCATTTATGAAATATAGTTTTGGCAGAACGCATAGTTCTAATGCTTCATAATGGTTTGAATTGATCTTTTTTTTCTGTAACATTCAAATTTAATAATTAAAACACGAGTTCAGAAAAGCTTTTTTTCTTTTTTTACTCACTTGCTTGATGATTTATGTTTGAAGCTGCTCACAGTCTCAATGATGTACAACAGCTTTAACCTTGAGATAGTGTACATATCTGTTCAATCTGTAGACAAAGGTGTATATATGTACATTAATTGTGTATGTATAAATTATGGTGTGAAATGATGACTCAATCAAATCAGATGAAACATTTGCAAGTCATTGTGTTTGGGTTTATATGGCATTCAGGTTTCTGTTAGGTAAGATTTAAGATATCACTGAAATTCAAGAATCGTGCATATGCCGTGTTCAATAAGTGTGTTTTCAGAGAAATTATATTTTGATCACGTACACATTGCGGCAAGTTGAATGCACTTGTGTCTGCTGTACAGGTGGTTGTTGAATGAATGTTCCATTATGTCCCCTGTCCTATTCATGTGTTAATATGCATGGTGATGTTCAGCCTTAAAAATGGTGTATATAGTCAACACTATATATATATTACTTATGTGTTGTTGCAATCCTTTGTCAAAATTCATACAAGTAACATGTTTGATAAGTATTGGACATTCTCCTTTCTTGTAATGAATTGTTGATAGTGAAAATTTCTTATCGTAATGTTTGACACAGGTTTTGTGTTTTTTTGCATTGTGTTTTCAGTACTAGATTGATCATTAAAATGCAGAGTAATTTACTGTAGCTTTGTGTTCTAATTCACCAATGATGAGAAAGTTATAATAAAAATGTATATATATATATATATATATTAGGGTGAAATAATCACACATATAGCGGTGCAAAATTACAGTGGAAATACCATGAAGATTGACAGTAAAATAGTACAGAGAGTTAAACTGTCATCTGCACAAATGTTCACAGAAAAAACAACCGCAATATATATATATTATATTTATTTGACTGCCGATAATCAGTTGACAATCAGAACAATGTGAGAAATGTACAAAAATGGAAACAAGCGGGCAAGTGCAAGCGTGCACACCTATCTACGTGAACTGAGGCTTAGCCTGTAAAGGCCATGGGCAAACACAGTTACTCACAGTCTGTTCAGGTGTTATGCTGTTTGCTGCTCATCAGTATCTAATGGTTGGCAATTTGAATCCAGTAAGAAAGGTCTTCCAATCAAATTTATCGTTAGGAACTACATATGTGTCAAAATATGTATGTAAGTGGTAAAGGCTTAAAGAAGTCTGAGCATAGGTACTCTCCCCACAGTTAAAATCACAAATTACTTTTTATCTATAAATGAGATATTTCTTATCTGAGAAGTCCTTGATATGTAGCTTGATTATTTAAACGCAACACTGTTACAGCTTGTCTTTATATTTTTACTTAAGATAAGCCAATCACTGACGAATCCCATTGCAAGTTGTAAGGCAAATCCAAATTGTCTGGAAATTTATATCTATTGCATGTACTGATACAACACAAACAAAGCCAATGAACATAAAGTCTTGATTTTAACATGATAATTTTGAGACAAACAAGAGATGTGTTTGTCAGAAACACAATGCTCCCTATTGCGCCCCTTTGATATAAAATTTCAATACATAAGGCAGGTTTAGAAATTATCTCCCTTTTAAAGCTTATTACTTCCCTTGGATGGTATTTCTTGACTTGACCTTGAAGGATGACCTTGACCTTTCACCACTCAAAATGTGCAGCTTCATGAGATACACATGCATGCCAAATATCAATTTGATATCTTCAATATTGCAAGTTATTGCAAAACTTTAACAAAGGTTAAAGTTTTGGGACAGAATGACAGACAGGACAAAAGCAATATACCCCCAATCATTCGATCCGAGGGCATAAAAACTTAAATGATGTTTGCATACTTAAAACAAATGTCCAGTACAGAAATCATAAAGCTGTTTTTTCCCAAACTGATTTACCTCCTCAGTAAACAGTTGTTTTGAAGTTTATTACAAATGTCTGTAGAAAATATGTGCATTCTTGAAAATGGAGTAAGCAACAACATAACAGAAATAAATTGATCCCATTCAGGCATTCATATTTTTATTAATATTACTGCATGCACAAAAGGAAATAAATTGTAACAAAATACAATCCAAAGTCGACTATCTGACGATAGAGAAACCATTCAAACAAAATCAAACCCACATACAAAATCAAACACCTGTTGCTTCAAGTATTCCTAGGTAATAGGGAAAGTTGCAACTAAAAATTTTGAAGTTGACAACATAGATTAAAGTTGATGTTTTAAAATAGTTTGTTATTGCAATTACAGACTTGTTAAATTTAAGATGCCCATGGAATGAAAACACTTAAAAGTCAGTAACTGTAGATATAGATAATTGTTTCATGACTCAAATGTTATCACATGCAATATTGTTCTTTACACCTTTATTATACTTTTTAGATTCTATTCCTGCACTGATGAAAATCTCGTTAACCCTTTCAGTGCTGGAACCGAATTTTGAAGGCCTTTGCAAACAGTTTGGATCCAGATGAGATGCCACAGAACGTGGCGTCTCATCAGGATCCAAACTGTTTGCTACTCTGATAGTATAATTGAAAAAAAAATCGAAGAAATGCTATAAATGTTTAGAAATTCAGCAGACGACATTTTAGCAGACGACAAATTTCCCAGCATGCAAAGGGTTAAACCAGAAGCAACAGACATACTTGATTCCTGTTTGTTATGTTAATTGCAAACCAGGCAATGAAAAACAGAATTAGTGCAAAAAGAAAACAGTGTGAACAGATCAATGCAGCAACCCAGTCACTTCTCTGTCGTAACTAACAATTCTAAAGACAACATTGTATGCTTAAAATACGATGCTTTTTTACAATAAGGTGTACATCTTGAACCTATTGCATTAATGATTGTGCGTTTCCTGACACAATTTCTACATTATACTTGTTTTGAAAGGATATTCTTAAATTATTGGAAGATAAACCTTAACACATTACACTGATAATAGAATATCTTGCGGAGTTACAAAGAAGGATACAGCTGTGAACATTAACCATAAACAATATTCAGTAAAAAGAATTTTGTTAACACAACACTTGGAAAACATATTTTAAATTAACAATCAATTTCCTTAAATATTCAATAAATATCAACGTGTACTCCTATATCGAAAACACTACCTCAAATGACTGTCATTGTTTATGTCAGTGGGAACGAAAAACAGAAAAATCTGAAACAAAAAAGAAATAAAGAAAGCTGCTTCTTAAAAAATCTTTAACAAACTACTAACACTGTACACTGATCTATGCACAGATTCGAAGATAGCACCATAAAGTCTGATTTCTTCAGTATACTGTACAGTCTATACAAGATAATTTGTACAAAAAAAAGATCAACTGTGTATACAATTACCAAATTTTTAACTTAGATCAAGTTGCAATAAATACACATTTCATTTTGACAGTAGATATAATCACTGTAAAGTTAAATAAATATACGGATTATTACAATTATTAATAAATATCTATTCATTATACTGATGTACTCAACAATTTACAACTTAAATACTACGTTGATCAAAATCAATGCTTTTTTGAGCTTAACTGTTACAGATTTAATTTTCAAGGTCACTGATTTCATTTACCATTTCAAATGATTTAAGAGAAAACAATGTATACAGATGCAAGCGTTCTCTTTGAAACTGTGTTGACAGTAACAGTTTTTATGTTAACCCTTTTAGCGCTGGAACCGAATTTTAAAGGCCTTTGCAAACAGTTTGGATCATGATCAGACGCCACAAAACGTGGCGTCTGATCAGGATCCAAACTGTTTGCTATTCTGATAGTGGTCTTTGAAAAAAAGTGGAGAAAATGATGATTTGATAAATTCAGCAGACACCAATTTAGCAGACAACAAATTTCCCAGCATGCAAAGGGTTAACCCTTTGCTGCTCAGAAGCAAAGCAACAATGGCAAATCTGTTCAGGTTTTATGCTGTTTGCTGCTCATCAGTATCTTATTGTTGGATATAAAGCCTTTAAAACGAGTCTAAGTGGGAATCTGAGGATGGATATAAAGCCTTTAAAACGAGTCTAAGTGGGAATCGGAGTGGTAAAGGGTTAACAAAATATACTCTGCTAAATGAGGCCAGAAAAATCACTAAACGCTCAAGACCCACCAGGGGCATGGAATACACTTCTGATCCATCTGTGCACAGAAACATCAGACTGTTTTCGGAGGAATGAGTTTGGCAAATGTTTAATTTACAATTGTAATGCAAGTATCTGTCGTATTGTACAATATGAGTAACCATAGAGACAAAATGATATGGAATGGCTTTGTTTCCAGCTATTGTATACACTTTGTTCAATCTACTTAACAAAAACAAGTAGACGGGTTTATTTACAGTGTAACTTTGTACAGGGCGAAGTGGGTATTAACAAATTGGAGAGCGCAATATAAAAATAGACCTGTCCATCAGTGTCCAGCTAAAACCCTTCCTAAGAGATGACATGAATAGGATAAAAATGACTGAACCAACTTAGCGAACACCTATATCTAGTATTGGTAGGTTAGCTAGTACTGATAAATTACAAAATGGTTATCCATTCTAGATGATCTGCATCGGCCGGCAATTGCAAAGGGCTGTTGTTTGAATGTGTCAAAATATTACTTCTATTTACAAAACCAACAGCCATGGCTATTTGACTATGTACATACTTGCTGGAGGTGTATTGCTTTACATATATTTAATAAGATATTTAACAAGAATGAGTGATTTACAATGCAAACACGTAAATAGTTATAGGCTTTAAATATATTTCAATTAAACCTACATAGTACAAGAAACACGAGTCAAAATTTCAAGATTGTCCATTTCAAATGTAGGATGTGACACAAAGCGCAATTTTTTATTTTTCATGTAACTGATTATGCATCCCACGATTGTCCGAGACAGGCCGTATACTTTGTTATCATTTAAATTTAGTTTGTATTTACAATGGGTTAGAGAAAAGCACATATGCTCATAACATATCACACATTATATGATAATTATTCTATAATTTAGCAAAATAACAAGATATCAAGCAATGTTTTTAAGTGCATAAACACATGAGGAAGTACAAAAGTAAGCTCATTTACAGTACATTATTTACAAAAAAAAGAGAAATTATTCAGAAAAGAATCTAAATGCAGATTAATCATGTCCCATTGCACATCACCCAATTGTTGACATTATTAAGATATCCAATAGTTACTTTGATGATGGATTGATAACACGGAGTATCAACTCAGAAATGAAGTTAAACAAATACCATTAATACTTGTCCACTTCTGAATTATTTACCATCATATTTCACACAAAACCTGTCAGTTAAACAACTTAAATTAAAATAATTTTCTGTTAGACCAAATGTAACAACTGCATATTTTTTGCAACTATTTCAGACTTGTAGTCAATCATTTCTGATTTACAATGATTCTCATGAAATTATGGGAACATGCACATTATGACTACAGCATGAAAACACATTCATAATTTTACGTATTCCAAGATAGGCTTTAGACTTTAATTGTATGATGGCCAGTTTGGTGATAATCATCAAAAGTATTATTTTTTCAAAAATACCTATCGATACAACTGAACATATAATGTGTACCTAATTCTGCCAAAACATTTCCTATCTAAATTGAAATGTAAATTGAAATGGTTTGCTCCTCGTTGGATATAAACATCTCTTTAAAGTTAAATGTTTTAACTTTCATCTTTCAGATTACCGACACAAACCCTGGCATGCTTCTGTAGTTTTTCGTTGTTAAACAAATAGTTTTACTTGGTTACTTGTTTGCAATTACACAATACTTCGATTGATATGTAGGCAAATAAAACTTGCAATTAGTTTAACGCATTCATCGATAACTCTGGGTACTTAACAAAAAATTATATTTACAAAAATGGCATTGTTCACGAAATTCCTTATTTATCTACATATTTAGAATCTCATAAAAAAGCACTTGATAAGGAAAAATGAACGAAAACTGTTTCAATTATATATACGCAAGTCTATTTACACAAAATTGAAAGACATTATTTTCAGGAATACTTTACTAAACGTTTATACAGAAGTGGTGACAAAAAATGAAGAACTTTCTTTTTACACTACATACATGACCATTTACAACTGGAAGGGTTTTAGCACATGAGCTATGATGGCAGGTGGTATTTGTGATATCTTTACACTGGTACAACCTTTTCAATTGCATTTTTAATTGATACAGATTGCAAATTTTTTACAGGTTACAAAAGACTATTAACAGTAACTACACATGTTTGTACACACTATTTATAGACAACTCTGATTATACTTTGTACAGTATATTACAATATTTGATTTGGCTCTAGGATTGAGAGTCATATGAACGTTGTAAATGTAAACACTGACTATTCGATCGTAAATATGCTTGTTATATGTGAATATAAAGAGTTAGGCATACAGGTTGGTTCAAACTCAACAACACTACATGCTTTATTGTCAGCCGTAGTAGAATAAGCAGTAGAAATGATCTGAAGAAAAGGGCATAGGAAATATGAGATTGGTAAAGAACCATCTAGGATGTTAAGCAAGATGAACAAGTATTTAACAACATACTAGTAGTAACTGATATCCTTGAAAGTCTATATGTACACTGAGACAAAACGGAAGTTTACACAACATATGTATTTCTACAATTACCCTTTGGCTATAAGTACAATCCTGCTAAAAAGCATCACAAGTTTAGCTATATATGATTCAGCTTACTGGTCCTTTGTTATGGCAATCTACAATATCTTACAAGTTCCATTTGTATACCACACCAAGCAGTTGTGTGCCTACATTTTTGTTTAACAGCTTACTGAGCAATATTTTCTTTGTGACAGAAACTAATTGGCTTGGTTCACAAGTTTTAACCAAAGCTAAATTCTCAATTTGAAAACTACGTGTACCCTTTGAAAAGTTCATTGTCTTAATGAAGAGATCTTGCCCTATAGACTTGCATATCAACAATATATTATGATTCAATACACAACAGTCTGCTAATTGATGAAAAAGGTTAACACAAATATTTCCGATTACAAGTATACAAACCAATACGCAAAATATCTAGTAAAGGCAGGAAATACATTAATACAAAATAATATTCTGTTAATATTACAAAACAGCTATACACTGTCTGAAGAAAGCCTCACAAAAATTATATACAACCCAAACTACCTTTACATATAGACAATATAAGAGGGTCAAAATATATTCAAGCAAATAGAGAAAAACTGCACAGACACAGGACTATTTAACAAAGAAGTCATTATTTTAAGTACGCATACAACTACAAATCTCAAATGTACACATTTCGTACAAAATGTACATGGAACATTCTAAAGTTTAGAACAATATTTACAGATATATCAGCAATACGGCAAAAATGTGTAACAGTCAGAAATAAGAGTTTGGTCAAAAGTAAGTGAAAAAATTATAAAACACTCTACAACAACAACAAAACAAGGTAATACTAAAGAAAACTTAACTAAGGAGTACATGTCAACTATGGTTATGAAGATGGCATGCAGCAATGACCAACAATATGTGAATGATTGTTCATGAGAAAAACATGCAGCATCAAAGTATACCCCAACATATATAAGGAGTATGAATGCAACAATATGGAGACAACAATATCAAAAGTATATCTGAACATTATTAACACTTAGCATCTATATGTTATCACATGTTCTTTATAATAATGCACCTTCCAAATAAAGGTCTTACTGGTTTTCACCTTTTTCTACAGTTTTGAGATGAACTTTAACCAAAATAGTAAAAAAAATCTACTATCATTATAAATTCTTAAGATGACAAAATGTGCTATGCTGATGAATTATTGATGGTAATCTTCAAACCTTCCTACAAAATACCCTGTCAAAGGCAAAACATGACAAAATAATACATGTGAATATAAACCTTCAATTCTGACCCAAAATAGTACTATAATACTTACACATTTCTTGAATGCTTCACAAACGCTTAAGCAACAAACATTAAACATTTACACTTAGCAGTAACAAACATTCTCAATTTACAAAACAAAAACAAAAAAGTTCAGGCAAATTCAAAGACATATATGCTAAGAAAATACAAAACAACATTTTACATGATTTTGCAACAGTCATAGTAAATGTGCAGTATAAAGTTATTTTCTATTCTTATCGCAAAACACAAGTCTCATAAAATCTAATTACTAAAGGACTGATACAAAATTGTTGTAGAAAACAATATTTTATTTAATACTTTCCAAGTTTTATGATTATGGGTGCTTTCTTATTGAAAACCATATACCATGTTTTAATTACTATTTCCTTCTTGAAAAAACAACTTTAACGATGCAAACACAGCATTTTAAACAATGGTACAGGCAACATTTAGCATACAAAAATACACAGCAAGATAATACAAAACTAACATTTATGTTCAGAAGAAAATGTCAACCTCTATGCATTGAATAAAGTGTTTTTTTACCGACACAAAAAGACAAAACAAATCCTGCTCACACAAGAAATCTGCAAACCACTCTGTACAACAGTAAATGAAATAAGCATACTGGTAAATAAAGCCCAATTTAAAAACAATAATTACTTGCATGAGAAGCACTGATAAATATCTGCCTTGTTAGTTTTTGGACATATTATTTGAATCTTGATCTAAAGCAATTATGAAGTTAATTTTGTCCAATTTTTATTTTTTGTCCAGTTATGTTCTGAAACAAATTGAACAACTTATTAGCTATTTCTGACTTGAATGCAATGAACGTTTTACAAGCCAGTATATAAAAAAACTTCTGGAACAACAAAATATTTGACGATGCAAAAACTACATAATAACTGCAAGGTATCAGGGCTTACAACTTTGATACAATTTCTACTTCAGGTACAACACAATATCTGAAGCTGCATAATGCATGTTATTACTGCAGGGCTCCGTTGGGAGGCATTCCGATTGGTCCAAGGTCCGAGCTGTTCTTGAGCAGGAACTTCTCAAGCTTGGCGAGGATGTGTTTACCGTACGTGTACTTGCGGAGGGTGCCGATGTGGGGGCGTATCTTGTGCATGAGCACCTTGCGCTGGCCAGGCTCCGACACATCTATCATCTTCTGTACCACGTAGTTGGCAAACTGGTCCTTCATCATCGTATAGAGAGCACTGAGAACAGAACACAAAATATCACATTGAATGAGAGTCGTACGCCTTGATTAGAAAACAGCAAATTAAATGGAACCATGGGAATTATGTTTCTTATTGACAAAACAACAATCAACAACAATACCTAAGTTCAAGTAACAATTGGATCAATGCACATTTAATTTGTGTCTTCAACATTTACCCTAAATGGTGATGACATATTTGAAGTTTGAAGGAATCACTTGAGAAATGTGGAAGCTGTTTTCTTTCACAAACTCGACATTTTATGCTTCAAAGCAATGGCAAAGTTAAAGGGCATAACTTCATTCCAATGACATCTGTTTTGGCTTGACAAATGTGTAAGTATTGCGCTCAACAAGCTTATCAAATTTAAGCAAACAAACCGACCGAGTGACTATAATATACCCTTCCGGCGGTTATATAAATAATACATCTGAAATCAGTTGACTCACCCGTCGTTCATGGAGCAGACTTCTTCTATGAGGCCGGCTCTCTCTACACGTGACGAGTGGCAAACACACTTCTCAACAACATTACTGAAACAAGACAATATTCCAGTCAATACCATCAATGCAAAGGAAGTCTTTGATTCAACCCATTTATGCCTAGCATCTAGAAAAAAGGCCTTGGCAAACAGGGTAGACCCAGCTGAGACGCCACATGATGCGGCGTCTCATCAGGGTCTGCGCTGTTTGCTTAAAGGAATTTCTGTAAGAAATATTCTAAATATAGAAAAATATATACTAGACATCTCTAATTTTGGAAATAAATTGATCCAATTTAAGATGGCAGAGTCCACTAGGCATAAATGGGTTAAGCACAAGTCAGATTCCTCCAACCCTTGGCTAATGGAATGTATTCAGTCTGAAAGATGTTCAGTTATGTTGATTAGGCCATAGAAAATAAATTCCTATATTCTCATCCCCGCCCGCCCCTCAAAAATCGTTCCGCCCGAAAGTTTTTTATTTGAAAAAAAAAAATTCGTAAAAAAAAATTCAAGCCGCAAAATACTAAGGAAGAAACGGCTGAAAGTTCAAAAATAGTGAAGTGCGAATCGGCAACTCAATGTCTCCGAGACGCTTAGAAGAAGTCTTGTTTCCGGTTACCTGACTGACCCTGTTTTCAACCGCCAAGTCAAAAGTTTGTTTCTGGTACAAAATCCGTACCCAAATTTTATGTCCGAAATTTACGCAACTGCGGAAAGCGTCTGAATCATTCAAAATTGTTTTTGTTTTTTTTGTGAATGTTTTGTTTCATCGACATTTATTCTAGTCAATAAATGATTTATTCAAAATGCAGTCTTTAGTTTTCAAATTTATTTATTTGTACTGTAATTTTCAGATAAAGACAAAAGTTTTTTTTCTGTTACAAAATCCGCATCCGAGTTTTATGTCCGAAACTTACGCACCTGCGGACAGCGTCCGAATCGTTCAGAAATGTTATGTTTGTTCATGTTTTGTTTCATTGACATTTATTCTATTCAATGCTTTATTCAAATGCATTCTTTAGTTTTCAAAGAATATTTATTTGTACAGTAATTACAGATAAAGACAATATAGATCAAACATCTTCTTGTTAAGAACTATATCTGAGAGTTCGTACTATGTCGTCATGCATTTCACACTTCATTTACCTGAAAATAATGACATTCTTATCGAGTTAAATATTCCATTAAGTGTTGTGGAAAGAAAAAAAGCCTACCTACCGACCCACATTTTTTTGGCATGTAACCAGAAAAAACCCTATTTTTTATGCCTCATTGATTTTTAACAGCACACGAGAGTCGTCTGAAATTTTAGTTATCCAGCGCGAACAACAACAAAATGTTTCTTATTTTGAGGTGTAAAAACAGCGTTACAACCGTGAAAGATTGGTTCGGGGTGTCAAAATGTGCAGAAACTTTAACTCTCGTGGACCTGTACGATAAGTTCATTTTGTGGTTCGTATGATCAAGCCCCATCATTGAAAGTTGACTACCCGAAAATCGTCTGTTCCTTCGTCGGCCGAAATAAATTAGAATTAACATGGGTGTCACCCGATGTTACAGGAAGTCAAGCTGTCGGCTGCCTGGGAAATTGTAATATTCTCTTCTGTTACAGATTGCATTTCTTTAATACTTTGTCTAGTCAATGTTTTATTGAATGTCAGAATATGTTTAACATGATATTGAAAGGGTAAAATAAAACACAATAGTCACATTTTGATAAATGTATTTCTTTTATTCTGTACAATTTTACATACATACATACATACATACATATAGGCGTAATGCATATAAAACAACAAATTCGTGAACATTTCATAACTTATATATAGGTCCGACACATAAAATGAAAAATAAAAATTAAAAAATAAAACCCACCCGCCCCAATTTTCCCCAAAATTTGGATGAGAATCTAGGTATTTATTTTCTATTGCCTTAGTCAGAGTAAATAAATATTTTACAATGTGGGAAAAATGAATCCAAATAATAGTGCAGAGAATACAGCAATTCACTGTAATATAGTTACAAATTATCATGAAGCAATTATAGTTCATTGAATGACAATAATGTTTACTCAATGATTCAAGGCAAAATAAATGAATAGGATTTTAAAGTTTTAGCCCCATTTTAATCAAATATAGATACTTTAATATTTGCAAATGATGGGCACAGCTAAGCATCAAATATAAGAAATTGAAGCCAATAAGCTTATTGTGAATGGGTGGCACTGTCAGATGGCAAATCTGGATAGCAGCCAATTAGCTAATTTGGAATGGCACAATCTGGCGTCAAATACTGACATTTGCAGCTACTTGCTAATTGGGAATAGCAGGGACTCTGTAGCCACGTGTTCATTGGAAATGTCAGAGCAGGCAATACCCTACCTTGCAAACTTGTGTTGACTGAGAAGGAGCACTTTGCCCAGGAGTTCCCGTACAATCTTGCTCTTGTCCTCTGGCTTGCCGTGTTCTAGCACATGCTGGATGACGTAGTTGCCGTACTGGTCCTGCACTAGACGCTCTGTGTGCTCGTGGAGTTCTTCAAGTAGAGGCTGAGTCTGCAGCTCCGTGCAGTGCTCCAGGATACGCTGGATCACGCGACACCCGTAGGGGTGGGTCGACAGCGGGTACACCTTTAATTAAAGTTGCAAAAACCTGAACAAACTTTCTAAACATAGCGGGTACAACATCAATGCAAATTGCGAAAAATCATGAAAAAAATGTTGAGAAGATAGCGGGTACAACTTCAATGCAAGTTGTTTAAGTCATGAACAAACTTAAGCCAGATTTCTTTCATACCAGCTGTGTTTTGACAGGGGTACATCTGATATGTCAGATGCGACAACCCTTAACAATGAACTTAAAACAATATTTATTCTATACCAACTTATGTTTGTATGGATTACCACAACAAAGGAAATTGTTTTCGTGATATATATCTGTTAAGTTATCCTTTTTATGATTTTCCTGTAATGCAAGATGCAAAATTCTTGAAAAAGTCTTGGAATCCTGCAATCATAGGCCTAAAATAACCTAATGCTTACCTGTCCTTTGAAGGCGTCAATGATGAACTGAAGATGGCTGGGGTCGACACACTCGATACATTTCTGTACGACATGGTTACCATTCTGATCCTTAACACACTTGGCAACGTGACCGTCTAGCTCCTTCACTATCTCCACCTAGAACAGGCACACATGCAGTATATCTCCAACTAGAACAGGCAAACATGCAGTATATCTTCACCTAAAACAGGCAAACATGCAGAATATCTCCACCTCAAACAGGCAAACATGCAGTATATCTCCACCTAAAACAGGCAAACATGCAGTATATCTCCACCTAGAACAGGCAAACATGCAGTATATCTCCACCTAGGACAGGCAAACATGCAGTATATCTCCACCTAGAACAGGCAAACATGCAGTATATCTCCACCTTGAACAGGCAAACATGCAGTTTATCTCCACCTAGAACAGGCAAACATGCAGTATATCTCCACCTAGAACAGGCAAACATGCAGTATATCTCCACCTAGAACAGGCAAACATGCAGTATATCTCCACCCAGATCAAGCAAACATGCAGTATATCTCCACCTAGAACTGGCCAACATGAAGTATATCTCCATCCAGAACAGGCAAACATGCAGTATATCTCCACCCAGAACAGGCAAACATGCAGTATATCTCCACCCAGAACAAGCAAACATGCAGTATATCCCCACCCAGAACAGGCAAACATGCAGTATATCTCCATCCAGAACAAGCAAACATGCAGTATATCTCCATCCAGAACAAGCAAACATGCAGTATATCTCCACCTAAAACAGGCAAACATGCAGTGTATCTCCACCTAAAACAGGAAAACATGCAGTATATCTCCACCTAGAACAGGCAAACATGCAGTACATCTCCACCTAGAACAGGAAATCATGCAGTATAACTCCACCCAGAACAGGCAAACATGCAGTATTTCTCCACCCAGAACTGGCAAACATGCAGTATATCTCCACCCAGAACAGGCAAACATGCAGTATATCTCCATCCAGAACAGGCAAACAGGCAGTATATCTCCACCCAGAACAAGCAAACATGCAGTATATCTCCACCCAGAACAAGCAAACATGCAGTATATCTCCACCTTAAGCAGGAAAACATGCAGTATATCTCCATCTAGAACAGGATATCATGCAGAATATATCCACCTAGAACAGGCAAACATGCAGTATATCTCCACCTAAAACAGGCAAACATTCAGCATATATCCACCTAAAACTGGCAAACATGCAGTATATCTCCACCTAGAACATGAAAACATGCAGTATAACTCCACCTAGAACAGGCAAACAGTAATAATAATTTATGCAAACCAAGGTTATTTAACTCAGGTTCATGATTATGCAAGCTTTATACCAGCATTTCTTCAGGAATGAATACCAAGGTTTACATTTGCAGGTTGCATACCAGTCTTTCTTCAGGAATGTATACATAGGTTAACATTTGCAGGCTGCATACCAGCCTACTTCAGGAATGAATGTCAAGGTAAACATTTGCTAGCTCAATACAAGCATATCTGCAGGAATTAATATCTAGGTTAACACTTTCAAGCCAATACCTGCATATCTGCAGGAATTAATACCTGCATTAACACTTTCAAGCCAATACCTGCATATCTGCCGGTATGGACTCGAGAGCCTTCTGTATCACCCGACAACCATACATCTGTAGAGCGAGCTGCAGTACATGGCCACGAAGTCTCTGGGCCAGTGTCTGCTTCTGATCTGGCGTGCCGAACTCAAAGAACTTCTGGATCACATAGTTACCAAACACGTCCGTCATGAGGCTATATGCAGATGTGAGAATCTCGCCAAACACCATCAGCTTCTCCTGCGTTGTGGCTCGCTCCAACTTCTGTTGTATGAACCTGTAATATAGAGATTTGTCGCTTTTCTTGTAGATGGTATTATCATTTCAAGAGAGGTCATATAAAACATATTTTCACAAGATTCAAGGCCTGAAAAGCAAAAGACCGTACATCTGCAAAAATTCATCGCAGAAAAAATTCCTTTCTTTATGATGATCTACACATTAAGGTCATTAGACTGTAAATGTTTTAGCAAGATTCAGTAGTAAAGAGGTGTTTTAAACATCTGCTTCAAGACATAAGCACATAAAAGTGCATAAAAATGGGGCATTAAAAATAGAAATTCAACAATGACGTAACTTTGAGGCAGTTTTAGACCCTGTCACCAATAAAAAAAACAAAGACATCAGGCTGTTACAGAAACTTCCCCAATATTGGGACACCAGTGGCCTTAATGCTGTCAGTTTATATGAGCTTGGTTCTGCCAGGGCTAATCTGGGACGACACTTTAAGCACAAGCAGTTAACCCTGTTTTTCCCAAAACTATGCTCATATATGTCATGTAATAAAACAAATCTTATAATCTACCTGGAGCCATGTTGGTCTTGAGAGAATTCCACCACATGGTTTAGAAGGTCCTTTAGTTGCAAATTTGGGATACGGTTGTTACGGAAATCTTCAAGCAGACGGCTACGACCTGTAACCTCTTTCGACAGGCTGCTATAGACAACAAACATCATATATTACATAGGCAACCTCCTTTGATAGGCTGCTATAAACAACAAACATCATATATTAAATGGCCTTTCTACTTTGACAGGCTGGTATTCACGGCAATAATTATGTACTAGATAGGCCATGTTTAACTTAAAGCTCTAAAAGAGCAATTGTACAAAGGCTGCTCCAATAACTGAACAGGGTTTTTTCTATACTGACTGTTGCTGAGAAGTTTGCAACATTAAACTTAGACAAATTAAAAAGAGTAAATAAACCATGAGTTTCAAACTCTGATATTTTCCTAGTACCTTAATTTGCTAAGCTTAAATTTTATTTCCAACAAACAACTTGTAAAAGTAACTCCTAGTTTTTTCATCATTGTTTTTTGTACACAATTTTGAAAATTAGGTTGTTCTTTTTGTATGCCTTTACGAATGATTTAATAACAATTCTTATTCTAAATTTTTCTTAAAAGGCAAACATTTTGCATGATATTCATATTGCGTTACCATAATTACCTTCTAGAAGGCATGGTCCTGCCAGGAAACAGAGACCCGAACATGTTGTTGGTTCCCACGGAGCCACTGCGAAACTTGGCTGCCTCTGCCCCAGGGGCTGCATTGTACAGGCGACCTCCATTACCCAGACCTGCAACCAATCAACCATTGTATGTACAGGCAACCTCCATTACCTAGACCTGCAACCAATCAACCATTGTATGTACAGGCAACCTCCATTACCTAAACTTGCAACCAATCAACCATTGTATGTACAGGCAACCTCGATTACCCAGACCTGCAACCAATCAACCCTTGTATGTAAAGGCAACCTCCATTACCCAGACCTGCAACCAATCAACAATGGTATGTACAGGCAACCTCCATTACCCAGACCTGCAACCAATCAAACCATTGCATGTACAGGCAACCTCAATTACCCAGACCTGCAACCAATCAACCCTTGTATGTACAGGAAACCTCCTTTACCTTAACTTGCAACCAATCAACCCTTGTATGTACAGGCAACCTCCATTACCCAGACCTGCAACCAATCAACCATGGTATGTACAGACGACCTCCATTACCCAGACCTGCAACCAATCAAACCATTGCATGTACAGGCAACCTCAATTACCCAGACCTGCAACCAATCAACCATTGTATGTACAGGCAACCTTATTACCCAGACCTACAACCAATCAACCATTGTATGTACAGGAAACCTTGATTACCCAGACCTGCAACCAAATCAACCATTGTATGTACAGATGACCTTATTACCCAGACCTGCAACCAATCAACAATTGTATGTACAGGCGATCTCCATTACCAAGACCTGCAACCAATCAACCCTTGTATGAACAGGTGACCTTATTACACAAACCTGCAACCAATCAACCATTGTATGTACAGCCAACCTCCATTACCCAGACCTGCAACCAATCAACCATTGTATGTACAGGCAACCTCCATTACCAAGACCTGCAACCAATCAACCAGTGTATGTACAGGCGACCTTATTATCCAGACCTGCGACCAATCAACCATTGAATGTACAGGCAACCTCCATTACCCAGACCTGCAACCTATCAACCATTCTATGTACAGGCAACCTTATTACCCAGACTGGCAACCAATCAACCATTGTATGAACAGGCAACCGTATTACCCAGACCTGCAACCAATCAGCCATTGTATGAACAGGTGACCTTTTTACCCAGACCTGCAACCAATCAACCATTGTATGTACAGGCAACCTCCATTACCCAGACCTGCAACCAATCAACAATTGTATGAACAGGCAACCTTATTACCCAGACTGGCAACCAATCAACCATTGTATGAACAGGCAACCTCCATCACCCAGACCTGCAACCAATCAACCATTGAATGTACAGGCAACCTCCATCACCCAGACCTGCAACCAATCAACAATTGTATGAACAGGCAACCTTATTACCCAGACCTGCAACCAATCAACCATTCTATGTACAGGCAACCTCCATTACCCAGACCTGCGACCAATCAGCCATTGTATGTACAGGGGACCACCATTATTCAGACATGCAATAAATCAACCATGAACAGGCAACCTTGTTACCCAGACCTGCAACCAATCAACAATTGTATGTACAGGCGACCTCTATTACCCAGACCTGCAACCAATCAACCATTGCATATACAGGCGACCTCCATTACCCAGACCTGCAACCAATCAACCATTGCATATACAGGCGACCTCTATTACCCAGACCTGCAATCAATCAACCATTGCATATACAGGCGACCTCCATTACCCAGACCTGCAACCAATCAGCCATTGTATGTACAGGAGATCTCCATTACCCAAATCTGCAACCAATTAACCATTGTATGTTCAGAAAACCTCCATTACCTAAACCTGCAACCAATCAACCATTGTATGTACAGGCAAACTCCATTTCCCAAACCTGCAATTAATCAACCATTGTATGTACAGGTGACCTCAATTACCCAAACCAGCAAACAATCAACCATGATATGGTTTTTGGCATCTAAGGGTTTTCACTGTATAGGTAACCAACAAGAAGAAGGTAGGTGTGAATTCTAATTGCCATCAATAACATGGGATGTGTCCTTTTTTCAAAATTCAATGACACTATTAACAGTTAAAACAAAGTAACATTCTTTTTTCATTTTTTTAACTCCAGTCCTTCCAAAATGTAGCTGTTGACTTTGAAATGAAGCCTAAAAGCAATATATTAAAACTCAGTTATTTTCTTTAGCATTTGTTTATCAACTTAAGTCAACTAGAGTATCTTTGTTGACTTGGCATCATTTTCTACTAGCCAAGCTAGGTTCTATTCACTGTACACCTGTGTACTCCCTTAAGAGGTGTCAAAAACATGTAATCATCTGCCATTTACAAAACACTTGTCCATCAATATATTATTCCATGCATGATCTGATAAAATCGTTGGTTCAGCCTTAAAACAAGAGGGCCTGAAAGGCCCAAAGTCGCTCACCTGAGATAAAAAGATATTATTGGGACAAATCTTCTGACCAAGTTTCATGAAGATCGGAAAATAAATGTGGCCTCTAGAGTGTTAACAAGGTTTAACTATAGCCATATAAGGAAAAATGCCCCGCCCCCTGGCAGCCATGTTTTTTAACCAACCGGCATCATTTTTGAACTCATCCAAGATATTATCGGGATGAATCTTCTGACCAAGTTTCATGAAGATCGGACAGTAATGTGGCCTCTAGAGTGTTAACAAGATTTTACTATAGCCATATAAGGAAAAATGCCCTGCCCCTTGGAAGCCATTTTTTATCAAGCAAACATAATTATTTTCTAACTCATCCAAGATATCATCAAGACCAATCTTCTGACCAAATTTCATGAAGATTGGACAATAAATGTGGCCTCTAGAGTGTTAACAAGGTTTTACTATAGCCATATATAGCCATATAAGGAAAAATGCCCTGCCCCTGGTGGCCATGTTTTTGAAGCAACCAAAACCATTTTCAAACTCATTCAAGATATCATTGGGACAAATCTTCTGACCAAGTTTCATGATGATCGGAAAATAAATGTGGCCTCTAGAGTGTTAACAAGGTTTTACAATAGCCATATAAGGAAAATAGCCCCGCCCCTGTGGTGGCCATGTTTTTCAACCAACCGGCATCATTTTTTAACTCATCCAAGATATTATTGGGATGAATCTTCTGACCGAGTTTCATGAAGATCGACTATAAATGTGGCCTCTAGAGTGTTAACAAGATTTTACCATAGCCTTATATAGCCATACAAGGAAAAATGCCCTGCCCCTTGGGGGCCATGTTATTCAAGCAAACATAACCATTTTCAAACTCATCCCAAGATATCATTAAGACAAATAATCTGACCAAATTTCATCAAGATTGAACAATAAATGTGGCCTCTAGAGTGTTAACAAGGTTTTACTATAGCCATATAAGGAAAAATGCCCCGCCCCCTGGCGGCCATGTTTTTCAACCAACCGGTATCATTTTCGAACTCGTCCAAGATATTATTGGGATGAATCTTCTGACCAAGTTTCATTAAGATTGGACAATAAATGTGGTCTCTAGAGTGTTAACAAGATTTTACTATAGCCATATATAGCCTCATAAGGAAAAATGCCCTGCCCCTTGGCAGCCATGTTTGTCAAGCAAAGGTTACCATTTTTGAACTCATCAAAGATATCAGTGGGACAAATCTTCTGAGCAAGTTTCATGAAGATCGGAAAATAAATGTGGCTTCTAGAGTGTTAACAAGGTTTAACTATAGCCATATAAGGAAAAATGCCCTGCCCCCTGGCGGCCATGTTTTTCAACCAACCGGCATCATTTTCGAACTCATCCAAGATATTATTGGGATGAATCTTCTGACCAAGTTTCATGAAGATCAGACAATAAATGTGGCCTCTAGAGTGTTAACAAGATTTTACTATAGCCATATATAGCCATATAAGGAAAAATGCCCCGCCCCTTGGCAGCCATGTTTTTCAAGCAAACGTAACCATTTTCGAACTCATCCAATATCATTGAAACCAATCTTCCGACCAAATTTCATGAAGATTGGACAATAAATGTGGCCTGTAGAGAGTGAACAAGGCAAATGTCGACGTCGCACAACAGACAACGCACGACGGACAAAAGGCGAGCACAAAAGCTCACCATGAGCACAACCTAAAAAGATGTTACATGTTTAAATTATGGCTTAATTTTGTAGTTCAAAACATTAAAAGCCCAAAGGTTACCTAGGGAACAATAGTACTGGTTGATAGGGGTCAGATACCTACCGGAGAGTGGTGGGGTCATGGACTGTCCTGGCTGTACCAGCCCCATGGGTCCTGCAGGGGAGCCCAGGTTACCAAGGGAACCGTAATACTGGTTAATAGGGGTCATCTGTCTGGCCTTGAACTCCAGGGAGTCACGTCGTTGACTGTTACCAAGCCCTGTAACAGGCAATGATCTCCAAGATGTTGGCAAAGACGTATTATTACCACAAACATGTTGAGGACATTCTGTAAAGATTGGCCAGATACAACATTTTCTCACTGAAGGACAGAAGGGCATAAATTATTAAACCAATCAACACCGCCATCGCTCTTTGATGGCCAGCATAACAAACAAACTGGTATAAACAAATACTTTTAAGATCTTTTAAACTGACCAGTAAATATATATCCATCAATAATTGTGTAATCCAATTACCAGATAGTATTTTTGCGGTCAACAAAACATGGTTGCGTAATTCAATTGAGTGGCTGCAAACTGTCGGACAAACGCCATTTGATACTAAGACAGGGGAAATATATGTTCAGTCTTACCGAAAGAGTCAGCTGATCCGATGGATCCCTGCATGCTGGAGCCTAGGCTGCTGAGGCCCCCGTTGCCATAGTTACTCTGCTGGTTGAGGTTGTTGCTGATGGGCGTGAAGAGGCTAGAGGAGACCTGGGAGTAGCCCATACCTGACTGGCTGTACCCTGAAACACAGGCACACACACTGATTTAGATTTCATGGTCAATTTGAATAGGATACCTTTTCTTAGCACTCATCTTACATTCAGATGTAACCTGAAATACAAGCCACAGCACATTGGTGTAGAGTGTATGGTCCCTTTAAATAGCTTACCTTTTGTAAGCCTTGATCTTACCATGCATGAGACAGTAACTGCAATACTCATATTGACCAATTATCAAAGACTTTACCAATTTGATTTGGTGACATAGTGTTTGACCCTACTTGACCCCCAGATTCAAACATGGCCTTAATCAAAGTTCTGACCAAGTTTTAAGATTGAGTCATTAATATGGCTTCAAGAATGATAAGATGGGTTTTCTTACCTAATTTTTGGCAAAACTTGACCCAGAATCAAACTAGGCCAAGATATTTTCAAGATATACATTCTGACCAGTGTCATCACGGTTGAGTTATAAATGTGGTTTCTAGACTGGTAACTAGTTTTTTTCAAGTTACAGACTAAAGATACACATGACCCTGATTTAAACTTGGTCTAGATATTTTCAATATGATTTTCCTGAGCCAAGTTTCATCAAGAATGGGTCACGTGGGTTTAGAGTAATAACGATGTTTTATAAGAATTGAAATGGTGACCTTGTTTTTTGACACATGTGAGATATTGTCAAGATTAATATTCTGACCAAGTGTCAAAATTTAGTCCGAAATGAATAATCTACAGTTTTTTCTCAGATTTAACATATGACCTAGTGCTTGGACCTACACAACAAGGAATTGAACTAGGCGTAGATAGTAAAGAACAAGAGGCCCATGAGGGCCTGAATCGCTCTACTGCTATAAACACTGTGCAAGTTTGGAAAGAATAAGATGGAAACTGTGTACTTAATCGGGCAAACAAGGAGAATTTTCTCAAATCCAAGGGGAGATTATTGTGTACTTATTTCTCCGATTCTGCTTATATTCAATAGGGTTCAAGTCCTCATTGATATAAAGATACTGTGCAAATTTGGAAAAAATTGGATGAAAGCTGTGAAATTAATTGCGTAAACAAGCGGGATTTTAAAATTTTCTCATATTCAAGGGGAAGTCATTCTGGTCTTATTGCTTCGATATTGCTCTTTTTAAACAAAGGCTGTTTGTAAAACATGCCCCATATGGGTTGTCAGTTGTAGTGGCAGCATTGTGTGACTACGTTTTTTGTCACTGTGACCTTGACCTTTGACCTAGTGACCTGAAATTCAATAGGGGTTATCTGCCAGTCATGATCAATGTACCTATAAAGTTTCATGATCCTAGGCCTTATTCTTCTTGAGTTATCATCCGGAAACTATTTTACTGTTTTGAGTCACTGTGACCTTGACCTTTGACCTGAAATTTTTAGGGGTCATATGCCAGTCATGATCAATGTACCTATAAAGTTTCATGATCCTAGGCGTAAGCATTCTTGAGTTATCATCCGGAAACCATTTTACTGTTTCGAGTCACTGTGACTTTTACCTTTGACCTAGTGACCTGAAAATATAGGGGCCATCTGCCAGTCATGATCAATGTAACTATGAAGTTTCATGATCCTAGGCCTAAGCATTCTTGAGTTATCATCCGGAAACCATTTTACTATTTCGAGTCACTGTGACCTTGACCTTTGACCCAGTGACCTGAAAATCGATAGGGGTCATCTGCCAGTCATGATGAATGTTCCCATGAAGTTTCATGATCCTAGGCATTAGCATTCTTGTGTTATCATTCGGAAAGCATTTTACTATTTTGAGTAACTGTGACCTTGACCTTTGACCTAGTGACCTGAAAATCAATAGGGGTCATCTGCCAGTCATGATCAACGTACCTATGAAGTTTCATGATCCTAGGCCTAAGCAATCTTGAGTCATCATCCTGAAACCATCTGGTGGACGGACCAACGGACAGACGGACGGACCGACCGACATGTGCAAAACTATATACCCACTCTTCTTCGAATATACACACAGCCATTCAGTAATATTAGTCATGCAGTTAAAATACATGAAGATGATGGAAGTAAAATAATGGTGCATATTTGTAAAGATCAACAGCTACAAAAAGATTACAATTTAGGAAAGAAGTAAGAACACATGACCCAGAAGAGCTTCAATCTCAGTCCAGATATTGCCAAGATAAATATTTCATCAAAATCAGGTCAAAAATGTTAAATCTAGAGTGGAAACAAAGATTTTCTCAGATTTCACCTGGTGACTTAGGTTTCAGATGAACTGACCCAGATTTGAATTAGGCCTAGATATTCTAAAACAAGAGGTGTGTTTGTCAGAAACACAATGCCCCCTATTGCGCCGCTTTTTTTGCTTTGTTTTACCTTTGACCTTGAAGGATGAACTTGACCTTTCACCACTCAAAATGTGCAGCTCCATGAGATACACATGTACACATGCATGCCAAACATCAAGTTACATCATCAATATTGCAAAAGTTATGACCAAGGTTAAAGGTTTGGGACACATACAATGACAGACATGACACATACAATGAGAGACAGACAGGCCATAAAAACAATATACTTCCGATCATTCGATCAGGGGGCATAAAATATATAAAGCTTTGTGCAATCTATGACAATCAGTCAAATGGTTGGATAATGGATTACAAGATTTGTGAACATGATACTTTGGAAAATAGTGTTATGTAAGTGTTTTCCCCTATAACAAGGTCCATAAAAATTGCATGTTTATTGACATGGCATCATTTTCTACTAGCCAAGCTAGGTTCTATTCACTGTACACCTTCTGTGTACTCCCATAAGAGGTGTCAAGAACATGTAATCATCTGCCATTAAAACAATTCTAAACACAGTCACCTAAATAAATATACACACAGCGATTCAGTAATATTAGTAATGCAGTTAAAATACATGAAGATGATGGAAGTAAAATAATGGTGCATATTTGTAAAGATCAACCGAGACAGAAAGATTAGGCAAGAAGTGAGAATGGTAATTTTTCTGGAGCTACACCACAGAATCAACAGAGTAGGGACATGCATTGAGTCGCGTTAAGAGAAAACTGGGCATAATGCATGTGTGCACAGGCTAATCAGGGACAACACTTTCCGCTTTTATGACATTTTTTCGTTAAAATGAAGTCTCTTCTTAGCAAAAATCCAATTTAGGCGGAAAGTGTCGTCCCTGATTAGACTGTGCGGACTGCACAGGCTAATCTGGGCCAACACTTTATGCACATGCATTATGCCCAGTTTTCTCAGAACACGACTCCATTGCTCAAGTCAAGTTCAATTTAAGCCTCTTAATTGAGGCCTACCTGAAGAGTCATTATCCCCTCGCTCCGAATTAGAGCGGTGGGATTATGTGGTTATCTCCGCCGTCTGTCCGTCCGTCCTGGCCACTATCTCCCCCTACACTATTAGCACTAGAACCTTGAAACTTAAACACATGGTAGCTATGAGCATATGTGTGACAGTGCACTATTTGGAACTTTGATCTGACTCCTGGGTAAAAAGTTGCGACGTGGGGATACGCGTCGGCTGCGGCACTTCTAGTTAGTACTGAATTGATGTTAAAACACAGCATGATTTTTTGGTATCTGTTAGAACCTGCTGTTGGGAACAATAACAATGTACAGACCTATTAATTGCTAAAAAATTAAACAGCTGCTGTCTTTGAAATTAGGTTTTCTGTCAGTTTGTCCTATTTGTCTGATATTTAATATTTTATAATGTAAACATAAAATCAGCATTGTTGTACCTTTTGTTATCAATTAGTTTTGTTGACATTTCCTTCTAATGATTAAGTTCATGTTTGATTAAGGTTACAGATGCAATTGATTTAACACAATCAAATTGAGAACTATTTTCATGTTTAGAAAACAATAAAAGCATCATTTGTCATTCCAATTATTGCTTGAAGATCTCACTACTCAAATAACTAAACCTCAATGTCCAATCAATATTTTGGTTTACGTGGAGAACACTACATGTGCTTATTTCAAAGACTTGATTTGTTGTAATTTCATACATTCATCAGGTCACAACAGATTTAAAACATGCTTTCCTAGAAATGAAACTAATAACTGAGGCATTTTTACTCGTAACTTAAGCTAGTTTGCTGCTAACTACCCTAATTTGTGTTGGAAACAAAACAACTTAAGCTTTTAACAAGGCAATGTTTTGTTACTAGCATTCTTTGCTCCTTAGTCTATGCAACCCTGGCTGGTAACTCCCATAAGACTGGGCACATGCAGCACTCAATTTCAGGGATTCTTACCAAGCGAATTTTGCTGTGAGTTACACAAGGACTACATAATGTGACTTCTAGAATGTTCACAAGGTTTCATCATAGCCTTTAACCAAAAAATGCCCCACCCCCTGGCAGCCATGTTTTTCGATGAACCATAACCATTTTCAACTTCGGCAGAGCTATCAGAAACAAGAGATGTGTTTGTTTGAAACACAATGCCCCCTACTGCGCCACTTTGAAGCCATATATTTTGACATTTGACCTTGAAGGATGACCTTGACCTTTCACCACTTATAATGTGCAGCTTCATGAGATACACATACATGCCAAATATCAAGTTGCTATCTTCAATATTGCAAAAGTTATGGGAAATGTTAACGTTTTTGGACAGACAGACAGACTGACTGACGGACAGACTGACGGACAGTTCAACTGCTATACGCCACCCTACCGGGGACATAAAAATCCTCTGACCAGATTTCATGCAGATTGAACTGACAATGTGACTTCTATAGTGTTCACACGGTTTTAATATAGGCTAGCCTGTACACATGCAGTGCTCAACAGACTCTTACCGAGGGAGTTTTGCTGTGAGTTACCGGTACTGCTTGAGTAAATGGGTGGGGTAGCGGGCAACTGCTGCGGCTGAGTGGTTAGAAGACGGAGGTTAGCCGCGCCACCTGTTAGTGATAACATAGAAACAATGTAGCCCAGTTAGTCCCAAACAAAACTGGCCGTGGAACAGGTAAAAAAAAAATGTAGCCCAGTTAGTCCCGAACCAAAATGGCGTTGGAACTGTCTGTGTGTGTCAAGTAACAAACAGGGGTTCTTTTTCAATGGATAAACTAACTTTTGAGGTAATGAGACCAATTGTATAAGAAGAAAAGATTGTTTTGTAGATTTTTTTTTCTAAATTTTAAACTGTCAAGAAGTGCTCACATTTTGTATATTCAAAACAAAAAAAACTAATTGCCAGAGAACTTATTTTTTAAAAGCTATCTTAGGTAAAAACAAGATGTGCTTGTGAAACACTATGTCCCACCATATATTTGACCTTTGACCTTGAAGGATGACCTTGACCTTTCACCACTCAAATTGTGCAGCTCCATGAGATACACATGCATGCCAAATATCAAGTTGCTTTCTTCAATATTGCAAAAGTTATGGCAATTTTGACCCATATATTTGACCTTTGACCTTGAACGATGACCTTGACCTTTCACCACACAAAATGTGCAGCTCCATGAGATACACATGCATGTCAAATATGAAGTTGCTATCTTCAATATTGCAAAAGTTATGGCAAATGTTAAAGTTTGACAATTTGGACCCATATATTTGACCTTTGACCTTGAAGGATGACCTTGACCTTTCACCACTCAAAATGTGCAGCTCCATGAGATACACATGCATGCAAAATATGAAGTTGCTATCTTCAATATTGCGAATGTTATGGCAAATGTTAAAGTTTGACAATTTGGACCCATATATTTGACCTATGACCTTGAAGGATGACCTTGACCTTTCACCACTCAAAATGTGCAGCTCCATGAGATACACATGCATGCAAAATATCAAGTTGCTATCTTCAATATTGCAAAAGTTATGGCAACTGTTAAATCTTTGACGCAAACCAACAAACCAACCAACAGACAGGGCAAAAAACAATATGTCTGCCAGTATAGACTGGGAGACATAAAAAAACTGACATTTTGGAATAATGTTGACATGCCAAAGTAATGAAATACAAATGAAAAGTAACCTGTTTTTTCCCAAATATATTTATTACCAATTAAGACAGAAAAGTGACTGAACATACACAAATATTCATCAGGCTAACTTTTCTTTACTGCTTTGAAGGCTGTACATGCATAAAACCCAAAAATACCTTCATACCACTGATTATGGACTACTAAGCATGTTAAAATTGATTATGCAACAATACATTATTGCCCCTCTTAACTAAAGCATACAGATTTCCATGAAGCAAAAGAACCCGCATTTGTTACGACAGATGACCCATGGCCATACTTGAAACCACTAATAACTTGTTATAAAACTGAGGTATATTGTATTAGTAGATGAAAAGGTTACAAACATACAACCAAAGTACCAAAACATGGCTTCAAACATGCGTTTAGTAAATCAAGTTTTTTTAATCCACTATAATGACAAGATTTGTGAGTTTTTAGCTTCTGAAATTGACATTCATTTATAAAATTGTCAACTCGATTTGGTATTACTTAGAGATAGCCAAGAGCTTTTGCTAATAAGAACTGAATTGAAAATTTTAATTAGGTGTGATATTTTTATACTTCTTAAAAAAAAAGTTCTTTTCCGGTAAAAATATTCACAGCATAAAAAAACAAGAGATTGCCAAGCAATATTGTCCCCTACCGGTGAAACTCCACCATTGTCAAAAATGTTTGTTTTTTATATATTTGTTGCCATAGCTTCCAGAATTCTTGACGTAGGAACAAAATAAAATGACGTGCATTATCTCCATATTGCCATCTATCCATGTTTCAAGTTTCTTGAAAAAATATGAAGAACTTTTAAAGTCAAGAAAAGTGTGACAGAGAGACTGACTGACAGACAGACTGACTGACAGACGGAGTGCAAACCATAAGTCCCCTCCGGTTTCACCGGTAGGGGACAAAAATACTACCTTTCTATTCAGAAGTGTATGCATTTTTTTTCCATTGATAATCCACCGTTTAGCATTGGTAAGAATACAAGGCCAGGGAAAATTTAGCATGAAACTAAATAAAATAATTCTATTTTCATTTTTGGTTCAGGCTCCTTTTGTTCTAACATCTGCAGTAAATAAATAACATTACATAAGGTCACTAGCAATTCTAAAATATTTCTACTTATATATTCTCCCAAAACAAATCAACAGCATGCAAACGTAGTGTTGTTGAACAGATAACAGAACACATGCACCTCCTACGGTGGTGACCTCACCTTGCTGGTTGCCTGCGGTGACAAGTACTGGGGCTGGGGACACGAGCCTCATGGATGCGCCAGGAATGCCCCGGGGGGTTCCCATCACCAGCTGGCCATTCTGGTCATAGTAGGCGGGTGCAAGGATCTGGTACTGGGCGCCTGAAAACAAGAGATCGCAAAAGTGGGCATAATTTCAAAACTGTATATTCAAGTGCAATTTAGATGGGATGGAGTAGTATGAATGCAACATTATGTTTCTCAGAGCAAGCTGGTTACTTTCATTTTTTAACCCGACACTGACCTTTATGCATTAATTATGTACTGAAGAATTGGTAATAACATTAGATTTTGTACTGGCATATCAAGTAAAATCAACAGGTCGCAGTGGTGTAGTGGATATAGTGTCCGCCTAGGGATCAGGAGGTCACGGGTTAGTTCAATCCCTGCAGTGGGAGCATTTATTAGATTTCCCCCATAGACACCAAGAAACGGACTCTATTAAATATGAGCACTTCAAATAAGTCTTAGGCTTTCTATGTAATCAATCTAAAACAAGACTATTGCCAAGCAATATATGTCCCCTACCGGCTCCACCATTGTCAGAATTTTATTTCTTTGTTGCCATAGCAACCAGAATTTTTGACGTAGGAACAAAATGAAATAACGTGCATAATGTCCATATTGCAATCAATCAATTGTGCAGCTCCATGAGATACACATGCATGTCAAATATAAAATTGCTAGCTTCAATATTGCAGAAGTGACATTACATGAGCAATTTTACCCATATATTTGACCTTGAAGGATGACCTTGACCTTTCACCACTCAAAATGTGCAGCTCCATGAGATACACATGCATGCCAAATATCAAGTTGCTATCTTCAATATTGCAAAAGTACTCATAAAATGAGCGATTTCGGCCACATATATTTGACCTCTGACCTTGAAGGATGACCTTGACCTTTCACCACTCAAAATGTGCAGCTCCATGAGATACACATGCATGCCAAATATCAAGTTGCTATCTTGAATATTGAAATATTGCAAAAGTGTACATTAAATGAGCGATTTTGACCAATATATTTGACCTTTGACCTTGAAGGATGACCTTGACCTTTCACCACTCAAAATGTGCAGCTCCATGAGATACATATGCATGCCAAATATCAAGTTGCTATCTTCAATATTGCAAAAGTTATTGCAAATGTTAAAGTTGGCGCAAACCAACAGACCAACCAACAGACCAACAGACCAACAGACAGGGCAAAAACAATATGTCCCCCACTACTATAGTGGGGGACATAAAAATATGAAGCACTAAAAGTTATCGCAGGATCCAGAAAAGTGTGACAAACAGACTGACGGACTGACAGACTGACAGACACACAGAGCGCAAAAGAGTCCCCTCCTGTGAAACCGGTCAGGGACAATAAATAGGTTTAAACTAAGACAAATTGACAAAAGAGCTAATTAGCTTGCCCTCAATTGCCATTTATCTTGTAAAACAGGAGTATGAACAAAATCAGCTAACTAACTAACCTTGAAACACAATAAAGATCACTAACCTTGAAACACAATTAAGGTCACTATCCTTGAAACCTAATAAAGGTCAACGACGTTGAAATACAAACAAGGTCACTGACCTTGAAACACAATAAAAGTCATTGAACTTCAAACACAGTTAAGGCTACTAACCTTGTGGGGGCATCTGTTGCATCTGGTTCTGTCCAGAGTCACTCTGACCCGAGGGGGTGAGACGGCCTGACCCCCCTCTCATCTGGCCGGCGATACCCTGGGGTGTGCCAGGCCCCTGGGCGGGGATCAGGTTGGCTGGGTAGATGCCCCAGGGGGTCTGCACCTGGTAGTACTGAGGGTGGATCACTGTGGGACCTGCATGGGGGGAGGAATACAGAATGATTTGGAGGCTTTGAGTGGGACAATTAATGTATATACTACAGTAATTTTAAAATGTTTTAGCAACAATTTAAATGCTCCAACCTCAGAATGTCGGAGGTATTTTCATAAAACACATGGATGATAAATTGTTAACATAGAAATGTTTTACCAAACCATAAACTCAATATCTTTAATTCGTTGTAAAGGATCACTATACACACAACTTAACAAAAATTTGAATGTATCAAGGCAACATACTGTACATGTCGGGGTTTTTGTAAGATTTGTACAACCAGAGCACATTAGAATATTACTTATTGTAGTTTATATTAACCCTTTCCCACTCAGAAGCAAAGTTAAATACGGCTATGTGCAAACAGCATAAAACCAGAACAGCCCGCGAGTAACTCAGCCTGTTCAGGTTTTATGCTGTTTGCTGCTCATCAGTATCTAAAGGTTGAAAATGAAGCCTTTTGAAACATGAATCTAGTAATTTAGAAAGATCTTACATCAAATTTAACTTGTTCAGGGACTACAGAAGAGTAACAATACATATATGAGTGGTAAAGGGTTTAGATGCTTCTTGTCAACACTCCAAGTCCAATTTTAAGAATGGCATTCACACCATTGTTAAAATGTGTGGGATAATGACCCTTCAAACAATGACAACAGTCCTTTAGGTGTCATGCAGTATCCTTATGGTGAACTAATTTTGTGTTGCTGTTTTCAAAATTGCTGCATGAAAAATGAAGCAACAGTATTGACAAGCTACAATATGCCTATTTGATTTTTGACCCCTAAGTTTAACATTGACCTGTGACCAAGGGAAATGGGTCTGGCACATGACACGCTGTCTTCATATGGTGACCAATTTTAACAGTTATATTTTAAAATCCAATGATGAATGATCATGATACAGATTGGACCAGCTCCAACACAGATAACTATGGCTTAAGACAGCTGCGAGAAGACCTATCAAATGAAATGAAGCAGTTTGATGAAATAAGTGGTTCAATGAAAAGCGCAGTCACAAACCGAAGTATTAATAACACATGACATCATGTTTTTATGACTCATCATAAAGAGTTTGTCATAGTACCGACATGGTCAAGTTAAAAGTTTTATCCAAAACTGAAATTAATATGTGAACAATTACAAGGGTTTACACAGCACTATGGTGACGAGGTGTAAAGGTCAAAGGGTGCAGGGGGAAAAGGTTGCCAAGTAAGAATAACAGCTGCAATCTCAGCCATAAAAACTCAAAAACTCAATACATTGCAATGACAATCAAGTATCTGTTTGTTAAAATACCAATTCAGATGAATTGTCAATAATTTGCTGCACATTATTACCCTATATCAAGACAAATGCACAGACAGGCAATCAGAAGCTGTTTCTCACTGGACAATTACATGCTCTTTATATTTGCCCATGCACACATTTATAAATAAATGCACGAAAAGCGACACTCAAAATTTGTTTTCAAGGTTGATAATTGTATACCTATCAAAAGAATGGCATGTTTGTCAACTGAGACAAACATTTTCTGTTTCAGACAAAAAAAAATTGTGATTCATAATTTTTGATTGTCAATCAATAAACAAAAAGATGGAGTCTAGATATGGTGAAATTTAACCACAAGAATGTTGGTCGGAGTGGTTTTATAACATCAAAACAGAATGACATGAAACACAATTTTCAAATTTCATTCTTTTTTGAATGGCAAATTCGAAACTTCAAGAGCAATGCAATCTTCAGCTTTTTATCTACATAGAAACATAAACAAGAGGGCCATGATGGCCCTGAATTGCTCACCTGACTAACCAAATACAATCCCATCCCAGTTTTCATAAAGATAAACATTCTGACCAAAGTTCATAAAGATTGGATGAAAACTGTGACCTCTATTGTCTACACAAGGTTTTTATAATATTTGACCTTTTGACATAGTTTTTGACTCCAGGTGACCCAAATACAAACCTAACCCAGATTTCATCAAGACAAACATTCTGACCAAATTTCATGAAGATTGGATGAAAACTGTGACCTCTATTTTTTACACAAGGTTTTTCGATTATTTGACCTAGTGACCTAGTTTTTGACCCAAGATGACCCAAATACAATGCCAACCCAGATTTCATCAAGATAAACATTCTGACCAAATTTCATAAAGATTAGATGAAAACTGCGACCTCTATTGTCTATACAAGGTTTTTCTATTATTTCACCTAGTGACCTAGTTTTTGACCTAGTGACCTAGTTTTTAACCCCAGATGACCAAAATACAATCCCAACTCAGATTTCATTAAGATAAACATTCTGACCAAATTTCATAAAGATTGGAGGAAATTTGTGACCTCTACTGTCTACACAAACAAATTGTTGATGGCCGCACGCACACACGCACGCACGCACGCACAACGGACGCCGGACATCACACGGTCACATAAGCTCACCATGTCACTTCGTGACAGGTGAGCTAAAAATAACATCTTAACACAACATACATGTCACTTGAGTTAGACATTCTCCCCTTATAGTTATGATCATGTCACCATAGCTTTTATAACATCCAATGATGATCCAAGGCTTTTTATATGGAGCTAATATTATAGAAATGTGTTTTTGTCATAGGTTACTTCCACTTTACATAAACATGTAAGGCTTCCAACGCTTGCAGTTTTACAAACGTACTTTGAGGCTCTCTATGCATGCCAATATCAGTGGATATTATTTTAACTTTTTTCTGATGAGTTTCCATAGCAATCATATATAACGCCAGATAGGTCCTTCATTAGAATACATATTTTATGCACTGCATCCCTATCAAACTAGCAAGTACTGAAATACTGCATTGAGGATTCCAAGATATATCAAGGCTAGTTTTGAGAAATGATGCCTGCAATTTTAAGTCACCAGTCTAAAACATAGAATAAATGACATAGATAAAACCATAAAAGCAACATTTTCAATGGTCTAAAGTAAAACTATTGTATCAGTAGTACATTTCTACACTCGATACAACTCTTTTACACTCAACCCTTGAGCTGGTGCTTTATATATTTGCTAAAATATCTATGTCCATGCAAAAAGCCTTGCTGACCAGCACCTCAACTATTCCAAGCAAAACCATTTAGCTGCACTCCTGGAAAACAGGGCTTAATGCAAGTGCGTCAAGTGTAGACCCAGATTACTTGCGCAATCTGCAGGGACGACACTTTCCGCTGTAATGGATTTCTTTTTATTTAAAGGAAGTCTCTTACTAAACGAAAATCTTGATTTTGTAAAATTGTCTTCCCTGATTAGCCTGTGCAATTTGCACAGGCTAATCTACGATGACACATTACGGCCCAATTTCAAAGAGCGCAGCAAATGTACTTCATACAGACAAGTAGGTAAGTCATCATAGTTTTGCCCTGAGCGCTATTCAAGGTTTCTAAGAGTTGTAACTAGTCGGCTAACCTGCTAGCTGAATGCCCAGAGAGTACGGATCCTGGCTTAAAACATAGGGTGTTGGCGTTAAACCACCGTTCACTCCTAGATTCGGAGAAAAATAAACAAACAATAGGCAAAAAATAATGTAAACCCACTTTAAGCCATGCAGAATGCTTTTTAGAAGAAAAATAAAGCACAATATGTAATATGAAGAAAAAACACATTGTTACTTGGGCTCAATTGGTTGTTGTCTTCTCAGGTACTACTTAAAAGTACCTCTGGTACTATTTAAGTATTCTAAAATGTACCCAGGTACGGAAAATACATGGCCGTACTCCAACATTTTTTTTGTACATTTCCGTACCCAATGTATTATACTCCAGAGTACCTTAGTTACTTAAAGTAGTGGCTGAGCTGACAATGACCAATCAAGTGTTACTTAAAGTAGTGGCTGAGCTGACAATGACCAATCAAGTGTTACTTAAAGTAGTGGCTGAGCTGACAATGACCAATCAAGTGTTAATAAAAGTAGTGGCTGAGCTGACAATGACCAATCAAGTGTTACTTAAAGTAGTGGCTGAGCTGACAATGACCAATCAAGTGTTACTTTAAGTAGTGGCTGAGCTGACAATGACCAATCAAGTGTTAATTAAAGTAGTGGCTGAGCTGACAATGACCAATCAAGTGTTACTTTAAGTAGTGGCTGAGCTGACAATGACCAATCAAGTGTTACTTTAAGTAGTGGCTGAGCTGACAATGACCAATCAAGTGTTAATTAAAGTAGTGGCTGAGCTGACAATGTCCAATCAAGTGTTACTCTGGAAACATTTTTATGAATTCACAATTATGAACATGGTAATAAGAACATCAATACATTCTTACAAAATGATGAGTTTTTATGTATATTCTTGGACATCAGTCAGTACTTATCAATAACTATGAAATGAAAAGTGAATATGTTGTTGTTGTTAGAAAACTGATTTTTAAGAAAAACAAAGTCATATTTATTTCAACACAAAACAGAATGACATATATAGTGAGCTGAATATCAAAGAATTAAGACTGACTGTTGCTAATACCTAAAATTAGTCAATATCAATTTATTAGTTGGATTAAAATAAAACATAACATTAATTGCCAGCTGAATGGCATTAAGAAAATGAGAACCGGCTTAAAGAAAACAAGAACCGGCTTTAAGAACTACTAAAACTGGCTTTAAGAAAATGAGAACCAGCTATAAGAAAACTAATTGGATTTAAGAAAACAAGAACCGGCTTTAAGAAAACTTAAAACTATTAATGCAAGCCAGTTTGAGAAAGTATCCGATCACAGACATAATTTATTTTGTTCTTTATACCAACTTAAGAACAAAAAGTTCATTTTGATGTGCCTACAAAAGAATATCCAAATGTTTACGTCAAATCAAGTAGCAAGCAATTAAAAATTACCAAAATGTTCATGTTTGAAAATTTCACAATGCAAGTTTCAGAATTTTGGGACATCCCGACATTGACTTTTCCTATTTCATGATTTTACTCTCTATTTTGTTTTTCAATTGGCAAAAACAAATTGTTTAACTACAATTCGTACTTTCCAACTTTTTATAAAATTCCAAATAAACACTGAAAGAAAATGTTTATCAAACAGAAGAGGGAGGGATTGTTAGAAATGAAAATTACATGTCAACCATAAAGGGATTGTGAACACTCCACAAAGAATCCCAGCAAAGCCCACATTGAAGAGTTGCCCGCTCTTCACAGCAAAAAGGTTTTACGCATAAAAGTACTTATCATAATCAGAAGTAATTTGTTTAATATAGTCTTTTTTTATCAACATACACAAAATTAATATAATTTTATGCGACAATAATTAAAAAAAAATCCACATCAACAATTAAAGAACAAAATAAGTAAACCAACTGTACTAAATAATTTTAAATCATTTTTTAATAAGAGCGCCTGAGAAATCTTGATTTTATCATTTTATATACAAGCACATATACATGCAGCAATGATTCAAAGCTGACACTTTCAAAATCCACATGGCCCCACACCTGAATCCCAGTTCAAGTAAATTTGTGGAAGTGTCCGGCCCCTTAAGGGTTCACAGGGAGGTCAACGGGGTCAAGGTGGGGGTATACCAACACTTACCTAGTTGTTGCTGGGCAGCCAGGGCGTACTGTTGCTGGGTGAGGACTGCAATTGGCTGCTGCTGTTGCTGCTGTCGCAACTGGAATTGTGCAACAGATATCGTGTGATGTGATACGTAAAGTTGAATTGATTTTATATTTTTTAAATAACCTTTACTATGTGTTCACAAAACTTTAAAGTATAACTTTAAGAACAATTTAACTTGAAATTGTAAAATATATTTATGTCATCATATGTTAATTTTGGTGAAACTGGAAATTGATAATAATAACATAGATGTATTATGAGTTATTATGAAGACAAAAATTGTTGTTAGTTCGTTGAAATAAGTTTTCATTGTTGACAGTGATTTGTGTTTGAGAACATCAAATTAAAACATTAATTACTAAAAATGAAAACCAATAAACCATGCAACTGAAAATCAATATCAGAATGTTTTGTGAAAATTGGACTTAAAAAAGAAAAATTCCTGTTTTCAGTTTGACCCACAATTGATCCTTTAATACTCAACCAATTAGAATTTATTAATCAATAACTTTATAGAACTTAATCAATATTAACAAGATAAATGATTGAATTGTCCCAGGCATCATTGTCTACTAGCCAAGCTAGTTTCTATTCAATGTACACCTTCTGTGTACTCCCATAAGAGGTGTCAAAAACATGTAATCATCTGCCTCGGAACTTAAAATTTTAACTATGTTAAGTTCATGCACGCTATTTTGAACTTGATATGCACAGTTTACATCATCATGGCATCATTTTCTACTAGCCAAGCTAGGTTCTATTCACTGTACACTTTCTGTGTACTCCCATAAGAGGTGTCAAGAACATGTAATCATCTGCCAAGAAACTTAATTTTTCACTTGATCATTTTCATATCATCAAATTTTATTGAAATTTCCACATGGATTTGGAACATTTACCATTGCACTACAATAGATACTGCTGTCTTAGAAAACAAGGCTTAAATGCATGCGAGTAAAGTGTCGTCCCAGATTAGCCTGTGCAGTAAGTACAGACTAATCAGGGATGACATTTTCCACCTAAATTAGATTTCCTTCAAGTAGAGACTTCCTTAAAATGAAAAATACCTTAAAATGTAGACTGTGCAGGCTTATTAGAGACAACACTTTAAGCACATGATTAAGCCCAGTTTTCATAAAGCTAGGCTCAATTGTGATCAAGAAATTCCACATACATGTTGCTGAAAATCCATGTTGAAGTTCGGACTGTCCATGGAAGGTACATGCCCCAGCTGGCTCCCATAGTCAAACTGGTTCGGATCCATGCCCATGGACTCGCCGATGCCCAGCTGATTGGGGTCGAGCTGGAAACCGGACATCTGCTGCTGCATGAGGACCTGCTGTTCCAGGTAGTCTGCCTCCCCTTTCATCTGTGGGGACTTGTTGTCCAGGGTTGGAGAGTTCTGGTGGCTGGCAGTACGGCGCCTGCAAACACAGTGGTTTTTAAATCATTTTATGAATAGGGCTGAGACAATTTGGATTGGGAAAAATTTCTTTTTGTATTTACTCAACTTTTAAAATAGGTAAATTTCATTATTTGCAACCAAATACTTTTAAATTGAGCAAAAGTGTTATCATTATTATAATTTATAAGTCACATACCCTCTTATATGTATGTATTGTATAATTAAAAACAAGATATGTGTTTGTCAGAAACACTATGTCCCCTTCTGTGCCACTTTAAATCTATATATATTTGACCTTTGACCTTGACCTTTTACCACTCAAAATGTGCAGCTACATGAGATACACATGCATGCCACATATCAAGTTGCTATCTTCAATATTGCAAAAGTTATGGCAAAATGTTAAAGTTGGAGCAAACTAACACACAAACCAACCAACCAACCAACAGACAGGGCAAAAACAATATGTCCCCCACTATAGTGGTGGGGAACATAAAAATCCAGCTGGATGGGGGGTTAGCAGTTAATATAGAGTGCCTGTGCTATCAGCATACAAATATTCAAAATTTCAGAACAACACCCGCAAGAAAATCTAAAGCTATTGAGGGGAAACGGTTTTTCTATTTTAAGAAAAGCAATCCTCATCTTAATAACCCAACTGGTCCCAAACTTAAAGCCAATCTAGTTATACATGTATTCAACTAAACAAGAAACTCGCATCTCTATCCAAAACAAGAAACACACATCTCTATCCAAATGTTAGTGAACACTTACAACTGTTTTCTATTTATAGTAGCAATGACCATGACATTTACTCTAATGGCCCAAAATGAACTCCCATGCTGTATTTTCAAATAAGCAACCTACCAGGGCAATTGATAGGGATCGTTTCATCGCTTTTATGATTTGTATTTGACAAAAAACAAATTGAAACAAGACTATTGCCCTACCGGCTCCACCATTGTCAGAAATTCCATTGTCAAATTTTTTTATTTGTTGCCATAGCAACCAGAATTTTGGACGTAGGAACAAAATGAAATGACATGCATAATGTCCATATTGCCATCTGTCCATGTTTCAAGTTTCATGACAAGTAGGATGACTTATGCCCCCTATAAACTCTTGAGAGAAGTTATGAGCTTTTTTCGAAACCTAAACACAGATTTCGAAACCTAAACGCGGACCCTAAGTTCAAGGTCAAGGTCACAGGGGTCAAAATTTGTTTGCGTTTGGAAAGGCCTTGTCCATATACACATGCATACCAAATATGAAGGTTATATCTCAAGGGACATAGAAGTTATGAGCATTTTTCGAAACCTTAACGCAGATTTCAAAACCTAAACGTGGACCCTTAGTTCAAGGTCAAGGTCACAGGGGTAAACATTTTTGCGTCTATGGATAGACCTTGTCCATATACACATGCATACCAAATATGAAGATTATATCTCAAGGGACATAAAAGTTATGAGCATTTTTTGAATCCTAAACGCAGATTTCAAAACCTAAACGCGGACCCTAAGTTCAAGGTCAAGGTCACAGGGGTAAAAAATTGTGTGCGTATGGAAAGGCCTTGTCCATATACACATGCATATCAAATATGAAGGTAATATCTCAAGGCACATAGAAGTTATGAGCATTTTTCGAAACCTGAACGCAGATTTCAAAACCTAAACACAAACCCTAAGTTCAAGGTCAAGGTCACAGGGGTAAAAAAATGTGTGCGTATGGAAAGGCCTTGTCCATATACACAAGCATTTTTCAAAACCTAAACGCAAAGTGTAACGGAAAGACGGACAGACAGACAGCCCGATCACTATATGCCCCCTTTTCTTTGAAAGGGGGCATAAAAACCACCATTTTCAGCAGAATTTCTAGTCTATTTGTTGCCATAGCAACCAGAATTTTTGATGTAGGTACAAAATGAAATGACATGCATAATGTCCATATTGCCATCTATCCATGCTTCAAGTTTCATGAAAAAATAATAAAACCCTTTAAAGTTATCGCAGGATCCAGAAAAGTGTGACTGACTAACAGACAGACAGAGCACAAACCGGTAGGGGACAATAAACAAGAGATGTGTTTGTCAGATGCACAATACCACCTAATGCGCCACATAGAAGCCATATATTTGACCTTTGACCTTGAAGGATGACCTTGACCTTTCACCACTCAAAATGTGCAGCTCCACGAGATACACATGCATGCCAAATATCAAGTTGCTATCTTCAATATTGCAAAAGTTATGGGAAATGGTTAAGATTTGGGATGGATGGACAGACTGACTGAAAGACAGACTGACGGACAGTTCAACTGCTATATTCCACCCTACCGGGGGCATAAAAATGAATCATACAGAAACGATAATGAAAATGGAAAAACGAAGTAACCTTGACATGACTTGCCTGAAATGCAATCCCAAGTAGGGTATAAATGTTAGTTAAGCTACACACAATTTCATGAAATGCAATCCCAAGTAGGGTATGAATGTAAGTTAAGCTACACACAATTTCATGAAATGCAATCCCAAGTAGGGTATGAATGTAAGTTAAGCTACACACAATTTCATGAAATGCAATCCCAAGTAGGGTAAGAATGTAAGTTAAGCTTCACACAATTTCATGAAATGCAATCCCCAAGTAGGGTATGAATGTAAGTTAAGCTACACACAATTTCATGAAATGCAATCCCAAGTAGGGTATGCATGTAAGTTAAGCTACACACAATTTCAGTGCAATTCCTTTTGAAACAAGTTATTGAGTGTATGCCTTTTTTTTTTTAATTTGTGACCTTGACTTTTACCCAACATGCCAAATATATAAAATACCCTGCTAGGTCTCCATGCAAGCTTGCTATATCATAAGTTTATTGACCAGAAACCTCGTGTTTGAGGCAGCCCAACCGCCAAACATACCCAAATCTAATAACAAGGATTTCCAGCTTTGTAGAAAACCTCATTAAATGTCTTCAATTAGTGTTAACACTGAAAACTGTATCCAATGTAAATATGAACATGCTTGCCATTTCTAAGTGAAAGTCATGCTCTGAAATGAATCCTAAAGAATATTTCCCATAGGTTCTTTTCAGAAACTACAGGGAAGGGTATTTTATATATTTTAATGAGATTGGATATTGATCAGACCACATGGCCCGTAATGATTTGGAACTTTCAAGGACACTATTCTGTACAATGGTGCTATCAGGGTTCCCAGCTTTTTGTTTGAAAAAAAATCCCAGATTTTTCCCTGATGGAAAATAAAAATTCCAGGATCAGAATTTCGACCTTTTTCTTGTTTTAGACACCCTCAATAAATAGCAGTTGCAGACATAACTAAGCTACATGTATACTACGAAGCAACCATAGCCATGCAGAGGAATCAATTTGCTGTTTCCATTGTATGGACTTCTCGACACAAGTCGGGAAAGTCTGACCAAACAAAATTCCCTGATTTTTCCCTGATTTCAGGAACTTTTCCAAAATTTCCTGACTTTTCCCTGACTGGAAAAAGTTGAAGTATTTTTCCAGGTTTTCCCTGATTTCCAGGTTGGCTGGGAACCCTGGCTATACAACTCCACTCAATTTGAAGCGAAAAAACATAGGTATTTTGTTTCTTCAACTTTCAGATCATAAACATAAAAGGTATCTGGCATCATTTCTACTAGTCAAGCTAGGTTATATTCATGATACACTTCCTGTGTATTCCCATAAGAGGTGTCAAGAACATGTAATCATTTGCCAGGAAACTTCACATTCTTAAGATTTCACAACGCAAATTTTCCCAATTTCAGTTTTATTCATGCTAATTTTTCCAAATAGTTTGGTAGTGGTACTTTTCCCAATCAGGCAAAAAAAAACACTGAAAAGTTTCAACTATAAGAAATGATTAGAAGGATTAACTAAAAACTGACATAATAAGAATAAAATTGAAAACCTTTGATCGTGAAATTTAGACTTTCATGTTGAAAAAAACAACACTTTTGACCCTTGGGATGGGGCTGAATTTTGGCCTCAAGTTAAACCAACAAAACAAAGTCCCACCTACCCATACACATCCTCCTTCAGACCGTTTTGCATGATCCCGTTGCTCTGGAGACCGTCCTGCCCGTCTGTTGCCGTGGCGTCTCCATCGACCTTCTCAAATGGTGACGGTGTCTTCTCCTTCTTGTCCATGTCGTCACCAGGACCCAGCTTCATCTTCTGCATCTGTTATAGGGTAAATTGATTTGCTAAGGACACCAATTATCAAGGTATTATTAGATTATCAGCTTCAAATGAAAAATGTGAGCTCCACAACACTGCTTTACCTGCATCTGTCTTCAAACTAATAACTCCGTCATCAAATGGACCATGGGATTTAATCATTCATATTGTCATTATCAAACTACATTTCATCCATTCAACAAGAGATGTTTGTCAGAAACACAATGGCCCCTATTGCGCCGCTTTGAAATAAAATTTAAATATATTATATGGCAGGATTAGAAATTATCTCCCTTTAAAAGCTTATTACTTCCTTTGGATTGTATTTTTTTACTTTTGACCTTAAAGGATGACCTTGACCTTTCACCACTCAAAATGTGCAGCTTCAGGAGATACAAATCCATGCCAAATATCAAGTTGCTATCTTCAATATTGCAAAAGTTATCGCAAAACTTTAACCAAGGTTAAAGTTTTGGACAGAATGACAGACAGGCCAAAAACAATATCCCCCCCCCCCCCCCGATCATTCGATCCGGGGGCATAAAAAGTCATATTATTCATATTAAGTCGCTTCTGAGTTGGAATTTTAGTCTTTTCATTTCAGGAATAGATCAACCATTATTGTAAATGTTTGTGATTTTGTTTTTATTATTTCCATTGGTAATTACATTTGACAATTTCTGTACATGCACCTTTATCACTTTGGCCTTGGGACCCAGCAAGGCTTATACTTCTTAACCCTTTTGTCAGCAAAGTCTGTGGGTAAATAACTTTAAAATGTGTGGAGCTATGAGAATGAAGTGTCTTACGCATCTAAACTTATTATGACATTTTAGTTGCTTGCCAAACGTGGATGCAGTTAGCTCCACAAACGTATGCTGACAAACGGATTAACCAAGCTACAAACCAACAACAGTGACTATAATATAATGTCTATTATATGTGCTGTGTTCTGGGAAAATTTGGGCTAAATGCATGTGCGTAAAATGTTGTCCAAGATAAGCCTAAGCAGTCTGCATAGGCTTATCAGCTACCACACTTTCCCCCTTTTATGGAATTTTACATTTAAAGGTCTTATCTAAACAAAAATCAAGTTTAAGCGGAAATTATGTCCCTGATTAGCCTGTGCGGACTGAAAAGGCTAATCTGGGACGACAATTTACGTATATGCTCAGTTGAAAAAACAAACAATGCTCATATAATAATGAAAGAGAATCATTGGGAACACAACTAAAGACCAGATGTCTCACCTGGTAAGGAGCATTAAGCTGATGGCGCATCACTTTGCCACCAGACACATTCACGCCAGCCCCAAGCATGTGTTCAACCATGTCAACGCCTAGTAAACCACCCCCACTGGCCTCTGTAAAAATCAGTTAACAATACAAATCAAAACGGCCTCTGTAAGAAGTTGAAACAACACTGTCTTACGCAACAAAGAAAGATGTGTATGTCCCGTTAATGATAGTCACATAATTTTATTGACACCATTGTTTTCACAGTCAAAGATAAATAACATACATAGAACATAAAATGTGCAAACATGAAGTCAAATTCAGTTGATTGATGTTTTGCTAAACAGACAAAATAAAATTTGAATTTTCAAGTCTTGCAAGACAAACACAGCTCCACATTTAGTACAACAGATTTTTTTTGCCCAATTGAGAAAATTACTGGTACCCGCCAAATTGGGAAAATTTGCGCAAAAATCCCAGAAATTGGGAAAATTCGCTTACTTACATCTTCACATTGGGAAATTGGTGTATTTGATTTTTTTTTGCTCGAAATTCTTTCAAATTGATAACTCAGTATTGTTAAGTTGTCAATATTATATTTACTTAGGTTCAAGCCATAGAGCTTCATAGGGAAACTAACTTAATGTTGCATTTTATTCCTATTAAAAAAATATATATATTATTTATTTATTTTTGAAACCTATAATTGGGAATTTTTTGGACAGGGATTGGGAAATAAGTAGTTTTTTTCCTGTTGGGAATGTGCCGTTTTCCTGTACTTTATAAAGAAAGAACATGAGATGTGTTTGTCAGATACACAATTCCCCCTACTGCACCGCTTTGAAGCCATATATTTGGCTTTTGACCTTGAAGGATGACCTTGACCTTTTACCACTCAAAGTGTGCAGCTCCATGAGATACACATGCATGCCAAATATCAAGTTGCTATCTTCAATATTGCAAAAGTTATGACCAAGGTTAAAGTTTTGGGACAGAGTGACAGAATGACAGACAGACAGGCCAAAAACATTATACAAAATAAAAAAGCGCTGGTACTATCCTAGCATTTGCTACATTAATATACTAACCATCAAATCTTGCAAAACAATTTTTTTTAAATAAAATTCATTTTAATTATTAAATACTTACCTGTTATCGTATGCTTATACTTTCCAAGGGGAAATAACTCATCCGGAATTTTAACTGGAAATCCGCCACCTCAATACCGTAATACAGGCCAGGTTAAACATAGTGCAATGCAACCTAGCCAAAAATCGGTAACCAACCCTCAATATTCTTTCAATATATATACAAAAATATTAATCGAATAGCGGGGTGGGAGGTGGGACTTACCGATAACAGGTAAGTATTTAATAATTAAAATGAATTTTATTTAAAAAAAATTGTTTTAATGTCATAAATACTGACCTGTTATCGTATGCTGATTTTGCAGCTGCGGTGGGAAGGTTCGTATATATTTTCCCAACACAGTAGAACCCATAAACAGGGTTATCAGCTAATGATATCAAGTAATCTTCGTTAAAACGGTATTAATTATGACTTCTCAGACAGAGTAATATGTCTATGTCGTAAAGAAGACACTACCGTTAGTGAAACCACAACAAGCCCAAACGTTTACAAATTGTATTGTTGGCACTTCAGAAAACGAAGATAAAAAGATGACAAGGTGGTCGGATTCCTCCAGTAAACAGCTTAGAGCACGTCAAAAAGTGGGGTGTGATTAATATATGCCCACAAAACAGACAGAGCTCTTAATTCATGCGGTCAGATCCTAAAAAGGAATGAATCCTTAGATAGGATAAGATTAACTTTCCTTAGTCGAGGTCTAACCCCGAGAAATAGAAGCCGCAGACACATCTCCCCCCCCCCCCCCTTTTTTGGGGAAATGAAGAGTGTCTTTGAGAACCTCGAATGGACTTCTGACTAACACTGCTGAGATAGAACTTCAAAGCCCTGATTGCCCAAAGAAGTTTATCCTCATCTTCATGACTACCAGTTTAAGAAAACTTGGAAACTTGAAGGTAGAAGCCATATAGAGGACTTGATATTAAGCAAGGAATCCTGGCTGACACAACAAAGTGAAAACGACAATAGATCCAACTGGAATTGGTCGTATTCAACAGAAAAAGCATGAATTTCACTTCTCCGTATGGTAAAAGCCATAATAAGAAGGAAAACCGTCTTAAAATTATATTGGAACTGTTAATAAGCCTGATGAAAAAGGTTCATAGGGAGCTCATTAAGCATCCCAACATGTTACACAAGTCAAAACCGCTTAAGAAGGTAAAGGAACGAAAAACATAGTGTTGACGTTCCATAGTTTGGATCAGTTCCAAAATAGGTAAGACAGCACAGAGTTGCGATGACTTACACAAAACAAGGTATACGAAAGCATAATCTCTATCCTTTGATGAAGAAAAGAACAAATTTCTTATCATCAAGAAAAAGATGAGAAAAACCTCTATGTATCTAGCAGAGTGATTAACTTTAAGGTAATAACTATGCTCTCAATTACCCAGTAAAAAATGAATTTCCATAGAACCTTTATACAGTTCTGATGGAATTATCCTTGCACAAGTAACAAGGATTGAAACTCTAACAGAAAAACGTTCTTCTGTAGAGATAACTAAAAGTTATTAATGGCCAGACATGAAGTGGCACATGTTTGGATCAGTAAAAATATGTCTCAGTGAGATATGATATTTGACCTGTGAAGAAGTTTCCTGAAAATAATTGTACAGGAGACTTAAAAGGTCGTAGAACCATAATCCCATGGTTCATTAAGTATATTTCATGAAATTATGGCAAAAACTCAGTTATTGCAAAAACTCACCAAGAAGGCAAGATATTCCAGTTTATGTCAATGGACGAATGTATAACAATCGCACACCCTGCTGGATCGATTTCTGTGAACTGCATTGTTGACGTTGTTCAGCATACCGGTATACACTGCGATATACGATCGCATAACGCTAATAACTAGCGTTTGATGATAAACAACATTCTTTGATATACTATGTACACCATGCAACTCGTCTGCAACTTCACTGCCGCGCATGCGCAATTACATTATTGAACCCAATGGAAAAATAATTCGAAAGAAAGAACTGCAGGACAAAAGGTCCAACAGGGCGTTGAGACGAACTGGTATGAGAAAGACGATAGAGAAAATTTGTTGTTCTTGCAAAGAACGAATAAGTTCCTGATTTCCAGTTACAAGGAGTGATAATATGATCACCTCGGTGTCTGTAAGTAAACCACGACCGATGTGTGATAGTTGAAACCATCACAAAGGAATCGTGAAAATGTGTTGTAAATGAAAAACAGCTAAAAAGAATTTTCGCTTTTCAAGATGTAGATGTGCAGGTGATATTCGTTAGGATACCACATAATTGAGAAAATCAAGATACGTTGTTCTATGTGATCGTCCATAACCTTATCTGCTCACATCTGTATAAGATGTAAGGAAGGTTGTGGTAGAATAAACTATATTCTTGCCAAGATAATCTTCTAGTCTAGACACCACTGAATAGTGGTAAATAATGACAAAAAGATGGAAATCTGTGTCATTAAATAATCCCGAGATTAATACAATTATCTTAAAAATAAAACTGAAACGGACGTAAGAAAAGACGTCTCAGCAGAAGGACCGGTGACCGGACCGGTAAATACCGACCGGTGACCGGAACCATTTGTCAAGGATGGGTGGGCAAAGAAACCACGGCAAGCCGAACTTTCCCACTCCAAACACACTTGAAAATTGGTAGAATAGGACAGTGTTTAACACTTATAAGTTTATGACCTATCTACAGAATATAGCCTCTTCTTGAACCAATAACAGGCGCCTTTAAAATCCTGGATAATACAGGTCGCGAAGTCATCGATTTGCGAAGTACGGAAATATGATTGATAGTGGTACCTCCGGAATCGGAGGTGTGATGGCAGAAAAAGGTGAAAACCCTAGGGGTAACCTTAAGCGGGTCCACGCTTGCCGGTAGAATGCATGGAAGTCTTAAATTCTGACTTGATTAATCCATTTACTTCAAGACTTCTAACCTGGACGAATTCCGAAAGGAATACGACCAGTTATAGGAAGACGGCCTGTTATGGCCAGAAGTGTAATAGAAGAATAACTTTAAGATGAGGTCCCTCCAGATCCTAGGATCTAAGATCTGAGTTCAATAGGTCCTAAGCCATCTACAAGACTGTAGCCGCTATGCGGTCAATCTGATAGGCAATCCTATGTATCAGAACTCTTGTTGATTCCAGTAGCTTGAAAATATGCACTGCCGTAGGAGCAATAGAAAAGCAGAAGTCGATACAAATGTCGTCTTGCTAATCCTGTTAGCGTCATTAATGTGTCCCAACTGTTCCGTGACACTGACTGCAAAGTCTGTAGCCGACAGGTAAAGGCGGTTAAAACAATTCATCCTTCGGGTCTCGAACATAAATTAATAGAGGTCAAATAGTAATGTTCGACCTCAATGCTAGTCTCCGAGCCCACTTCAGCCGATCTATCTGCAAGACCAGTAGTCTGCATGTAGCCGGTTGAGATAGAAGTACAAATAACAGATATAGCATGATTAGGTAACCGTCGCCAGTAGAACATCAGTATTGAAAAACACAAAAAGTCATGTAGATTGTTGAATCCATAAAATATAGTATTCAATACAATCATAGCCAGGGGTATACAACTATGTAATGTAGACGATACCCGTGATACTAAAAATTGACCGATGAAAACACAGTGGAATACCGGTAATTGGTAAGTGGTGACCGAACCGGACCGGTCAATGACCGGTAACTGTAGCCCGGTGAACGGACCAGTCATAATATGACCGGTGACGTTACCAGTTAAAGACCGAAAAATGGTGGAATCCATATGGTCTGTTATCAATGTCAAGCACTGCTCGGAAAAGAAGATCATGCCAAAAAAATCCAATCCGATGGCGATGAGACATCACTTATTCTGACCGGTGATAAGTGATCGGTGATATGACCGATGAATGGTGACCGATGTCCGGTGATCGGGACCGGTATAATATAACTGCGTCAGAATGGAAATATCTGGTGCAGAAGAATGACCATCCACGAAGTCATCTGATAATGTTAACCGGAAAACAACGGTAGATTATCAGTATTAATAGGCATAAGTGTCCTTGTAGTCGTAGTGGAGAAAAGAACAGCTTATCCCGAAGCCTGAATGTTAAACGAACTAGTGTTCGTATACAACTACGGCTCGGTGACTGCAACATGTGTGGATGCCATAAGAAGAACCATCACACGTGGAATGGAGACATGATATTCCTAAAGGAATAAAATGGAGAACGTCGATATGACCAGTAGGTTCATTAACGCCTACGTAAGAAGTGGCGACATCCATATAACTTCGATGCCGAAATATTGTTCGGCTACGCTGGAAATATCGGACCGGACCGTTAACATGACCGGACCGGTGACATGACCGAACCGGTGACATGACCGGTGACCGGACCGGACCGGTGACATGACCGGTGACCGGACCGGTGACATGACCGGTGACCGGACCGGACCGGTGATCAATGACCGGACCGGTGACATGACCGGTGACCGGACCGGTGACATGACCGGACCGGTGACCGGACCGGTGATCAATGACCGGACCGGTGACCGGACCGGACCGGTGACCGGACCGGACCGGTGACCGGACCGGTGACATGACCGGTGACCGGACCGGTGACATGACCGGTGACCGGACCGGACCGGTGACATGACCGGTGACCGGACCGGTGATCAATGACCGGACCGGACCGGTGACATGACCGGTGACCAGACCGGCCGGTCAGACGTCGATCAATGGTCCGTGATCAACGTCCCCGGTGACGTACCGGTCATATCATGACCAGTGTTGTCACCGGATAATGACCGTATGGCGGATGCCAAATGGTCCGGCATTGGTCGATGTCCTTGACCAATGCCATCGGGCAAAGACCGGCTGACGGGTGTCGCCATATGGTCTGATGTTGACCGACTGTCTAAGAGACTTAGCATAGTAGGGTCGCGATCGTGCCCGATACCCGGTGACTGATACTGCAACTATCATCCATGATCTGCGAAGTCACCGGGTATTTATCCACTCTTGTTTCTGCGACCATCATGTAGTCGAATATATGAAAAACAAGAGCAAAGCATATTCAACCATAAACTGGTCACAGACCAGATTATCATACGGCACATAAAATCATTATTTGACCATAATGAAAATTATAATAATACTGCCGTAGATCATAAATTAAACAAAAGTTTAATTCAAAACAGATGAAAAATAAAATGACGATCAATTAGATTGTCATACGGAACGTTAAAATCATTATTGCACACAATGGCAAATGATAAACAATCTGTCAATAGAAGAACACGCTTTGCACGATCTCGTAACACATTAGAAGAACATGCTTTGCACGTTCTAGCAATGTATTAGAAGAGCACGTTTTGCACGTGGTCGTTCGCGCCTGAAAACACCCAGCATGGTAGAAATAAACCATTGTTCGATAAAAACAAGCATGGCTTACCTTTTACAAATGAAACAAAATCCATTAAATCCACACAAATTAATCCGAATGAGAAATAAAAAGATAAATAACACAATTTATCTATTCAAAACCCCAATCAACCAAGTGAAAAACAATATTTTAATTCAGAGCCGTAAAAGACACGTATACACCTGGTTGATCCGGAAAGAATATAGAGGGTTGGTTACCGATTTTTGGCTAGGTTGCATTGCACTATGTTTAACCTGGCCTGTATTACGGTATTGAGGTGGCGGATTTCCAGTTAAAATTCCGGATGAGTTATTTCCCCTTGGAAAGTATAAGCATACGATAACAGGTCAGTATTTATGACATTAAAACTAATTACTATAGAAACCTGAATGTGGATTTGAATGCCAGCCATCATCACGTGGTCTATTCCACATGTTGGTCTGGTACTGGTGTTTGCTGGCATCGCCCCCTGGCCCAATGTCCCACATCTTCTTGGATGTCTGAAACAGGCAGCACCAACACTGAGTAAATAAACACTGGTTAAGCTATAGGCTGTGTCTTTAAACACTGGTTAAGCTAAAGACTGAGTCTGTAAACACTGGTGAAGCTCAAGACTGAGTCTTTAAACACTGGTTAAGCTAAAGACTCAGTATATGAACACTGGTTAACAGAGCTCCAGATAAGGATTTGTGAAATTAGTACCGGTACTGCCACTGACAGAAAGAAAAGGAGTAACGCTGAAAATCAATTAGTACCTGTACTACCATATCCAAAAATACAGGTAGTACTGTACTACCCGTGTTCTTGGATATTGAAGGGTGTATAATTGACTTTTCAGAAACATTTGCAGCAATTAATTTATAATAAACATATTTAGCTTCTTTAATTATGATGCAAATACAAAACACATTAAAACTCATAACTAAATACTATTTCTTCATTTTTCTTGACAAGAAAACACAAGCCAACTAGTAAACTAAGTAATAGAACACTAATGTCACTGTCGGACAGTTAAAAGCTTAAGCAAACACTTCAACTGTAATACAGTCAATCTGATATTAACATGTTTTAGCCTTTTTCCTTGGTTTTTATGCTTCACGAAGTCTTTTCTTTCTCCTTTTCATGTCACTTAACCATTGGATTGAATGTCACTTTTGTCAGGATGGTTAGACGACCGTATGTAGCCAAATAGTGTTTTTTGAACCGAAAGCGGTTTAGTGGGTCTCCCCTTGCGCGTAGACATATTGCTTTTGACGGGTTTACGAGTTATCCGAAATGATGCAAGGGAATAGACATTAATACCAAAACCCAGTCTAAAACTTGTCGGTAATTTTAAGTAACGAAAAGCGCCGTTAGGTTACAGACCAACCAATCTCGCCGCGCTGACGCATCGGTATGGCCATATGTTTTTCGTAAATGCGTAAAAGGGATATTGAAGTCGTAATTGTACGTCCAGTTTATAAAAATAAATGCGTTAATCTTCATTAAAAAGCCGTATTTACGGCTGTACGGCCCTTATCTGGAGCTCTGCTGGTTAAGCTAAAGATACAGTCTATAAACACTGGTTAAGCAAAAGACTGAGTCTATAAACACTCATTAAGCTAAAGACCGAGTCTATAAACACTGGTTAAGCTAAAGACTGAGTCTATAATCACCAGTTAAGGGCTGTGGACCCCTTCCCCTAAAGTAGTGTGAGGGCGCTGTTAACTATATAATGTCTATCATATGTGCTGTGTTCTGGGAAAATTTGGGCTAAATGCATGTGCGTAAAGTGTTGTCCAAGATAAGCCTGAGCAGTCTGCATAGGCTTATCAGCTACCACACTTTCCCCCTTTTATGGAATTTTACATTTAAAGGTCTTATCTAAACGAAAATCACATTTAACACGCCCTTAATTCAGTTGCTTGTAAGAGATCTGTTGGGAAAAATGTTTTGCTTTGGCAATATATGAATGTTCTGATAAAAAAACAAACATGATTAAATAAACAATAAAAGCTGCGCCATGAGCGCATGATACGCCCGTCGTTCGCCAATGAAGTAGTAAGGTAATAAATAACCCTTTGAATCATTTTTTTACTTCAGTTTATTTGTATTTGAATACATGGTTTATTTTATAAGTACATGAGCATGGAAATCACAAAATTTTGACGAACAAAGTCCCATAACTCTGGAACGACAATTCAGAATTCCGTCAAAAACGAAAGGGGATCAGGGTTTATCAATATTAAGATTGTGTTGAAATTTGAAAAAAATCCATCGAAGGATATTTGAGCTACAGTAGGACATTCAATGAAATCACGAAATTTTGACGAACAAAGTCCCATAACTCTGGAACGACAATTCAGAATTCCGTCAAAAACGAAAGGGGATCAGGGTTTATCAATATTAAGATTGTGTTAAAATTTGAAGAAAATCTGTCAAAGGATATTTGACGTAGCGTACGACATTAACAGACGGACGGACGGACGGACGGACGGACAGACGGACGCGGGGTATACCATAATACGTCCCGTCATAGACGGGCGTATAAAAAATCCATCGGGGGATATTTGAGCTACGGTAGGATACATGAACAACAATAACATTTAAGGTCACAGTGACCTTGACCTTAGAATGAATGACCTTGAAATGACCAGTGGTCATCTAAGTGTGCTTGCAAACCTTCATGTCAAGTTTGAAGACTCTATGTCCAAGCATACCAAAGTTATAACAATTTTAACATTTTAACATTTAAGGTCACAGTGACCTTGACCTTCAAATGAATGACAGTGAAATGACCAGTGGTCATCTTCTAGTACTGGCCAATCTTTATTTCAAGTTTGAAGACTCTAGGTACAAGCATACCAAAGTTATAACATGAAATAAGAACTATAACATTTTTACATTCAAGGTCACAGTGACCTTGACCTTCAAATGAATGACCTTGAAATGTCCAGGGGTTACTTACTAGTTCTGGCCAACCTTCATGTCAAGTTTCAAGACTCTAGGTCCAAGCATACCAAAGTTATAACAACTTTAACATTTTTACATTCAAGGTCACAGTGACCTTGACCTTCAAATGAATGACCTTGAAATGTCCAGTGGTTACTTACTAGTTCTGGCCAACCTTCATGTCAAGTTTCAAGACTCTAGGTCCAAGCATACCAAAGTTATAACAACTTTAACATTTTTATATAGCTACAGTAGGACATTCAATGAAATCACGAAATTTTGACGAACAAAGTCCCATAACTCTGGAACGACAATTCAGAATTCCGTCAAAAACGAAAGGGGATCAGGGTTTATCAATATTAAGATTGTGTTAAAATTTGAAGAAAATCTGTCAAAGGATATTTGACGTAGCGTACGACATTAACAGACGGACGGACGGACGCGGGGTATACCATAATACGTCCCGTCATAGACGGGCGTATAAAAACAAAGCTTAAGTTTAAATATCTGGGTATATTGACAGCATAAGCTTTCCACATTTTGTCAGGCAAGAAGAGATAAAAACAATTCAGCTACTATTTTGCATCAGACATCACAATTAATGTAAGCAAACAACAAGATGCGTTTGTGAAACACAATGTCCCCCTATATGACGTTTGACTTTGACGGATGACCTTGACCTTGTGAAGGATGACCTACACCTTGACCTTTCACCACTCAAAATGTGCAGCTCCATGAGATACACATGCATGCCAAATATCAAGTTGCTTTCTTCAATATTGCAAAAGTATTCATAAAATAAGCGATTTGGGCCACATATATTTGACCTCTGACCTTGAAGGATGACCTTGACCTTTCACCACTCAAAATGTGCAGCTCCATGAGATGCACATGCATGCCAAATATCAAGTTGCTATCTTCAATATTGCAAAAGTATTTACAAAATAAGCGATTTGGGCCACATATATTTGACCTCTGACCTTGAAGGATGACCTTGACCTTGACCTTTCACCACTCAAAATGTGCAGCTCCATGAGATACACATGCATGCCAAATATCAAGTTGCTTTCTTCAATATTGCAAAAGTATTCATAAAATAAGCGATTTGGGCCACATATATTTGACCTCTGACCTTGAAGGATGACCTTGACCTTTCACCACTCAAAATGTGCAGCTCCATGAGATGCACATGCATGCCAAATATCAAGTTGCTATCTTCAATATTGCAAAAGTATTTACAAAATAAGCGATTTGGGCCACATATATTTGACCTCTGACCTTGAAGGATGACCTTGACCTTGACCTTTCACCACTCAAAATGTGCAGCTCCATGAGATACACATGCATGCCAAATATCAAGTTGCTATCTTCAATATTGCAAAAGTATTCATAAAATGAGCGATTTTGGCCATATATATTTGACCTCTTACCTTGAAGGATGACCTTGACCTTTCACCACTCAAAATGTGCAGCTTCATGAGATACACATGCATGCCAAATATGAAGTTGCTATCTTCAATATAGCAAAAGTTATTGCAAAATGTTAAAGTTGGCGCAAACAGACTACTATAGTGGGGGACATAAAAATACTATGTATCCATAAACAAATAAGGTACAATCAAATAATACAAGTCAGTAACAATCCTCACCTCTCGGTTGTCAAGAGCCATGGAATGAAAGTTTCTTTCCAATTCCTGGACGGTCATGCCACTCCTTGACTGAAAACATACGGAAATAAATATTTCAGCAGTACTAAAAACTATCAAATGAGGGCATGAGCGTCAATAAAGACATATACGGTAGATTGAATCTGAATGCAACATGTCAGTCTGCATCAAAAACATAAATTCCAAGCCCAAGACAAACAAAAGCCCATGACAAACAAGAGGGCCAAGATGGCCCTAGTTCGCTCACCTGAGAGGAGTCCGTTCATTCAATCTTAACCAAACGTCAAACCTGACCTAGATATTGTCCAGACAAACATCCTGGTCAAATTTTATCATTATTGAACCAAAACTCTGGCATATGGAGTGATTTTGTTTTTGTAAGATTTGACCCGTTGACCTATATTTTGAGTAGACCCCCTTACCAATCATCAAACTTTGCTTACAAAAATAAATCTTATGACCAAGATTCATAAAATCTGAAACAAAATTGTGACATCTAGAGTGTTAACAACGATTTTGTACAATATAATGAAAGTTAGGACAATATAAGGGCAATAATTATGGCATTTATTATGTGATAAATATAAAACCAATCTTTTCACCAAGTTTCATGAGGATTGAGCAAAAATTGTGACTTCTAGAGTGTTCAAAGCTTTTTCTTACTATATAAATATAAGAAAACTGCCCCCACCCCCCCGGCAGCCATGTTATTAAACTGACCGGAACAATTTTCAAACTCAACTCTCATATCAAGGAATGAACTTTCATGATGATTGGGAAAAAATTGTGACTTCTAGAGTGTTTACAAGGTTTCTCTATAGCCAAATAAGAAAAACTGCCCGCCCCCTGGCAGCCATGTTATTCAACTGACCGGAACCATTTTCGAACTCAACTCTCATATCAAGAAAACAAATGTTCTGACCAAATTTCATGAAAATTGGGCCAAAAATGTGACTTCTAGAGTGTTCACATGTTTTCACTATATACATATAGAGAAAAATGCCCCGCCCACTGGTGGCCATGTTTTTTCACAGATCTGGACCATTTTCGAACTCGTCCAAGATATCAATAAAACCAATGTTTTGACCAACTTTCATGATGATTGAGCAAAAAATTGTGACTTCTTGAGTGTTTACAGGTTTCTCTATTGCCAAATAAGGAAAACTGCCCCGCCCATTGGCGGCCATGTTTTTCAATGGACCGGAACCACTTTTGAACTCAACCAACATATCATTAAGACAAACATTTTGACAAAGTTACATGAAGATTGGGCATGAAATGTGACTTCTAAAGTGTTTACAAGTTTTTTCTTTTTTATGACCTAGTGACCTAGTTTTTGACCCAGCACAACCCAGTCTCGAACTCGACCGAGATTTCATGGGGACAAAGCTTCTGACCAAGTTTCATGAAGATCAGACAAGAAATGTGGCCTCTCAAGTGTTACAAACCAAATGTGGACGACAGACGGACGGACAGATGACGAACAAAGACCAGTCACAAAAGCTCACCTGAGCAATCAGGTGAGCTAAAAATTTACTATAGGACTAAAAATGTGTGCCCTTGACAGTCTGATTGGGACTATATTGTAACCAATACTGTTGTGACTTAATCACAAAATCTTTGTTAATGCAATTCTTAAACAAGAGGGCCAAGATGGCCCTAGTTCGCTCACCTGAGAGGTGTCGGTTCATTCAATCTTTACCAAATGTCAAACTTGACCTAGATATTGTCCAGACAAACATCCTGGTTAAGTTGTATCATTATTTCATCTGCGAGTCATGATCAATGTACCTATGAGGTTTCATGATCCTAGCGAAAGCATTCTTATCATCCTGAAACCATTTTTCTAAGTCGAGTCACCATGACCTTGACAGCCATTGTGTGAATACGTTTTTTGGCACTGTGACCTTGACCTTTGACCTAGTGACCTGATAATCAATAGGGGTCATCTGCGAGTCATGATCAATCTATTTATCAAGTTTCATGATCCTAGGCATAAGCGTTCTTGAGTTATCATCCGGAAACCATTTTACTATTTCTGGTCACCGTGACCTTGACCTTTGACCTCGTGACCTGAAAATCAATAGGGGTCATCTGCCAGTCATGATCAATGTACCTATGAAGTTATATGATCCTAGGCCAAAGCGTTCTTGAGTAATCATCCGGAAACCACCTGGTGGACGGACCGACAGACAGACCGACATGTGCAAAGCAATATACCCCCTCTTCTTCAAAGGGGGGCATAATAATTCGATTGAAATATTGTTTAAAAATATGTTGCAGTGCTTTACTTTGCTTATAGATTATTTATAGATAACGGACATTGGCAACTTTCCTAGAAAGGTACAGTTTTCGGAAAGTATCGAAGATGTTTCGTCAGTTACTGCTCATGTCAGTGCGGTGCCAGCCGCTTACCGTCAAAAATCTGAAATAAATACGCCCTCAAGGCCTTAAGGCGGGGGCCTTAAACTAACTTATCGGATTTACATTCATCTCAAAATCGACCATGGACGGCTCAAATACGGATTTAATTATTTCATTTGCCATCTTCACCGTTTTTTATACCGGCTCAATGATTATTTTGAGCTACTCAGATGCAAAGCGTGTAATGTGATGTTGTAGCATTATGCCAGGATAACTTTCGCGCGTCTTTGAACGGAGCAAACAGGTTGGGTTGGGTGTATTCATGCAGCTTTGGAAATACATTCTGACATATTGTGTAAGTATTTCTTAAACAAGGGCTGTTTGTAAAACATGCATGCCCCCCATATGGGCTCTCAGTTGTAGTGACAGCCATTTTGTAAATATGTTTTTTGTCACTGTGACCTTGACCTTTGACCTAGTGATCTGAAAATCAATAGGGGTCATCTGCGAGTCATGATCAATGTACCTATGAAGTTTCATGATCCTAGCCATAAGCTTTCTTGAGTTATCATCGGGAAACCATTTTACTTTTTCAGATCACCGTGACCTTGACCTTTGACCTAGTGACCTGAATATCAACAGGGGTCATCTTCGAGGCATGATCAATGTACCTATAAAGTTTCATGATCCTAGGCATAAGCGTTCTTGAGTTATCATCTGGAAACCATTTTAATATTTCGGGTCACCGTGACCTTGACCTTTGACCTAGTTACCTGAAAATCAATAGGGGTCATCTGCAAGTCATGATCAATGTACCTATGAAGTTTCATGATCGTAGCCATTAGCATTCTTGAGTTATCATCCGGAAACCATTTTACTATTTCAGGTCAGCGTGACCTTGACCTTTGATATAATGACCTGAAAATCAATAGGGGTCATCTGCGAGTCATGATCAATGTACCTATGAAGTTTCATGATCCATCTGCGAGTCATGATCAATGTACCTATGAAGTTTCATGATCCTAGGCATAAGCGTTCTTGAGTTATCATCCGGAAACCATTTTTCTATTTCGGGTCACCGTGACCTAGACCTTTGACATAGTGAACTGAAAATCAACAGGGGTCATCTGCCAGTCATGATCAAACTACCTATCAAGTTTCATGATCCTAGGCATAAGCGTTCTTGAGTTATCATCCGGAAACCATTTTACTATTTCGGGTCACTGTGACCTTGACCTTTGACCTAGTGACTTGAAAATCAATAGGGGTCATCTGCCAGTCATGATCAAACTACCTATCAAGTTTCATGATCCTAGGCCTAAGCGTTCTTGTGTTATCATCTGGAAACCATTTTACTATTTCAGGTCATCGTGACCTTGACCTTTGATATAGTGACCTGAAAATCAATAGGGGTCATCTGCGAGTCATGATCAATGTAACTATGAAGTTTCATGATCCTAGGCATAAGCGTTCTTGAGTTATCATCCGGAAACCATTTTACTATTTCGGGTCCCGTGACCTTGACCTTTGACCTAGTGACCTCAAAATCAATAGGGGTCATCTGCGAGTCATGGTCAATCTACCTATCAAGTTTCATGATCCTGGGCATAAGCATTCTTGAGTTATCATCCGGAAACCATTTTACTATTTCGGGTTACCGTGACCTTGACCTTTGACCTAGTGACTTAAAAATCAATAGGGGTCATCTGCGAGTCATGATCAATCTACCTATCAAGTTTCATGATCCTAGGCATAAGCGTTCTTGAATTATCATCCGGAAACTATTTTACTATTTCGGGTCACAGTGACCTTGACCTTTGACCTAGTGACCTCAAAATCAATAGGGGTCATCTGCCAGTCATGATCAATGTACCTATGAAGTTTCATGATCCTAGGCCTAAGCGTTCTTGAGTTATCCGGAAACCACCTGGTGGACGGACCGACCGACCGACAGACTGACCGACCGACCGGTGCAAAGCAATATACCCCCTCTTCTTCGAAGGGGGGCATAAATCTGCTTTACAGCCTATCGTAGATATGGATGCTATTATTAAATATTGGATATTATTAAAACTGACGCGGGTGAGTCCATTCTGTTTTGGTGGGTTTTATCACAGAGCGTATAATTATCATCTAGAGTCCGTGGTTTAATACATGTATCATCTGCGAACAGCTGTAACAAACGCTCAGATAAATAATGAACGTTCATACACGTGTCATTCAGTCAGCAGTGTTTTAATTGGTCATTACTAGATTACTCAATGGGCCAAACTCCGCCTATTGGGCGGACTTGTGCTTCAATGATTGGGAACAGGCGATAACGGTTATCGTCTACCAAAAGAGATACTCCGTCCCAATGGCTTAGTCTTAACAACTTTTGATCACGTTGACGCAAGTCAGTTTATTCCCCCGGGTCAAATGTGACGCATGACGTAATTTTCTAACGAGTCACACAAGGGTGTTCTGAAATTTTCAAGCGTCAAAACCCGGGAGCTCGGGTCAAAGGAAAGCCCTGTTTGTTATTATATAAAAATTCCCCCATTTACAAAAAATTCCCCCTCTTAAGGACTGCGGACCCCTTTCCTAAAAGTAGTGTGAGGGCGCTGAGATATGTGTTTGTCAGAAACACATTGCCCCCTATTGCGGCGCTTTGAAGCTATATACCGTAAATCCACGAATATAATACGCCCTTGTGCATAATACGCACCCCCGAGTTTGGTCAAAATTTATCGGTAAAAATTGAAAATGCGAGTAAAATACGCACTAAAAAAATCAGTGTCCGAAATCGGCCATTTCAGAATAAATGTGTCAATATATTTTTGTGCTGTGAAAATAGCAAATCAATTTGGTGTTGTCAACTTTCTGTTACCCCGGTATATTGATCGGGATGTGTTATAGTGCTGTTGTTATGACAGTTGCATAATAAATATCTCTGTCTATTGTTTATATTACCATTGATTGTTACCGATACACACGGGTCCCTTGCTGACATCCGGGTCAAGCAGTCATAATTACAAAAGAAAGAAGCAGAGACGCTGTTTTTTGTTTTCACATTTAATTCAATTTGACAATATTCGGGACGATAATAATTATAATAATAATAAAGTAATAAGAAGACAAAATGGTTACTTCCGTTTTTATAGTTGTCTAGATGAATTACTTTTTCTTTTTTCAGTTACAAACTCGATACTTTAATATAACTTAAAATACAATTAAAACCGCTCGTGTTTTTCATGATCTAGTTAATTGAAATACGCTGCTGTCATTAAGGCTAGTTTGGGAGTAAAAAACAAATTAATTAATTATCACCTTTCAATTTAATGCGGCAATCGGCAGACAGGTGTAATAGACTCTATTAGCATCATAAAACAAATTATTTAATTACCACTCTTTACTTCAGATATGGTAAATATGCGGTAGAAAGATAAATAGTGGTAAGCTAAGAAATATTTATTTACGGGTATTGTCAGTTGTTTTTTTTCATTTGCTAATCTTTTTATACGACTTAGCGTCCAGTCGCTATTTTGTAGGCAGACGACGATATTAACTGTGTATTCAAAGTATACAGTGCCTGCGCATGGATGACCCAATATTATCTGATAGATCCTCCCGTTCTCACGTTTCATTCGACAACGTCATTTCATGTGTAAGCGAGCTCAATGTTGATTGGCCAGCTACCATGCGCACTTCAATAACAATAAGGTCAAGCAATGTCTCATAATCGGGTACAGACTGAGTTTCGTTTACTGTTCAAATTGCGAACACTTTCATTAAAACAAAGAGACAAATATAGAAAACCAGTCCGATATAAATGGCGGATGTTTTCAATGAAATTTTACTAGATTTTCGCATTTTAACAAATAAGATTTTTCTTGAGCCAAATTCTCAATATTTCGCAAATGACTCAAATGGCGAATGACAGCGTGAGCCCTGTTGCACCCCTTTGATGTAATGGTGTAGTTCAAAATGGCTGCCGCGAAGCGAATGACAGCGATTAAGTTGAAAATTTGCACAGGAAAATTTTTGTTCTGCTCTTAACTCATATATTATACGCACCCCCTACTTGAAGAAAAAATCAGCAGGTAAAAAAGTGCGTATTATATTCTTTGATTTACGGTATTTGACCTTTGACCTTGAAGGATGACCTTGACCTTTCTTCACTCAAAATGTGCAGCTCCATGAGATACACATGCATGCCAAATATCAAGTTGCTATCTTCAATATTGCAAAAGTTATTCATTATTGCAAAAAGTTAAAGTTTTCCACAGAATGACAAGACAGACAGGCTAAAATCAATATACCCCCGTCATTCGATCTGGGGGGGGGGCATAAAAATGATGAAGAAAGATAAAAATGGGATTTAAAAAAATATTTTAATATTATTATACTTATTTGCTATTTAATATCAATATTCATGCATTTCACTAAGATATAATGAAATTTAATTCCTCTTGATCAAATAATGTAATTCTATGAGCTTCACTTTTAATAGTTATTCCATTGAGAGCAAGTTAAAAATTAAAATTATATTTGTTTCCGCGTAGATATTGACAGTTCGCAGGAAGGTCAAATCGACCTCTGTTGATGCCCTGCTTGCTTTTGAATTAATCAGATACAACAAGAGCCAAAAAGCACATGGTTGTGCTTCTATCCTATCCCAGGCTTTTTCTGTCCATTTTGGGAAAACGCCACACTGGAATTTTGGGAATTTCGCGTCGTGAAAACCCCTATTTTGGAAAAAAAATTAATCGCAAAATTGGCTCAATTGGGAAAAATTATCGCATATAAATAGTGTTTCTTATATTTCAAAGAAGCCGTTAACTGGTAAATAACGACTATTTGGATAACTTATTATTAAAGTTTTACAAAATATTATGAACATGTGTGATAAGTGCAGGTTTTTTAATCTGAATTTGGGGAAAAGGCTTGGCATTTTTTGAGGTGAAAAAAAAACATGTGAAGCGCCGTATTTTGAGGAAAATAAGGAAAGTCTTAAATAATAATTGACATTTTTTACAGTTTTTAAAACAAATTCAAGGCAACAGATAATTTAATGATGCAATACTTTCTATTTTCTACACTGGATCAGGTTAACTTATATATTTTAAGGAGAATAAAAAAAAAAATTAATTGGGATTTTTTTTTTCAATTGGGAAAAAATCAACCAGATTTGCATTGGGAATGGGGCCGAATTTCGGACCCGTGGCATAGGGCGGAAAAAGCCTGTATCCTATCCCTTTGCAAAGTGAGCTCGCGTAGTGATGACGTAGTATGTTATTAGCTTAGGTGATGCAGCCAAAAACATAGGATACCATACACACACCTTCATCATTCAGAAAATGCAACCAATGAAAAAACTTTTTGAATTATAGGGGTATTCAGTAAAATCTAACTTTTGCCACCAAACTTTTCTGAAAATAGCTGATGGAATTCAATTCCAAATGTCAACATAATTTTTATACCGGAAACAAGGTCCTGTATTATAAGGATATTTTCCAGATTTTCAAAATTATTATCGGAAAAATCCGAGGACCGACAGTAATTCTGAGTGCAGGAATTAATTTTTAACTAGGACTCCACCACCACCATGCCTAGGCTCATGAATTCATAAATTAAATATCCAAAAGTCACATTTATTTATAGAAGAGCCCAAACCATGATTAACACAAGTCACATGTCACTGACAGACAGACAAAGACACACAAAGCTAAAAACTGTAATAAGGCTTTGACAGTACAGCAAGCATAACACCATATTAGTCCCCTATCAGTGAATACATTGTGCATTACCTTCAAGCCCAAACCCATTTGTGACATTTCATTTGACACACCAATTTTTTTACAATTATCGAATCAGATGTACATGTAAGCAAAGCACAATGCGACACGAGTCTTAACTACAACAGTGCTTTTGAAAATGCTTATATATGAAAATGCTATGAATGAAACAGGCATATAAGAGCAAAACAAAGAACGTCTGCAGGGTAATCCCATAAGGTCATGGCCACCCTGAGAATGAATCATAGCACTTGGAACCCTCAACGGGAAATTATGAGGGCCAAAAAAACGAAACCAATCGTGGAAAAGGAACTGAATGCACGATGCGTACCTGCTCCAGAATGCTGTCGTCCCCCACTGCCCATTTCCTGTTGGAGTAGCTGTTTGTGTCAGGTTGCTCCTGCAGTTGAGGTCTTTGGAAAAAATACGAGACCCCTGCGTCGTCTTTCGAAATATGCCCACTTTGTCGCATGTTGGCCACGTTTTCGTGTGACAACAGCATGCGGCTATCGTCCCATGAAGTATCCTGCATTCTTGCTACAGGCATTTATAATTCATGCTTGCAGACACAACCTTGACGTAAAAATATGAAGTGAATTGTATCTTTGTTTTGATTTGTGATGCATTCAATTCGAAAGAAAGGTCGACATAAAACGTAAATTGCTAGATAAGCATTTATATTCTGCTCCTAAAATGGCGTTTATAAAAAGGTTTAAACATTAAATTACAAGAAACATTGATTTTTACGAGTAGACAACATTCATACGCTGTGGATGTCAGCGATATTTTTGTACCTTAATTTTAACTTCGTCGATCCATAGAAGCCATTTTCTTTAAACGATGCATTGTGGGTAACATGTGTTTTCGCAGACATGACGTCATCGTGCGGGAAAATTGAAAGTGGGAAATTCCCAAAACAAAATTAGGTCATTACTTGTACACTTAACGTAATAGGTGTATACATCTGATTTGGCTGCTTTTGTATTAAGGGTATTATACAAATGATGTATTAATGTTTAGGGCGGACGCGGCATTTTATTACAGTTGTAGACCCAAGCTCCTTTCTGGAATAATCTACCAAGTACTGTCGTCCCAGCCAAGAACACGGATACATTTAAAAGATGCCTGGATAAACATTGGATCAATCACCCGATGATGTATGATTATAAATGTGACTATAATGTAATAACCGGAAGCAAAACACTAAGACTAATACTAGTAAATAGTAAGGACGAAGAAGAGGCCACTACAGAGGTTCCAAAGACCTGCGGTGGTAAACCACCTAAGGTAACCTAAGGTATTAACTGTCTGGAATATAAGCTGAAATTTCGCAATTAAATAGAGCATTACCAATTATATACAATAAAATCAAGAATTATGAAACAATTACCACGCTTTGAATGGCTTTTCATACGTTTTATATTGTTATTGGTCATTCATATTTTTATTCTCAAATCGCTGACGGTTTTATTCCTTCAGTTTCATGACAATGATATTTGTGGCTTTTGGGGGACGAAATTCAGTCTTCTTCCTCTGCTTAAACGGTATATGCATTTTCCTGGATACTCACGTTAAACTTCCGCCCCTTACAGTCGGAATTATTTGTGGGAAAATTACTACATTTTAGCAAAAATCTAAATTTTGAGTGAATGTCTGTATGTTCCCAGTTTTGAGAGTAATGTAATTAGCTTCGTAGCGAAGTATTTGATTATTTTTATAGAAAAGAAGAATGTAAACATGTTAACGTGCGTATATTCTTTTAGTATGATTCCACTCTGATATAAAAATCCTACGGTGGCACTAAGGTGACATCACCGCTCCAAAAAAAAAAGTCGGGAAAACGTAGTAGTAGTAGTAGTAGTATGTTTTGTTATATCAGAACTTGCCTTTAGGACGTTTTCAAATGTTCCCTCCATATAATCCGCGTCTGTGATTGGCCGATTATCTTGTGCGCACAATATAGCGATTGTGTTTTCAAGTCTCAAAAAAAAGAGACGGGAAAACAGAACTTGTGTTTTCCGCTCCAAAAAAAAAGACGTGAAAAAAGAACTTTTGTTTTCCCGTCGCCAAAAAAAAAAAATAACTCCTGAAAACAGACTTATTTTGTGTTTCCCCGAGTTAATTTTTTTTTTTTGGCGACGGGAAAACATAACTTGTGTTTTCCCGACTTTTTTTTTTTGAGCGGTGATGTCACCTTAGTGCCATCGTAGAATCCCGCATCTGAAGGTCCCGTCCAGCTTTCCTACAGAGGTTTAAGAAAAAAAATACATATAATAAACTGTGTGTAAAGTGTTCACTTACATGTGAAATTTCTTTGAAATGAAGTGAAACTAAGTTCAAAAGTATGTAAGTCAATTCAGGGCACGTTTTCGAATACCCTTAACGGATCATTCCGGTCTACGCCGATTTTAAGGGCATCGATCACACGCTGCTTAAACGCGGCCGTAAATCTCTGGCGCCACCTATTTTTGGAGGCGCATCAATAAACGTGAAAATGATAATGCCGAGGAAGCGTTAATAACCGTGCTTTTGTAATGTTGAAGAAATCTTCAATGCAACTATGTAAGGGTATTCAAAGGCATATATCTTCTGAAATCTCAATGCAACATTTCTGTACCAACATTTCTGTACTTATATCTAAAAGTTAATTTAGCAAATAATCAAAAGTTGCATAATTCATCGAAACCCCAATATGCAATACAAAAAGTATGGTCTTCACGAAAATAAGAGTCGTTCAGATTAGCCTATATATAACATGGTATGCAGTACAATGTTTTATATTTGCATGAAAAGAGAAAAAAATATATAAAAATTTTTTTGCCAAAAAACACACACTGAAGAATGCTATCAGCAAACAACACTCATTTCATAAAATATACATAACGAAATTCAAATAGCCAATAAACGAAAACTGAATAGCAAATCTATTCAAGTGTTTTAGTCATTGTATTCAGATATTGAGACTGCAAATAAAGCACTTATGGTACATACGTACTAGCACTCCCTTCTAATTATTTCTTCATGTGTAACTCTGCGAGTCTATGTTTTTTAGGGGAAGCTGGGGAATAACGCAAGTGCTAACGCCCATTTTTAAAGTTTAATTATTGTTAGACTGTGTTATTCCCGGGGGGGGGGGAGGGGGGGGGGGTAACCTCCCAAATTTTAGGCTAGGGTTGTCCCGCTGAGACTTCCGAAATGTGACCCATTTTTATACCGGAGCTCTGATAAAGTAGACCCATTTTGATACAAGATTTTTGAAAAAGCATATACCCATTTGTATACGATACCATTGAGAAAGTGGACCCATTTCAATAAAAGAAGTTTGATATACTGGAACCATTTAAATACTAGAATTTGATAAAGTGGACACATTTCATGCTAGAATTGTAATATCTTTCATATCAATACAGTATACTAATTGCATTTGCTAGTATATCTTTCTCGCTACTGAAATTTACTTTTTGATACCCATTTATATACAAGAATGACATTTATCATACCCATTTTGATAATGATACTTTCAAATCTATATGCATTTATATACAAGCAAATTTCTGATTCCAATGCCCATATCTATACTTAGATGTTGAAAACCATACCCATATCTATAATTTAAGTCGAAAAACACACCCCATAAAATCGGCACACCCCTATATACCCGTATATAGGAAGTTAACCCCCCCCCCCCCCCGGGTGTAATTGTTAAGTAAAGTCGGACAGTCAATTTGCCATTTACGTCACGCCAACAGTTGGATTTGTTAAGAGGTAGCCAGACTTACATGTCAATGTCTGTTGGGAGAATGAACATTGGTTTTCCTTTTTTATGTTGGTAAATTTTCGGCGAAATTGAAGTGGTGTCCCTATGCTCTTTGATATGCAAATGTGCATAATTATTTTGATATTTGTGTAATAACCATTCATTAAAGCCCCTGGACTAAGTGTAGCATTTACTGAATGAAACCTGCGAAAAACACAATGTGATGCCAGATGTGATATAGCACTATTAAATTTGATTCAATTTGTAAATGTCATTTTTAAACAATCCATTAAAGGGGCCGTCGACCAGATTTACGAAAAAAGAAAAGTTCTAAAATACCGTATTTTTTTTACAATAATTAGTTTATATTGATTAAAAATTATTTTTTTCGTGAAATCTGGTTGACGGCCCCATGTTATGGAATATAACTTCTAAAGTGTTCTCAAATGGAATCGACTTCTGCAATTTGACAGAAAAACATCGAGACAATTGTAATTTATTTATGTTTTCTGTCTTGAATAATTTGAATTAAACATACAAGATTGCCGCTCTCTTCTCTAAACGTCAACGAGATTTAAAAGTTATATTAAGAAATCGTTGTTAAATGAACTGTTCGATCGTTACACTGCATACTACGATACAACAAATCGTCTGCGAGTCAGTAGCCGATATATTACTGCCCTTTATTCGCGGAGCAGTGATTATATCCGTGATCGGTCTGATAGCGGCCACTTAGTTATACAAGCAAGGAAGCAAAAACTGACTGGTAATCGTAAACGATTGTGGTGATTGTCGTTTCATAAAGTAAGTCACGCTCCGATAGGGGGGGGGTGTAAGAAAGTGTGACAGTTTGTCACATGGGGGAGGTGGTGGTCAGGCCACGTGTGACGTTACACGTACATTATTATTTAATTTTATTTAATATTTATTTATTTTTTAGTATAATTTAACAGCTTAAAACATATTTTTAGTGATTTTGTGAAACATTCAACTTAGTTATTTTGAACAAAATAGCGTAAATAAGTATCTCCTGAATGTGTTGTTCACGATTCCTCTTACTAGGAGCGCTTGTAAGCTGTTGTTCACGATTCCTCTTACTAGGAGCGCTAGTATGCTGTTGTTCACGATTCCTCTTACTAGGAGCGCTAGTATGCTGTTGTTCACGATTCCTCTTACTAGGAGCGCTAGTAAGCTGTTGCGAAGCCTTGTTTTATGTATAGCCTAGCTTTCGTCATACGGGAAATTTTATTATTTCTATGCTGTCCGCTGCATAAATATGTATCCCGTGTAAAAAAAATGCATAATCAGAAGATTATCTTTTACTTGACTTTGTCAATTGTAAATAAAAAAGCATCAGATAAATGATGTGTATTACATAATTGTCAAGTCAATTTCAATCTATACTAAGTTACTGCTCAAATTTATAACTGTGCCAACTGTTGACAATTAATTTTTCTACTATTAAGGTAGCGCACCTCTAATAAGCACATATCCAAATATATTCTAATTAATTATTTTCTTAATCAGCATCATTTCACTGAACTACATGCAAATTTGTAGGTAGGCTTTCCATGCTTTTTAAAAAAATATACCGATTTTTTCAAAACCACCCCCACGCTCGGCTTTTGTCCAGTTTATTTTCACCCCTGGGGTATATAAAAGTTCCATAATTCATTCAAATTTCCAAATATGGGCATGCAGTTGGTGTGTACAGATGCTGTAAAGGTGTTTAAAGTTTAAACAAGATGAAATAAGTATTCTTTTACAGACATTTATTTTTTACAATTTTTTATCTATGGAAGAGCGCCATGAAATGTAAGTGATTTCAACCAAGTAAAAATTGGGTCGGTTAAAAACAAAGTGTCATAAAATTCAAAATAGTATCATTTAAGTCATATTTTAAACTTAGTTTTTATGGAAACACTATATACAGCAAAAATACCAAGAAATAGACAGATTTACCGTTTACTTTTTGAAATAAAAATAAAAATGCAACATGCATGGTTCGTATTTTCAACAGTAAATCACCCAATTTCGCCATAACGTTGTTTTAATTTTAATAATTGAAGAATGTGCATAAAAATTGCAACATATTTAACAATAAATATAGCTTATATGCCATATTAAATCAAATTACGTTAGAAAATAAATAAAACGCGTCGCAAAAAAGTATACGTCGTCGGCAGGATTCGAACCTGCGCGGGAATATCCCAAAATATTTCTAGTTTATCGCCTTAACCACTAGGCTACGGCACCTAATAGTAGGCTCTTCAACCTTCGAAGAAATCGCGGGAAATCATTAGAGGTGCGCTACCTTAAAGTCATTTTAACATTGTGCTTCTAAGTTCTTTTAAGTAAAATTTTATTTTTCAATACAGCTTAATATAGTGGATCGAGTGTGTTTTAGCTTAAATTTTAATTAAGTGTTCATTAAAAAATGTTTCGAAAGTGTGACATATTTGAGGGGGTGGGGATCCGAGATGTGTTACAGTTTGTGACAGAGGGAGGGGGTTAAAAAAAGGTAAAAAAAAAGCGTGCCCCCTATTCAGAAGAAAACCGGGTACTCTCAAAACAGCACAAAGCACCCGAAAAATATGCTGAAAAGGATTTCCAGAGTATGACCGGGTGCCTTTTTTTCGTACCCAGGGTGCGTTGTGGTATACCGCACTTGAGAAAACCAAGACTGAGTATTGTCGGCTCATGAAATACTTCAAGTATCCGGGGCACGGACTCAATATACGCACCGTGTCCGGGGGTACGGAAAATCTACTAAAAATTTCAACAAGTATGGTCTGGCACCTTTAAGCATATATTCCGTACCAGGAGTTAATCGTAGTATATTTAATAGTACCCAGACCGACACTTATGGAGACTTATATATAATGTCGGTTTGAATTTGATGCCACGAAGTTATGCTCAGAACATGTCAACTACGAGAAGATTAAATTTTACCGGTATCGGGTCCGTTCGCCCTAGTTACACATTCGCCCTGGGTCCGTTCGCCCTATACTATCAGTTGCATATTGGCGTATAAACAGTTGATTTTTCACACATGTAAGCAAGTGTGTACCGTTATTAATTAATATAATAAGCAATTAGTGAAAATTACTGGCCTTTGTTACAAACATGCGACGTTTGTGGAACTGGTTAGTTAAAAAAAAATTGCCGAGTGTATATAATACATACATCTACAATAAAATATAATTATTTTGTTGTTTAGTTCGCGAAAACAGTTAATTTACCGAAAACATTTAGATTTCCCACCTTTATTTCGTGATAGTTGCGTTATACGTATGTTAATTTCAGTACGTATTTAAATACCTTTACATCGTGATATATTTGCGTTAAACAACGATTTAATTAATTTAATGCTAATTTCAGTACGTGTTTAAATGAAACTAAGTATTAAATATTTCTTGCATGCATTTTCATGACCAGATTTAAGTTATAAAACCTGGCAAGTTTATTATTTATTCCCCTTAGGGCAACGGCCCATTACATTTGCGTTATTGAGTTAAAAACCATATATGCCGGTATATAACAATGGTTTCACACCTATGACAAATACTTTACACTCCAAAAAACGTAATGCACGCCTATTGTTATACAAACAATTGAAGGTGTTAGACGACGACTGACGAACAAACAAAGAATTCATAGGTTGCGTATTTTTTTTATTTAATAGTTACTTTCTGTACAAGAATAAATCATGTGAAATTATTTCTAATAAAATGCAAATATCTATATAAAATTAAGAAATACGTTAATCAAATATTGCCGACTTTGGAAACTTATATATTAAAGCGATCAATTATGACACCCATTTAATTTGCTATGCTCTTTTTGGTATCTGTTTTCGGTAGTATTTATTTGTTTCATAGTTTGAATAAGGGTTCTTGAATTAATAGACTTCTATAAAAAATAATAAAATATAATTGGTTATATATTGTCGATATCTATTTGTTACTTACAAATTGAATACATACTGTTTTTGTATATTCATATTATCATCATTAAATCTCAATAAAAGCATCATCAATATTCAATTAATATAAATGATCAACTTGCAATAATTCCCGCGTGCATTGCGCCGTGTGAAGTAGCACATGGCCTTTATTGATCGTTGTCGATTCTCGTTACATAAACTGTTCCAATTATTTGAACAATTTGAATTTCCAGTATCCCAAAAAGTTTAACTATTCGACATATTAGTTGGACCTATACTACATTACTGCGCTGAAATATGGGGCTCAAACCAGGGCACTGACGTTGAATCTATACATACCAAATTTCTAAGATATATTTTAGGAGTAAAAAATCGACTACTACAGCAGCGCTCTACAGAGAGTTGGGAAGAGTGCCATTATCAGTCCACCGTAAATATATAATGATAAAATATTTAAAAAAAATATAACTTTGCCAGAAAGCAGTCCTGTAAAAAAGATATATATTCAATGCATTACATGTATTTGACAATTCTGTCAATTCATTTTTCATTGCATGTGAGCGGATGAATCACGCAGAGACTGGGTCATATGTTATACACGTGTCACTCATAAATCCATAACTACCATAAACCTGCAAATTATACCCCGGGGTTGACAGCCGCCGGAAAACAAAAGAAACAGATATTCAATAGTAATTGTATTCGTAAAAGTTAGTTTTCTGTATCTTCAATTGAGTTTTATGTGGCTCAATTACCGGTAGCATCTTTCGAAGTTACCAGATGCCGAAGTGACTAGATACCGTGAATTATCACAGTATATAAAATGGAGCTCAACCATCTGATTCTATTACTCGGTCAGATTTTACCAGAGTATTAGTGTTCTGTAACCATGATGACGGGTTTATTATTTGACCTATCTTTGTCAGATTTACCAACGTATAGATGACAACCCGTCAAATACAGGAAGCTAAACACCTGAGTAATAAAAAAAACAATCCAATTTTCGTCACGTTATGACCATTTAAGAATTTGTTTCGTTGCATAATATTTTCGCAACATTGCTTTTCGAGACAAAATTACTAATTGTCTATAAATAATAACTTTTAAACGATTGAATTTCAAAGTGAACAAACTAGGTCACTTACCTGTAATCCAGGTGTGTTGATTTGAAAAAAGGCAAAATGAATGGAACGAAATTAATGCAGCTGATCAAGGTTGCCTTGTTCGGATCATCAACCTTGTTGTGTGTGTTGGCCATGTTTTTGCCCTACTGGTTTACTTTCACATTGAAGGTAATGTTAAGGTTTTGTATATTGCCCTTAAATGGCATACACAAAAATATGAGTTGTTATTTATATGGTGTCCCTTAATTTCATAGTATCGGCCATCCTCATAGTATCGGCCATCCTCATAGTATCGTTCATTTAATGAAAAACCTTCAAGTTCAAGAAGTGCTGGAAAGTTAAATGTTTTTTTCAATTTTAGAAGTTGTAATTTATTTGATGTCATCGATGACTATTACAACGATTATTCTCATGATTTCTGTTGTTCATTGGAAAGTAGGTCATGTTTATTCCAGGGTGATGCTATGAATTTTAGCTCGACTATTATATATGAAATATATATAGTGGAGCTATCCTACTGAACCGGTTGTCGGCGTGAGCGTGCAAATGTTAAAGTTTTTGTACCACTCCAAATATTATGTCCCTTAACATATTGCTTTAATATTTTGCATACTTATTTGCCAACATGACCCCAACCTATAAACAAGTGCAGACAACTGTATCAAGCATTTTGTAAGAATTATGGCCCTTTTTTTACTTAGAATATGCATATTTGATAAATCTATGATAAAGTTTGCGTACCACCTCAAATATTTTCAATGTCCCTTGACATATTGCTTTCATATTTTGCAATCTTCTTTACCAACATGACCCCAATCAATAAACAAGAGCAGACAATTGTATCAAGCATTTAGTAAGAATTATGGCCCTTTTCCATTTAGAATATGCATATTATTGATAAATAATAAAAAAAAATATTTTTCCTTTGTTTATTTTTGAAAGATCGTCAAATAAATGACCACACCCCACATTATACCCCCCCCTCTCAACCCCCCCCCCCAACCAACCCAAAAAGAATATTGTTTTCTTTGAAACATGGTTAAAAAAAACATACAAATATTTATTTACTTTGTTTTTGAAGGACCGTCCAAACTTTCCACCCAAGGTATTGCTATCAAACTTGAAATAAAATCTTATTAGTTTGTTTTATGTCTTTAAAAATGTTCAATAGATTGTGGAAAATATACCTGAACTATTACCTTGACCTTATTGAATAATGTGAACAATTTCCCCATGATGGCTTATGTTATAGACAATCCCAGAAATTGATAACTCCCGGATTTCCCCCCTTAAATACTCGTGCGCGCTTCCAAAACGGTACTGAAGAAAAAACAGGGTCTATGTTTGTATAAGTGTTTTTTTTAATATCAGTTATTATGTAACCAGTAGAAATAGGGTTAATCTGCATTCATCTAGAGCAATAAAACTCAGCATGAACAGGGACCTGCTATGTGTATAGGTCCCTGGCACGAATAAGGTCTTGATTGTCATTTGACATGTTATTTAAAGGTGACACGTGATATATTATCTTAATTACGGTGTATACACAGGTGCAGAAATGTGGTGTCACGTGCATACCCACAAACGCTTTTAATCCACACTTTGGACATCTCCCATTGAGCGGATTCGTTCGCTCCTTTATCACTGATGTTTTTTTTTCAAGACCTTTATCTTGCTGAAATTAATCATCTGTATTAAACAAAGAAAAAATCACTCTTTTTTTTCGTGTTTTTATTTTTTAATCGTAAATTTAGACTTTATTACGAAAATTAAATAAAGACATAAGTTTAAGGAATCTAGGAACTATTCAAGTTTATTAAAGGCTCCATATGTTTCATTTTAAACATGTTTATCATGAATTTGGATGTTATTAAGAAAATTTAATAAATAATGAAATCAGTTTAGAAAATATTTATAACAGTCCAAAAAAGTTGATTTCAGACTATCTACACATGTTAAACATTATTTAAATAATAATATAAGAAAGTTATAGGCAAAAGCTCATATTTCCTTTTCAATAAAAAATTATGCCAGGTCCTGACATCTTACACAGTTTTGCAAATGAATAGCTCCAGTACTTGTTCATTTAGAATCACAAAATTCATATCCGGCTAGTGATTTTTGTATTAGCTTGAGAGAAATTTTTAAATAAAAAAAATTGCTAAAAATCACTTTAGTTTTAGACTCAACTATACATGCTTATAATTTAAAAAAGTTTGCCTCTACTTGAAATCTTACAGAGGTTCGTTAATAAATATTTCCGGACCAATTTTAAATCACAAACTTCATGCCGGCTATAGATTTTTATATAACCTTTAAAATGACACTTACAAGGGAAATATTAATAACAAAATGAAACATGTTAAGACAAACAAAGATATGTACTATTGAAATAAATAAAAAGTCGGCCTCGGTCTTTAATCTTACAAAGTTTCTTATTGAGTATCTCCGGAACTATAGAAGTACGGCATTTAATAAGAAATAATACAGGCTTAAACAAAGGCAGATATCTACTTTTCAATAAAATTGTCTACCTCGACCTGAAATCTTTCAAAGTTTCGCTTATTAATATCTCCGGCACTATTTTCTCCTAAAGGGGCCTTTTCACAGATTTTGGCATGTTTTGAAGTTTGTCATTAAATGCTTTATATTGACAAATGTAAACATGAAATTTTAAAAGCTCCAGCAAATCATCAAAAATAAAAATCATTAAAAAAATGAAGAGAAGCGGCATCAATTTTGCTTCAAAAGCGTATTAACTGCACGTTAAAAATATAATTAGCATGGATACTAAACATATCAACAAAAAGCCATATGAAACAACTTTTAGACAGGTTGGTGAAATTAGGGCGGGTATGAACGATTTTAATATGTGTTAAATTGTAATATATTGATAAAAATATGTTAAAATGACACAAAATAGGCAAGAAAAAATATACTTTGAAGATGAATTTCATAAAACGCAGCAAAGACAAATTAGCGCCCCGAGCCAATTGTGACGAAGATATTTTGTTCATATTTTCCTGCAATAACCGAAGCAGTTGTCATTTTATTGGGATCGGAGTTAGAGTTTGTGTGTTGTATGAATGTATATCGTTGCAGGAAATTAAAATGATATTTTCCTACAATAAAACCAAAGCATTTGTCATTTTATTGGGATCGGAGTTAGTGTTTGTGTGTCGTATGAATATATATCGTTGCAGGAAATAAAAATGATCCATAAAACTAAATTTATATTCACATCGTACATGCATTATGCTGGCGAATTCGACTGTACAGACATTTTCGATTTCAGAATTACATATCTGGCTTATTTCGCATTTTTTTTACATATGTTTTTCTTAACTTTTATTTTAATTTATATTGCAATATATGTATAATCAGTTTTTTACACATTTTATATGAATTCATAAATATTTGACAAAATCGTGCATACCCGCTTTAAGTAACAAGCAATACAAAAGACCCATAATTCACACAACAAGAACAATTTCACAAAATTAATGTTCTCAATTTCAGTGTTTTTTTCAAGCTATTTTTCCAGAATTTGCGTGGTACCAATACTTTTCCAAAACGGGAAAATAAGCTAGGCTTCCCCAATGTGCTTGTTTTTATGTAACATAACTGAAACAGTTTTTTTGCTTTCTTCAGCAAGGGCCTTATAAAGGCCTCTTCCCCAAGAGAAATGCCCCTGCCTCAAAGAGAATTTCTTTAAATTGATGCAATTTCCCTCCAAATTTCAAGCTTACTTTGAATTTTTTTCCCTTATCTCAGTTTTGTTGTTTTCATGCCCCAAGTAGGGTAGCATATAGCATTTGAATTGTCCATCAGTCCTTCTGTCAGTCTGTGCGTCCGTCCGAAAACTTTAACATTGGCCATAACTTTTGCAATATTGAAGATAGCAACTTGATATTTGGCATGCATGTGTATCTCATGAAGATGCACATTTTGAGTGGTAAAAGATCAAGGTCATCCTTCAAGGTCAAAAGTCAAAATATACAATCCAAGGGCAGTAATAAGCTTTAAAAAGGAGATCATTTCTAAACCTGCCAAATAATATATTGAAATTTTATTTTAAAGCGGCGCAATAGGAGGCATTGTGTTTCTGACAGACACTTCTCTTGTTTTCCCCAAAATTGAAGGCAAGGACCTTCTCCAAATCAAGAAAAAAAGCCCTGTGTTAACCATGCCAAAATTATTGAATATATGCACAGTGCAAAAAATACTGGCTAACCAGCATAGGAAAACAGTTAACAATTTACCCACTCTTCTTTTTACTTGCAAAATAAAATATATGGCTCCTTTTCCAGATCTCTCGTGATGTTGGTATAGGCAAGGAGGAACGCAGTGCCACAGTGAATGTGGGCCTGTTCTTTATTGACAACGGGAAATTCATGATGTCCATGGTCAGTCATATGGACAAGGCAAACAACATGCAGGCCATTCCAGGTACATTTTCCAAGGATTTCAGTTGATTTTGAAAACCAGGATTCAAATGATCTAATGCTTGAAAGTTTTGGGGGTCAAATGAAATGTTCAGGGGTCAAAATACTGAGGCAGCTATTTTGTTTGTGCACACTTATATATTATATAGTTACATGCTCAGCAAATGTTTCTTAGTTTAAATATTTATGCCCCCGGTAGGGTAGCATATAGCAGTTGAATGTCCGTCAGTCCCTCCGTCCGTCTGTCTGTCTGTCCATCCCAAAACGTTAACATTGGCCATAACTTTTAAGTGGTGAAAGGTCAAGGTCATCCTTCAAGGTCAAAGGTAAAAACAAATCCAAAGGAAGTAACTTTCAAGGGAGATAATTTATATTTATCATTTGGCAGGTACAGATCATTTTCACAAGAGAAGTAATATTTTTTAAAGAGATATAATAAAAAAAATCAAAGCGGCGCAGTAGAGGGCATTGTAATTCTGACAAACACATCTCTTGTTGTTGAATACGATTTGATTAAACACAAGTTGTATAATATATTAAATATGTTGTTGATTGAGCTTTTGTGTAACATTTGCATCAAAATGATGCAATGCAGATACTTAGAAAGAGTCAAAAGTAAGTAAATTGCTTGTATCAAAAAACAGGATTATGCTAAAATTGAACTCCCTGATTGTTGTTGATATTCTATAGCTCACAACATTAATTGACAGTTAATAATGTGGAAGGTAAGTTCAATTTTCAGATTTTTAATTGAAATGTAGTGCAGAACATTTTGAGAGTGAGGAATCTTAAGAACGGTCTTTAACAATTTGCTGGGGTTCATAAAGTTGAACTGTTCTGGTGATATAGAAACTATCATGTATATCAGAATGTTGAACTTAGTTGGCTGATTAGAGATTGACTCTATGATTTTGTATTAACTTAAAAGAAGGCAGAATGATATAGATGTTAACAAGTGCCCCCCTACCCTCATAGGCTGTTAACGTGATGGTGATATTACCTTCTCACAAACTGCTATTTAAAAAGTTCTTCATATTTTTTCATGAAACTTAAAACATTGACATATGGCAATATGGAGATTATGCACGTCATTTCATTTTGTTCCTATGTCAAGAATTCTAGTTGCTATGTCAACAAATAGACTAGAAATATGAACAAATAGACTAAAATATTGCTGAAAATAGTGGATCCTGCGATAACTTTAAAAGTTCTTCATATTTCTTTATGAAACTTGAAACATGGATAGATGGCAATATGGAGATTATGCACTTCATTTCATTTTGTTCTAACGTCAAAAATTCTGGTTGCTATGGTAACAAATAGACTTGGAACATGGCTGAAAATAGGGGACTTATATTGCTTGGCAATAGTCTGGTTAAGTAAATTAGAGCCGGATCTCTGTAATGGTCACTCGCCTTAACTCTTTCAGTGCTGGAACAGAATTTTGAAGACCTTTGCAAACAGTTTTGATCCAGATGAACGTGGCGTCTCATCAGGATCCAAACTGTTTGTTATTCTGATAGTATGCTTTGAAAAAAAAAAGAAGAAAATGCTAATTTTAGAAATTCAGCAGATGACATTTTAGCAGACGACAAATTTCCCAGCATGCAAAGGGTTAAATAAGCTGATTCAAACAAAAATTTCTCCTGAAATGTGCTTTGAGTTGCATGTCTTTTTTAAGTAATTTGATATATAGATAATAATTAAACTTTAATTTTAACCATGTAAAGCAAGTAGATCCTGAAGTATACCAGTAAAAAAAAATCAAGACTGTTTATTTCAGACTGCATCTGTATTTTTAGACAGTAGCTGTTATGAAACGTGTACAGGTAAGATTTATTTCCATTGCAGGCATCTGGAAGATGTCCATGTTGTTCTTTGGCCTTGGTACATCAGGCATCTTTGTGTGCACCATTGCTGCCCTGATCTACTTCTGCAGGAAGTACAACTCTGCCACAGGGGAAATGTGCCTTGCTGCCTTCATGATACCCACTGGTAAACATAAAAATAACAATCATGTTTCTTGTTGCCTTTATGATACCCAATGGTAAACATAGACAATCATGTTTCTCGTTGCCTTCATGATACTCAGTGGTAAACATTTACAATCATGTTTCTCGTTGCCTTCATGATACCCAATGGTAAACATATACAATCATGTTTCTTGTTGCCTTCATGATACCCAATTGTAAACATATATAATCATGTTTCTTGTTGCCTTCATGATACCCAATGGTAAACATGTACAATCATGTTTCTTGTTGCCTTCATGATACCCAATGGTAAACATATACAATCATGTTTCTCGTTGCCTTCATGATACCCAATGGTAAACATATACAATCATGTTTCTTGTTGCCTTCATGATACCCAGTGGTAAAATATACAATCATTTTTCTCGTTGCCGTCATGAAACCCAATGGTAAACATATACAATCATGTTTCTTGTTGCCTTCATGATACCCAATAGTAAACATATGCAATCATTTTTCTTGTTGCCTTCATGATACCCAATGGTAAACATATACAATCATGTTTCTTGTTGCCTTCATGATACCTAATGGTAAACATATGCAATCATGTTTCTGTTTTTATGCCCCCGGATCAAATGATCGGGGGTATATTGATTTTGGCCTGCCTGTCTGCCATTGTATGTTTGTGTCTGTCATTGTATTTGTGTGTCTGTCCCAAAACTTTTAACCTTGCCCCTAAAACTCTTGTGTCTATGTTCTTTAAAAATTACATGTGCATGCATCTCATTGAGATCTACTATTAAACATGGTTTGAGGTCACTAGGTCAGAGGTCATGGTCACTGTGACTTTTACATTAAAAAAATATACCATTTTCTCTTAAATATCTTCTGTTCAGCTTCAAAGCGCAGAAGGGGGCAGTGTGTTTCACAAAACAGCTTTTGTTTTTTTGCAATTTATTAAAAAGAAAAATGGAAACCTTCAATATTGAGTTATTGGCAGAAATTTGTGAAGAATACATCCTTCTTTTGTTATGTAATATATGTATATGCATTTTCTTACAGCTGTGTGTCAGGTGCTGGGATTAATTTTCGCATTCCTCACTAAGTCGCTGACAGAGTCATGGGAACAGTACAACATCCACAGCTTCTACATGCAAACAACTGACGCACCCGAATTCAACTACAACTTCGGGGTGTATGTGGCGGCAGTGGGCGCGGCAATTGGTGTGGTGGGTCTGGTCGTGGCTTGGCTCCAGGCTTGCCAACTGTGTCACCACGTGGAGAATGTACGCTATCAGATGCTGCACGCAGCCCTAACAGAGGAGGAGAAGGGGTACTACACTGGCAGCAAGGGCATGGGCATTGAGGAGAAACCAGGCTTCAGATACGATGGTCGCTATGGTGATGAGATGGAATAGAGGCAGCTGCATGAGATTTTAATGCAGTTAATTGTGCATACTATAAGCTTCCAAGGATGTTTTTTTCTACACACTTTGAATGGGGCCAAGGCCTTTAATTTTTTAAGAGGAAATTTATCTCTATAAAGTTTGTATATGGGCACATTTTATTTGTTTGAAAATTTTATTTGTTGTAGCAATTTTGCTGTGAGGGACACTTGCCCAGGCCCTGCATAACTAAGTCTTCAAGTCCAGATAGGTCAATATTGCAATTACATTGTGAATCTTACTGTCTTTAAAAAGGGGGAAGAGGATTAAACAATCCATGGGGTAACTCATTTTTGTATAAAGAATTAAGCTGGTGCGTGACTCATTTTTCACCTTAGTCAAGATGGTAAAATGCCCTTGGAGTTCTTGTATCAGATTATAAGATTACTGGAAGGATCTGGTCTTTTTTCTTATTTTCCACTTTGAATAATAAAGTGCTTTTGGCCATACATAAGCTTGACATAAGCAATTTTGTCTTAATAGGCTGAGATTTATTTGTTTGTAATATAATATGTGACTTGTGCATTAAGTATAAACATGAACACAAGACAACATGATATTTTACTTGCTTTACAAATTATAAATTTTATTGTCCATTTTATTTTTTAATCACTGACCCCTGTTCAAACAGTAGATCTTGTACATTTAGTTCTGGTTTTCACGTATTTTAAAACTTGAACCAATCCTCTGAACAAAATATTTAAATTAATGTTTAGACTACAAGTAAAAAGGTTCTGTTTGGGACATATTCTTGCTTATTAAAATTACACTACATTATTTTATAAGCGTGTAATTGCTGTCTTGTAATAATTTCGATTGTTCGTCTTACTGTACTTATTCAGAATTGAATTGTAAATAGTTAAAACAGAATTCACTTCCTATGTATTGTTTATACTTGTACCATAATATCATCACTGTCATAAAAATACTTAATGCAGATCTTAAAAAGATAAATACCAAGTGTTAGAAATTGGTTTCTTTACATATTTGTATGAGTAGTCTTGGTAATTAAGTCAAGGAATAGTCAAGGAGTGTGATCATAATATTATAATAAATGTCTTGACACAGATATGCATTATTTCTGATAATTTGTTCATTGTTCAATTGCAACTTGTTTAAATTGTGAAGGTTTGCTGTTTAAATAGTTATTTTTAGATTTTTTAGTCATCTTAATATCATGGGAAAAAAATTAATGTACACAATATTTTATTTGATATTATTTTCCTTATTCACTGTTGTATATAACTGGAACCAAAACACATTTCATTTTAAACGTTCAGTTCAGGTAATATCATGTACCTATTGCATTCGACATTTCTGCATGTATTTTTAGTGTATCAGCTTTTCATACTTTTAATAAAATGTTATAATCAATAAAAAGTCTTAAGTCGTTTATGCATGTGATTGTATTTGATGTCATAATTGAATCATTAATATTCGATAAATTCGGCGTATCTGTTTAACCCAGTTTTTCACCTTAAATGACCTTTTACATAACGCCAGCAGACCCGAATGAATACAATCCATTCATTCCATTGGCTGATTTGAGCATAATCCCCAGGAACATTGGCAACATCACAGCGTCTTTGTAGTATTCAGTGTAGGGAAATGCGGACTGCTCTGCATAATTATTTTGGTCCATTTACAATTATCCATAAAGAGGTAAATTTCATCCCCAAAACTTTCAGGGCGAGTGCTGGGTTAGTTAATCGTAAGGGGACGACGGAATGTACTATTTATAAACGCATTGTGTTGATAACAAAGTATTGCTTTCAGGATATCACATAGCACGAATTTAGGGATTAGAAGTTAATGAAAACCTATCGATAAATTCCATTTGCCTTGCATTTTGAGACAAAACAACCGAACTAGTAGTACATTGTCCGAGATAGAAGGGAAATCATTTAATTATCTAGCCACACACGTGTGATGTACGCGGTCGGGTCGGTCTGTCTGAAAATCTTTTCTGCAAGGAAGAATAGGCTACCGCGTCATGCGAAAATTGGACTTATGCAATATGCTGCCAACGTAGCTCGAGTCCAGCTTGCACTCTTCGCAGTCTTGTCAGGATATGTATACTTAGGAGGATATTCAGGAGATACCAAGAAACATTGAGTGCTTTTTTATAGCTAAAAGCGTACTCCATGAACAGACTGCTCAAGTGCGCAGGCTGAGCTTGAGCTATGCTGGCCGCATATGTAAGATGACAAATTTTCGCATGGCGCGGATGAAACAGTATTATTTGAATCAGTGGACAAACAAATTTGTCTAAATCAAATATAAACTGATTCGATAATGAAGAAATTAATTAATAATATAAAGCCATGTGAGGACACATATGTTGTGATCACACGCATAAAAATGTATCTACTAACTCGTATTAATCATTTAATGTACGCGCACTTCGTGGATATGCGACTTTAAGTAAAACATGAACACCACAATACTGAAACCTTTGTTTTTAACTTAATAACTTAGACAATTTAATCTTTTCATGTTCATTTCAAAGTCAGGATATACGCCGATAAAGATATTTCTTGTTAGACCTGCGCACAGATTTTTATGCCACACAGAGAGAGCGGCAATAACCATCACGCTGTGTAGGCATGACCATGTATTTTGGGAATTAAAAACTAAGGACCTTTGTTGGTATGCCCATTGTCTAAATTAAATTCGGAATGCTTTTGTTATTTAATAAATTTGTCATGGTGATTACTCAAAAATGAAAATTTATCTTCAGTTAGGATCTCGGTCATTAGTATTACTTCATTTCTTGATGTACAGTTTTGTCTTTTTTCTTTTTTTTTTTTTAAATATTTTCATTTCTAATGTGTGAACACGTCACTTTAATTGATTACTTAAAAAATTAGTCTTACGTTTATTCCCTTTTGAAGTTAAAATTTCTATTAAATGTAAGAATTTCTGTTAAATAATGCTACATATGCATAAAGATTAATTCATCATTTGTAAATGTGACAAGCTCTTGATACATGCACTCTTTGCCTTCACAATTGAACTTTAGCACAGAGATACACCTGAACCATTATCTGTTGGACCTGCAAATTTTGACACTCACATGAATTACATGTATAGACAAATCAAACTTTTGATAATTAATATCATAGCATATCCATTTGATTTCATTACAAGATCACAAAATGGGGTAGTGTATTCAGTATTCAGATAGCTAAAATTTGATTTGCATGAGAGACAAGACGGACTTTGGTCGAAGCAGTTGACTTGTAACTTAGAATAGAATATTGAAAACTAAGTATCTTAAAAGAATGGCAGTCGCTTTAGTGTCTTTGGAGACCAAGGATTTTGATACATTTGTAGAATATTTTTGCATAACTTGTAAGAATAAAAACACTAAGACTGAGGCAAAAGCTTATTGTAAAAAGTGTGACTCTTGCTTTTGTGACCAATGCGTAAATCTGCATAGTCAGTTGTTTCAACACCATATCACTAATGGGCCTAAAGAAATGGAGAAGTGGCCAGTTGCCATGGCTACACAGGAATTTCTGGAGATCTGTGAAGTTCATAAAGAAGAGACACTGAAACTGTTTTGTGAGGACCACAGCCAAGTGTGCTGCAACACTTGCATTCTGCTGAGTCATCGGTATGTTGGAAGTTACCTTTTTGTATTCTATTGTGTTATTTGTTATGATTAACCTGGGTTAATTGTTAAATACACAAACACATTCGAAGTGCTTAAACCATATAAATCTTGTTGATAAAATAATAAGATATTTTTCATGTAAAACAATATTAATTTGAATCAAGTAATATGTTTGTAGCATTAAATATAATTTAACTTTAATTTAGCTATCAAATATATCATATTACACATAATCTTACTATTGATTTAATATAATTTGCAGTGGTATATAAATGCTCTGCAAATGAAGGGAAATAATATATTGATTTTTGAACTTCTGCATTTCAGACAGTGTTCAAAGGTTACCTTGATTGCTGACACCACTCTGTCTGCAACAGACCATCAGCAGCTGTCAGCCAATATTAACACCATTCTGGATCAACTTATGAAGCTGCAAACAAACTGGGAGAGCAACATGAAGTCACTGCAAGTGTCATATGAAGAGAGGCTTAAAGAGGTGAGAAATTTGAGAGAGAGAATAAATGACACCTTAGATAAGCTGGAGAAGACCACACTGAAGGAACTGGACGAAGTGAAAGCCAGCTGGAATGCCTCCTTCAATTTTGATGTTGATGCATGCTCAAGACTTCGTACTAAGCTGACATGTCTCAATGATGCATTACAGGAAACTGGCAAAAAGAATGCAGAGCTGGCATTCATAGCTTATCAAAAGAGTACAGAGCTGTTTAAACAAGTAGAAAAATACCTGAACAACAATTTTGTACAAACAGAAGTTTCCTTAAAATTGATTTCTTACAATGACATTGAAGCGTATTTATCCAACCTTTTCGTTCTTGGTCAAACCATAAATGTTCAGAAAGAACCGAATATACAGGAAAGTCCAGACGAGGCAATCTCAGTTGCAATGACTTCTTTAGCTAGTGTGAAAATACCGAGCGATCATACCAACTGTGATATAAGGGGCATTTGTAGTCTTTCCAATGGTCAGATACTTGTTACAGACAATCAAAACAAGAGACTGAAGCTGTTGGATCTGCTGTACAAGGTGGTCAGTGATTGTGATATGTCTGGCACTCCATGGAACATATGTTTGATCACCCCCTGTCATGTAGCAGTTACTGTGGACAGTTGTATACAGTTTTTCTCAGTGAACAGTGGACAGCTGGTGAAGGGTAGGAGGTTACAGCTACCACATCCCTGTAGAGGAGTTTCCCATCACCAGGAGGACCTGTATGTAACCTCCCGTACTGCTCTGTACAAGTACACTCTCACTGGCACACTGGTGAACATGATGTATGAGGATACATCTGGTGTTGATGCAGGTAATTGTCATGAACTTATATTAAAAAAAAATAATTACAGGGAGTTTTCTGCTATGTTAAAAAGGCCGTAAAACGGACCCAATACCAAAGCAAACAGACCCGATTCCAAACCAATTATAAAAATATTCTTAATTAAAAAAATAATTTTTTTTTCTTTTTTTTTTTAAGAAATGTCTTAATATGATTATTAGACAACAAAATATATAACCATAATTGATATGATTTTTATCCAAAATGGCCAGGAAAAGACCTGTTGTGTCAATATCTGTTGATAATAACTCAAAATTTGGTCCTTTTTGTCGATAACAAATTCCCAATTTTGCCACTTTTATCAATTAAAAAATATCAATTTGACCAGACTCCTTTTCCCAAAAGGCTCGAAACCCCACTGAATTATCAAAATAGCTTTGCTAAAAAAAAGAATGTTACAAGAATGTTCTGTACATGTATATATATTATTAATTATTCTTAAGTTTTTATTAATTTAACTCTATGACCATGTACGCTAAATATTATAGATTTTGATTTTTTAATTTTAATGTGTTTGCATGTGTATTGTTGTTTGAGGTTGGGGTGGAACAGTTTTAGTATTAGATTTTTTTTCTATATTGCTGAACATTAATCTATACAGTCTATTTGATATTTTTGTAACATCCATGCAGTCTGGAATTGTGAAGTGAGTCCCAGTGGTGACAGGATCTATGTTACAAACTATAACCGTAGCATGCTCCTCACCCTAGCCAGGGATGGGACTGTTATCTCCAACTTCACTGACACAGAACTTAAAAACCCACGGGGAGTTCACTTGACGCCTGCAGGACAGGTGCTTGTTTGTGGTCAATCATCAAACACTGTCATACAGGTGGATAGAGAGGGCAAAAAGAAGATTGCTACACTGGCTACACAGAAGGATGGACTTCAATCCCCTCATACAGTTTTCTATAACCGAAAATCTGGCTCTGTCATTATTGGACAATACAATGATGAGAATATCCGTGTGTTTAATATTAAATGAAATAGATTTATTGGAAAAAATCCTATTATTGTTACCATTTGAATAAAAAATAAATGTTTAGCCTTCTGAAATTCATCAGTTTTAGAAGATGTAAAATGTTGTGCTTTGATTTTATGTTTTGATTTGTGGATTGTACAGTAAAATCTTCAAATAACAAGCTGAGATGATTTGGCATGCACTGCTAAACACTTCATTGTTTATTACATTGTGACTTTAATTGATTATTTTAATAAACACTGACTAAATTGCGTTAATTTGCGTAGAAGCATTCTTCTTATAATTTCTTGAAGTACCTTCCTCACTATGTAAATGTTAATAAAGAATGTTATGCTGTTTACCACTTTGTTGCAACAAGAGAACAACATTGTGTGACGTTACATTGTTTTTATGCCCCCGGATCGAACGATCGGGGTTATTTTTTTTTGGCCTGTCTGTCTGCCTGTCTGTCATTGTATGTGTGTGTTTGTCTGTCCTTAAACCTTAACCTTGGTCATAACGTTTGCAATATTGAAGATAGCAACTTGATAGTTGACATGCATGTGTATCTCCTGGAGCTGCACATTTTGCGTGGTGAAAGGTCAAGGTCATCCTTTAAGGTCAAAGGTCATTTTTTCTAAAATAGCTGCCATTCGGCTTCAAAGCGCAGTAGGGGGCATTGTGTTTTACAAACACAGCTCTTGTTCTTTAAAATACTGTGTCAGAGTGTGCTGTGAATTCTTAGTGTTCAGTGTTGTGTTGCTTTTTTTCCATTTAAGTTTTTTCAATTACCGATATCAATATGTCAATACATTTGAGTCTGTGATGTGATGCTTTGGTCCTATGATTCCCATGCCGGTCCTGCAAGTTTTTTAAGTCAACAGGACCTAATGTCCTGTGAACTATAAATACTTTTGGGAATGTCTGTTCACTTGCAGTTAATGCGCTTTTGGAAAATAATTGATTGGACTTTTCTTCCTTACTTTTGGGATTGTTTAGGACGGTTATTGAGAATGTGTTAATTTTTCCTTAATATGTCATCAAATTCTGTAACTAAAACAAATTGTGTCGTGAACATTATCTGCTAACAGCGATTACAAGGGTCAGCCAAGAGGGCGACTCGGGCGACAATTTCGCCGAAAGTCCGCAATTGTTGCTTTATTTTTGTTACAAGCTTACAGCTTTAACTCTCTAGAAACTTGCCCCAACTTGGCATTCACACCAAAGGCCTCTGATATTGACCGACACCATCGACAGGTGTGGATAAAAGCTTGCAGATTTTTAAAGCATAGGTTTTAATGATGTCATTCCGTAACTGTGTTGTAATTATTAAAGACTTGTTTATCTAACTGGCTTCATTGTTGTTTCAACTGGAAATATGAGGTAAGGTAGTTAAATTGTTTTTTTTATTTTTTTAATTATTAATTTATTTTATCAAATTCCCCCCACCCCAAAATGTTTTTGTGTGGGTCGGGTGGGTTGTGGTTGTAAACATTATAAGCACTTTCATGCACACTTGAATGCTTTAAGTAAGTTGTCTTTTTAGTTGTTTTTTACTTGATTGTTAATTCAATAAACAATTAAAATAAATGAAAGAGCAGGATTCTTAATTTACATTTTGTATTCAGTTATTTCTAATGGTAAAATAATGCAACTAATTACAAGATAGATATAATATAACCAAAAAACATGACTCCGCTTTAATTCTGCTCATTTCTTCTTAAATGCCAGTCAAGAGAGAAGTGACTTCTCCTAAAAATGTGACCCTAGCCCGACCTCTGAAATATTTTCCTTCTTTACGAAGTACCTATTAAGGTCTTATTTATTAAATTTTATATATTTAATTTATAATCATTTTAATCAATCAATCTTTGTATCACTAGTATACTGTTAAGTTTTTTTCTTTTTCTTACAAATTAAATAAAGTTATACAGCATTATTTATTTTTCCATTAAAACAAAAAAGCGTTGAAAATACTACTGTTAACTTGAAAAAGAACGTGTATTGCTTAACCCATGCTGGGTTCTTTTGTTTGAATGTGTGCAAGTGGCATTTATTTTGTTCACATTTGCAAATATTCCACAGCAATTTGTTTCCACATATTTAAAGTATCTGTAAAAGGCACTTTCCTAATAAGTAAACATTACAAAATTCCTGATAGGCATTAGAACAATTCCCAAAATGAAGGAAAGTGGCATCAATTTTGCTTCAAATGCATATTAGTTGCAAGTTAAAAATATAATTAGCATGGATACTGAACATTTCAGCAAAAAGCCATATGAAAGAACATTTAGACAGGTTTTAGCAATTAAGTAAAGCAATAAAAAAAGACCTATATTTAACAACCTGAACAATTTCAGGACGTGAATGTTCCCAATGTAAGGGTTTTCACGCTAATTTTCCCCAATCTTCATGGTACCTATACTTTTCCAAAATCGGAAAACAAGCTTTCTTAGGATGCTTGTGTTAATGTAACATAACTGAAACAGTTTTTGTTCTTTCTTTAGCAATGGCCTTGTAAAAGCCTCTTCCCCGAGAAAAAGGCCCCTTTCTCAATGAAAATTTCTTTAACATGATGGAATTTTTTCCCCAAATTTCAAGCTAACGTTGGGGCATTTTTTCCCTTTCCTCAGTTTTGTCCATGTTTTGTGTCCCAAAATCGAAGGCCAGGCCCTTTCTCCAAATCAAGATAAAATACCCTGTGTAAACCGTCCCAAAATTATTGCATATATGCACAGTGCAAAGAATACTCGTAAACTGGCATAGAAAACAAGTTAACAATTTACTTACTCTTCTTTTTACCGTAATTGCAAAATAAACAAGGGCTGTTTGTAAAACATGCATGCCCTCCATATGGGCTCTCAGTTGTAGTGACAGCCATTTTGTAAATATGTTTTTTGTCACTGTGACCTTGACCTTTGACCTAGTGACCTGAAAATCAATTGGGGTCATCTGCGAGTCATGATCAATGTACCTATGAAGTTTCATGATCCTAGCCATAAGCTTTCTTGAGTTATCATCAGGAAACCATTTTACTATTTCGGGTCACTGTGACCTTGACCTTTGATCTAGTGACCTGAAAATCAATAGGGGTCATGTGCCAGTCATGATCAATGTACCTATCAAGTTTCATGATCTTAGGCAAAAGCGTTCTTGAGTTATCATCCGGAAACCATTTTACTATTTCGGGTAACCGTGACCTTGACCTTTGACCTAGTGACCTGAAAATCAATAGGGGTCATCTGCTAGTCATGATCAATCTACCTATCAAGTTTCATGATCCTAGGCATAAGCGTTCTTGAATTATCATCCGGAAACCATTTTCCTATTTCGGGTCACCGTGACCTTGACCTTTGACCTAGTGACCTGAAAATCAATAGAGGTCATCTGTTAGTCATCATCAGTCTACCTATCAAGTTTCATGATCCTAGGCATAAGCGTTCTTGAGTTATCATCCAAAAACCATTTTACTATTTCGGGTCACCGTGACCTTGACCTTTGACCTAGTGACCTTAAAATCAATAGGGGTCATCTGCAAGTCATGATCAATGTACCTATGAAGTTTCATGATCCTAGGCCCAAGCGTTCTTGAGTTATCGTCTGACAACCACCTGGTGGACGGACCGACAGACCGACAGACAGACCGACAGACCGAACAGACGACAGACCGACATGAGCAAAGCAATATACCCCCTGGACATTAGATTTGAACGTTTAATTGGTACCAGCGGATTGGTTCCATGACGTGACGTCGATTTGTGACGTAACGTTAAAGACGTGACGTCGTTACTTAGTGATGTACTGGATTGACACAAGGATTGTACATATATTTTGGATCGTTAATAAATGCTCATACCAAAAGCGGGTATTTGGCGTTAATATTGTTCCCACTATCGGGGAAATAGTAAAGTACGGATTTCCCATTATCGGGGATAATTCTCAGTAAACAGCAAAATACGGAAATTCCCATTATCGGGGAAACTTCTTAACATTTGGTAGCAGAGCGTGGTTTCTAAATTGAGTGAGCGATGGATCCAGTTGAATATTTAAAGACAGAGATTTTGTTGAAGAGGGAGAAAATAAGACTGAAAACTAATTTTACCAGAGCAAGGAAAAATGTAGTGTCACATTTGGAGGGAAATGCATGTAGCGCGACAGTGAACGACGCTTGCAAGCAGTTGGATTTTGCGATGGACGAAGTTATTAAAAAGCTTGATAGTTTATCCAATATGTACATGGAAGAAAATGAACTTGAAAAAAGTAAAATAGTAATTGCGGAAATGGAAAAGATTGAACTTGAATATGAAAAAACAACGGAAGATGCCTGTGCCTATTTAAACGATCTACGAAGTGAAACAGCAAGTCAAGTAAGCAAAGCGTTTTCGTATGACCCGGTGAGTAAACTTTATTTTTCTAAAGACCGGCCGGTTTCACATAATACTGTGCGACAAAATGACAAATTTCCAAGTATGTGGCGTAATTGGACCGGGTTCGATGCGCAAAACGATTGTAGGCGTGAAGCACCTCATGCCTCTTACATCAAAGACGAATTTGAAAAAGGCAACGCTATGAGTTCAGGCATCGATCCTACATTAGGACAAGACCTTTGGAGGCAACTCAAACGTGTGGAAATTCCATTGTTCAATGGTGATAAGCGAGTTTACCAATCATGGAAAGCAGCATTCCTTGCTTGTTTTGACAGAGCGCCAGCCACAGCAGATTACAAACTTCTTCAGCTTAGACAGTACTTATCTGGCGAAGCGTTAAAAGTAATTGAAAATCTTGGGCACTCGGCGTTTGCATATCAAGCAGCAAAAGATCGACTTGAAAGGAAATATGGGGGCAGGCGTCGACAGATAGCAATTTACCTAGAAGAACTTGAACACTTCGAAAACGTCCGACTTGGCAACGCAAAAGACCTAGAACAATTTGCCGATCTATTAGACGTAGCAATTATTAATTTGCAGGAAGCGGATCAACGCCACAAACTTGGAATTGGTTCATTATATGCAAAATTACAAAGAAAATTACCAGAACCGCTCTTGGCACGATATCATCGTTGGGTCTTTGAGGGTCAACACAATGAGTCAGTATTGTCGCTACGGACATGGGTTATTCAAGAGGCAGAATTCCAAACTATCGCGTCAGAGACCTTGCAAGGAATGTCAGGATATTTGATGTCAGAGCATACTTCGAAAAAGACGAACTCTTACAATCAAAGATCGTTTTTTTGGTGGTTCCGAAGAAAGCGGGAAAATATTTAAATGCAGAGTATGTGACAAACAGCATGGAGTATGGAACTGTGACAATTTTAAAAAATTGAATGTTTCACAACGGTGGGACCAAGCAAAACAACTTTATCTTTGCTATCGTTGCCTTGGGTTTAACCATGTCGGAAAGTCATGCCGTCGAAGTAGACAATGCGGACACAATGGATGTGAAGAGCTGCATCACAGACTGTTTACACAGAAATGCGCAAAAGAGCATAAAACCAAACGCTGCTGACAGTCCAGTTCAATCTCCTACGGAAGAGAATGGGGCAACATATTTGTCAGCAAAAAGTCATACCAGATCTGATTTAGTAGGGCTCGGAACAGTTCCGGTTATTCTCGCAAATGGAAATCGGTCGATAACTGTAAACGCATTGCTAGATGACGCAAGTACAACAACGTACATCAATAGTGACGTAGCGGCAGAACTCGGCTGTAAAAGTAGAACGGAAAAGGTCAAGGTCAATGTTCTGAATGGTCAAGTCGAGACTTTTGAAACTAGACCAGTTGAATTCGAAATAAGAAGTGTCAACGGAAGCGTAAAGATAAATGTAGCAGCATTTACAGCTAACAAAGTAACAGGAGACATGAAAGTTGTTGACTGGAACAAGTACCAAAGAAAATGGCCACATCTTCGTGACGTAACATTTCCAAAAGCTACGACCAGACCTATTGTTGACATCTTAATTGGAGTTGATTGTGCAGATTTACATTATGCACTAGAAGAAAGAAGAGGTAGAGCACTTGGATGGACATGCATCGGTAATCCGTGTTCAAATTTAACACCGGTCCTACAAACAAATTTTGCGCGAACATACTTTGTAAGAGACGTAACGGAAATCGAGACTCTAAACCTGACTCTTAAGATATTCTGGGAAGTTGAAAGGGAATCAACTGAATCACCTGTCGTTAACATTGACGAGCAACAAGCACTTAAAGTAGTAAAACAGTCGTGCATATTCGAAAATCAGATGTATCGCGTCGCAATTCCATGGAAAAGCAACGAAACTGTTATGCTAAAAGATTACAAAATGGCACTGAATAGATTAAAGAACACCGAAAAAAGACTTAAACGATGTCCTCAGGAAGCTAAAGCATACAGCGAATGCATCGAACAATACGTAGAAAAGGGGTACGTGTCAAAAGTTCCAGATTCTGAAGTGTCTAATGCAAAATGGTTCCCACCTCATTTTCTTGTTCTGAGGCCAGATAAAGATACAACAAAAACCAGAATCGTGTTTGATGCTGCAGCAAAATTTGAAGACGTATCACTAAATGATAAAATGCACCAAGGCCCAAAGCTTCAGCGCGATCTGTTTGACGTTTTGCTAAGATTCAGGAAGCATCCGGCTGCAGTAGTTTGCGACATAGCCGAGATGTATCTAAGAATAGGCATTGATCACGCGGACAAGCCATATCACAGATTCCTATGGAGGGGAATGAATCATAACCGTTGTCCCGATATCTACGAATTTGATAGAGTCGTGTTCGGTGTAAATTCAACACCATTACAAGCACAGTATGTCTTACAGCAACGCGCAAGGGAAAATCTCAGCGCATTTCCATTAGCTGCTGAAAACCACTCTCTAACCAATTCAACACGAGAGCGGTTTCATCCTGAGAGAGACATCAAGAATGGCGAAGTCGTTCTTATCATTACTCCGGAAACGACGAGGGGAAACTGGCCACTAGGACGGATACTCGAGGTTTATCCAGGACAAGACGGTCGAGTGAGAGTCGTACAAAGTCAGGTTGGAAGCAGCACAATGACGAGATCGGTGAAAAAGCTATGCCCGTTAGAACTGAACAATTAATGATTAGAATATCGAAAAGAACATACAATTAATTTACGTATTCAATTTATTATTTAAAATTTTGTTTAACAATATTTATCAAAATGTACTGTATTTTGATGGAGGGGAAAATGGACATTAGATTTGAACGTTTAATTGGTACCAGCGGATTGGTTCCATGACGTGACGTCGATTTGTGACGTAACGTTAAAGACGTGACGTCGTTACTTAGTGATGTACTGGATTGACACAAGGATTGTACATATATTTTGGATCGTTAATAAATGCTCATACCAAAAGCGGGTATTTGGCGTTTATATTGTTCCCACTATCGGGGAAATAGTAAATTACGGATTTCCCATTATCGGGGATAATTCTCAGTAAACAGCAAAATACTGAAATTCCCATTATCGGGGAAACTTCTTAACACCCCCTCTTCTTCGAAGGGGGGAATAAATATATGGCTCCTTTTCCAGATCTCTCGTGATGTTAGTATAGGCAAGGAGGAACGAAGTGCCACATTGAATGTGGGCCTGTTCTTTATTGACAACGGGCAATTCATAATGACCATGGTCAGCCATATGGACAAGGCAAACAACTTGCAAGCCATTCCAGGTACATTTTCCAGGGATTTTATCTGATTTTAAAAACCACTGGCCCTGTGTTCACAAAACATTCTTTGCAATCGAAAATGGATTTTGCTTGTCATTGAAAATTGATTTCCATTGTAGACTAGTTGATAGGCTGAAATGAAAATCAAGTTCAGTTAAAATCGATTTTCGCTTGCAAAATCGTTTTGTGAACACGAGGCCTGGATTCAAACGATCTCAAGCTTGAGAGTTTTGCGGGTCAAAGGAAATGTTCAGGGGTCAAAATACTGAAGCAGCTATTTTGTTTGTGCACACTAGCTACATGCTCAGCAAGTGTTTCTTAGTTTTAATTTTTCTTGAATACAATGTGATTAAACACAAGTTGTATAATATTTAAAATATGTTGTTGATTGAGCTTTTGTGTTACATTTGCATCAAAATGATGCAATGCAGATACTTTGCAAGAGTCAAAAGTAAGTAAATTGCTAAATGCTTGCATCAAAAAGCAGGATTCTGCTTAAATTGAAATCCCTAATTGTCGTGCATATTCTATAGCTCACAACATTAATTGACAGTTAATTATGTGGTAGGCAAGTCCAATTTTCAGATTTTTAATTGAAATGTAGTGCAGAACATTTTGAGAGTGAGGAATCTAAAGAACGGTCTTTAACAATTTGCTGGGGTTCATACAGTTGAACTGTTCTGGTGATATAGAAACTATCATGTATATCAGAATGTTGAACTTAGTTGGCTGATTAGAGATTGACTCTATGATTTTGTATTAACTTAAAAGAAGGCAGAATGATATACATATCAAGAAGTGCCCCCCCCCCTTACCCTCATAGGCTGTTAACGTGATGATGATATTACCTTCTCACAAACTGCTTTGACCGGTCATTCTATAGTGGATGTATTTAACATTTGCTATAGAAATGCAAATGTTGAATGCATTGTGCAAATAATAATCCTTGTATGTATTGATGTTTTGTGTGTTATTAGAGCCCGAGCTACAGTGTCAAGCTCTGCAATGGTCACTCGCCTTAAATTAAAGACAAGCAGATGCAAACAAACATTTCTCCTGAAATATGATCGAGTTGCATGTTTTTTGTCCCCTACCGCTGAAACAAAAAGCGCTCTGTCAGTTAGTCTGTCTGTCTGTCACACTTTCTGGATCCTGCGATAACTTTTAAAAGTTCTTCATGTTTTTTCATGAAACTTGAAACATGGATAGATTGGCAATATGGAGATTATGCACGTCATTTCATTTTGTTCCTACGTCAAGAATTATGGTTGCTATGGCAACACATATATATATATATATATATAAAATACTGGCAAAGGTGGAGTTTCACCGGTAGGGGACTATATTGCTTGGTAATCTCTTGTTTATTAATTATGCCCCCTTCGAAGAAGAGGGGGTATATTGCTTTGCTCATGTCGGTCTGTCGGTCTGTCGGTCGGTCTGTCGGTCGGTCGGTCTGTCGGTCCGTCCACCAGGTGGTTTTCAGACGATAACTCAAGAACGCTTAGGCCTAGGATCATGAAACTTCATAGGTACATTGATCATGACTCACAGATGACCCCTATTGATTTTGAGGTCACTAGGTCAAAGGTCAAGGTCACTGTGACCCGAAATAGTAAAATAGTTTCCGGATGATAATTCAAGAACGCTTATGCCTAGGATCATGAAACTTCATAGGTAGATTGATCATGACTAGCAGATGACCCCTATTGATTTTCAGGTCACTAGGTCAAAGGTCAAGGTCACGGTGACCCGAAATAGTAAAATGGTTTCCGGATGATAATTCAAGAACCCTTATGCCTAGGATCATGAAACTTGATAGGTAGATTGATCATGACTAGCAGATGACCCCTATTGATTTTCAGGTCACTAGGTCAAAGGTCAAGGTCACGGTGACCCGAAATAGTTAAATGGTTTCCGGATGATAGCTCAAGAACGCTTATGCCTAGGATCATGAAACTTGATAGGAACATTGATCATGACTGGCAGATGACCCCTATTGATTTTCAGGTCACTAGGTCAAAGGTCAAGGTCACAGTGACCCGAAATAGTAAAATGGTTTCCTGATGATAACTCAGGAAAGCTTATGGCTAGGATCATGAAACTTCATAGGTACATTGATCATGACTGGCAGATGACCCCTATTGATTTTCAGGTCACTAGGTCAAAGGTCAAGGCCACAGTGACAAAAAACATATTTACAAAATGGCTGTCACTACAACTGAGAGCCCATATGGGGGGCATGCATGTTTTACAAACAGCCCTTGTTTTATATATTGATAATTATTTACCGTTAATTTTGACCATATAAAGCAAGTAGATCCTGAAGTATACCGGTAAAAACAAATCAAGACTGTAATATATTACAGCCTGCATCTGTATTTTTAGACAGTAGCTGTTCTGAAATGTGTACATGTAAGACTTATCTCCATCTCATGCATCTGGAAAATGTCCATGTTGTTCTTTGGCCTTGGTACATCAGGCATCTTTGTGTGCACCATTGCTGCCCTGATCTACTTCTGCAGGAAGTACAACTCTGCCACAGGGGAGATGTGCCTCTCTGCCTTCATTATTCCCACTGGTAAACATATACAATCATACTTCTCTTTGCCTTCATGATACCCAATGGTAAACATATTCAATCATGTTTCTCGTTGCCTTCATGATACCCAATGGTAAACATATTCAATCATGTTTCTGTTTTTATGCCCCTTGATCGAATGATCGAGGGTATATTGTTTTTGGCCTGTCTGTCTGTCTGTCTGTCTGTCTGTCTGTCTGTCTGTCTGTCTGTCTGTCTGTCTGTCTGTCTGTCTGTCTGTCTGTCTGTCTGTCTGTCTGTCTGTCTGTCTGTCTGTCTGTCTGTCTGTCTGTCTGTCTGTCTGTTGTCTGTCTGTCTGTCTGTCTGTCTGTCTGTCTGTCTGTCTGTCTGTCTGTAATTGTATGTGTGTGTCTGTCATTGTATATGTGTGTCTGTCCCAAAACTTCAACATTACCCATAAAATAAAAACTCTTGGGTTTATGTTCTTTAAACTTCACATGTGCATGCATCGCATTGAAATCTACAATCAAACATGGTCTTAGGTCAAAGGTCAAGGTCACTGTGACCTTTAAATTTAAAAATATTCAGGGTTCCTAGCCAACCTGGAAATCAGGGAAAACCTGGAAAAAGACTTTCACTTTTTCCAGTAAGGGAAAAATCAGGAAATTTTGTTTGGTCAGACTTTCCCGACTTGTGTCGAGAAGTCCCTTCATAGGCATACAATTAAAACAGCAAATCGATTCCCTGCATGGCTATGGTGGCTTTGTAGTATACATGTAGCTTAGTTATGTCTGCAACTGCTATTTATTGAGGGTGTCTAAAACAAGAAATAGGTATAAATTATGATTCTGGAATGTTTATTTTACATCAGGGAAACATCAGGGAATTTTGTTCATACAAAGAGCTGGGAACCCTGATATACAATTTTCTCTTAAATAGCTTCTGTTCGGCTTCAAAGCGCAGTAGGGGGCATTGTGTTTCACAAAACAGCTCTTGTTTTTTGCAATTTATTAAAAAGAAAAATGGAAACCTTCAATAGGGGGTTTTGGGCGGAAATTTGTGAAAAATATTTTCTTCTATTATTATGTGATACATGTTTATGCAATTTCTTACAGCTGTCTGTCAGGTGCTGGGAGTGATTTTCGCATTCCTCACTAAGTCGCTGACAGAGTCATGGGAACAGTACAACATCCACAGCTTCTAAATGCAAACAACTGACGCACCCGAATTCAACTTCAACTTCGGGGTGTACGTGGCGGCGGTGGGCGCAGCAATTGGTGTGGTTGGTCTGGTCGTGGCGTGGCGTGGCTCCAGGCTTGCCAACTGTGTCACCATGTCGAGAACGTACGCTACCAGATGATGCACGCAGCCCTAACAGAAGAGGAGAAGGGGTACTACACCGGCAGCAAGGGCATCGGCATTGAGGAAAAAAACAGGCTTCATATACGATGATCGCTATGTGGATGAGATGGAATAGAGGAGGGCTGCAAAGAGGTTTTAATCCAGTGAATTGTGCATACTATTAGCTTCCAGGTATCTTTTTTGCTAGACACTTTGGATGGGGCCAAGGCCTTCGATGTTTTATGAGAAAATTTATCTCTAAGAAGTTTGTAAATGGGCACATTTTATTTGTTAGAACATCTTAGTTTTTGTAGCAATTTTGCTGTGAGGGACACTTGCCCAGGCCCTGCATAAATAAGTCTTAAAATCCAGATAGGTCAATATTGCAATTACATTGTCTATCTTACTGTCTTTAAAAAGGGGGAAGAGGATTAAACAATCCATGGGATAACTCATTTTTAGCTAGGCTGTTTTCGGAGAAAACCCGAGGTATTGTCATAGCCAGCTCGTCGTATCGTGTCCGCCGTCCGCAAAACCTTAACATTTTGTTAAGGTTTTGAACATTGGCTCTAAAATCAAAGTGCTTCCACCTACAACTTTGAAACTTCATATGTAGCTGCACCTTGATGAGTTCTACACACCACACCCATATTTGGGTCACTAGGTCAAAGGTCACTGTGACCTCTAAAAAAGAAAAATAATAATAAATCTGACAAGCTTTCATTTCTTCAAAAATGCACCCGCAGCCGAGCATGGCACCCGTTATGCGGCGCTCTTGTTTGTATATAAAGAATAAAGCTGGTGTGTGACTCATTCTTCACCTTAGTCAAGATGGTAAAAAGCCCTTGGAGTTCTTGTATCAGATTATAAGATTACTGGAAGGATCTGGTCTTTTGTCTGATTTTCCACTTTGAATTATAAAGTGCTTATGGCCATACATAAGCTTGACATAAGCAATTTTGTCTTAATAGGCTGAGATTTATTTGTTTGTAATATAATATGTGACTCGTGCATTCGGTCTAAACATGAACACAAGACGACATGATCGATTTTTACTTACTTTACAATTTGTAAACTTTATTGTCCATTTAATTTTTTAATTAATGACCCCTGTTTAAACAGTAGATCTTGTACTTTTAGTTCTGGTTTTCACGTATTTTAAAACTTGAACCAATCCTCTGAACAAAATATTTAAATTCATGTTTAGACTACAAGTAAAAAGGTTCTGTTTGGGACATATTCTTGCTTATTAAAATCACACTACTTTATTTTATAACCGTGTTATTGCTGTCTTGTAATAATTTTGATTGTTTGTCTTACTGTACTTATTCAGAATTGAATTGTAAATAGTTAAAACAGAATTCACTTCCTATGTATTTTTTATACTTGTACCATAATATCATCACTGTCATAAAGAATATGTCATGCAGATCTTAAAAAGATAAATACCAAGTGTTAGAAATTGGTTTCTTTACATATTTGTATGAGTAGTCTTGGTAATCAAGTCAAGGAATAGTCAATGAGTGTGATCATAATATTATAATAAATGTCTTGATACAGATATGCATTATTTCTGATAATTTTTTCATTGTTCAATTGCATCTGTGTTTAAACTGGGAAGATTTGCTGTTAAAATACCGATGGTCAATTTTAGATTTTTTAGTCATCTTAATATCATGGGAAACAAAATAATTCATGTACACAATATTTTATTTGATATTATTTTCCTTATTCACTGTTGTATATAACTGGAACAAAAAACACATTTTCCTATGGTTATCATTTCATTTTAAACATTCAGTTCAGGTTATATGTACCTATTGCATTTGACATTTCTGAGTGTATTTTAAGTGTATGAGCTTTTCATATTTTTAATAAAATGTTATAATCAATTATAAGTGTCTTTAGTCGTTTATGCACGTGATTGTATATGTTGTAAAAATTGAATCCTTAATGCTTGATAAATTCGACGTAGCTGTTTATCCCAGCTTTTCACCTTAAATGACCTTTTACATAACGCCAGCAGAACCGATTAAGCATAATCACCCGGAACATTGGCAACATCACAGCGTCTTTGTAGTGTATGATGTAACACTGTTCGGTGTAGGGAAATGCGGACTGCTCTCTGCATAATCATTTTGGTCCAGTTACAATTACGGATAACCGGTAAATTCCATCCCCAAGACTTTCAGGTTAAGTGCTGGGTCAGTTATTCGTTATGGGGAAGATGGGATGTACTCTTAATAAACTCCCTGTGTTGATAACAAAGTATTGCTTTCAAGATTATCACATAACACGACTTTTAGGGAAAGAAATTAATAAAAACCTATCGGTTAATGTCATTTGCCTTGCATTGTGAAAAGAAAGAAACATAATTCGTTTATTGTCCAAGATAGAAGGGAAATCATTAAATTATCTTGCCACACACGTACGTGTGATGTACGCGGTCGGTCTGTCTGAAAATCTATTCTACAAGGCAGAATAGGTTATCGACAATTTCAAGTTTGCTAACAGTTTGACTGCAATTTTCTATCGGAAAGTATCGTGGTTTGATGTTCCATTTACAAGACTCAATGGAATTTTTAAAGACCCGCGTCATGCGAACATTGGACTTATGCAATATGCTGCCAACGTAGCTCCAGTCCAGTCTGCCCTCTGCGCAGTCTTGCAGGATATGCATACTAAGAAGGATATTCAGGAGATACCAAGAAACATTTAGTGCCTTTTTATAGCTGAAAGCGTATTCCCTTAACAGACTGCTCAAATGCGCAGGCTGAACTTAAGCTACGCTGGCCGCATATGCCATAGACCAATTTTCGCATTGATGTGGATGAAACGGTGTTATTTGAATCAGTGGAAAGATAAAATGTTAAGATTACGAAGAAATAAATTCATAATTAGCCATGTGATGACACATATGATGTGATAACACGCATTCAAATGTGTATCTACGAACTCTTATTATGTGATTTAATGTACTTGCACTTCGTGTCAAACAGTTCATGCGGTGGATCTGCGACTTTAAATGAAAAAAGAACACCACAATACTTAAACCTTTGTTTTTAACTTAAAAAACTTCTAGAAAAAATTATGTTTTCATGTTTATTTCAAATTCAGGATATATGCCAAAAAAAGACATTCCTTGTTAAACCTGCGCACAGATTGTAATGCCCCACATAGTTTGCGGCAATAACCATCACGCTTGTCCGTCCGTACATAGATGGGTGGATCTGTCTCAAACGTTCACAGTTGATTGACCTTAATGTGCAGATGATCTTGAAGAAAGGAAAATAGGCTGCGACAAGTTTTGGCAAAATCATGGCCTTTTGTCTGTGTCAGTCCCAAAGTTTCGCGTCTTCATCTCCTTTTAAACTGCTCGGTGGATCTTGCTTAAACGTTCACAGTTGAATGACCGTAATGGGTACATGATTGTAAAGAAAGGAATTGGACCGAATATGTTGTTCCAATATGGCTTAAAGTATATTATAATCCCACAATTTTGTTTTGTTTTTAACTCCCCTTTAACTGCTTGGTGAATCTCACTTAAGCTTTCACAGTTTAATTACCTCAATGTATATATAATCGCAAAGAAATGAACTTTTGACTGCAATCAGTTTGGCCTAGATGATGGCCCTTTTCCAAACGTGTTGTGGTGGAATCAGTGTCTGTAAATCAGGACGAGGTTGAATATTCCGTACCATTTGGGTCAAAAGTGAAAATACGCCAACAGCCAAAAATAGATATCACCGCGATGACAAAATTGTTAACGCGATGACAATTTGTAGCTGCGGTAACAATTTTATCACCGTGGTGATATTTATTTTGTCACTGCGGTAACAATTTTGTCACAGCGGTGACAAATTATGACTGTTGGTATATTTTTATGCATGCTGTAACATTTATTTGTTTGGGTCAGTTCTCAATCAATCATTTTCCCCGTAACAAACCGAGATTTTTTTCAAGAAAATAATAAAATATTTAACAATAGTTTTAAATAAATTCAATACGGATGAATAAGGATAATAGTTGATAAGTTTATTCATATGTTTTTTTTATATGTTTTTGCCCTTTATTGATTTTATTAAGTAAAATAATTTGAAATATAAATATTGACCCCGCAGAAAATGGCGACGCAATTTGTTTATAGAGCAAAAAAATGATTTTATCATGCGGTAGAATTCTACTTGGTGATCAAAGTAATAATTTTTAAACGACTCTCTCCTTACCCTTAATTCGTTGTTGCTGAATGTTAGGAGAAAGTGCACCGAACATCCAAGGATGGAAGAACTCGCTAACATCATTGTCCATATGATTGAATCAATAGAGCAACATAAGATGTGAGTTTTGTTTTAATAAATTGAATTAATGATTATATGAATAATAGTTTTTACACATATTTAAAGTTACAATGTACATGGGTGTGTGTATAGGTCTCGGCAGACATCTTGATAACTTCGAAGTAAATATTCGCCGATTTGCCGTTTTACAAGGCGCTATTTCATTGGTCAGTTTGATTTAGCTCTTATGAAATTCTTTGGGTCAGACAAAAAGAACAGTTACAAATATATCACCGCAGTGAAAAAATTATTACCGCGGTGACAAAATTGTCACAATTGTGTCACCGCGGTGATATCTATTT